>NC_059162.1:29122382-29425412 GCF_019923935.1 Bubalus bubalis
CAACTTTTAAGAAATGGACAGTACAGTCTGTAGTTCTTAGTATATTCACAAGATTGTGCAACCATCACCACTATCTAATTCCAGAAAATTTTTGTCACCCTAAAAAAAACTACCCATTTGCAGTCACTCTCCATTTTCCTTTTTCCAGTCCCTGGAAACCACAAATTTATTTTGTTTTTATGAATTTGCCTATTCTGGACATTTTGTATGTATGAAATTATGCAATATGTGGCCTTTTGTTTCTGGCTTGTTTCACTTAGCATAATGTTTACCAGGTCCATCTATGTTGTAGCATATATCAGTACTTAATTCCTTCTTTTGTCTGAATATTCTGTTCTCTGAATATACCAGATTTGTTCATCTATCCATCAGTTGATGGACATTTGAGTTTCTACTTCTTGACTCTTGGGAGTAATGCTGCTATGAGCATTTGTGTGTAAGTTTTTGTGAACATAGATGATCAGTTTTCTAAATTTCTGGGAGTAGAATTCAGGGTCATAGAAGTTTCTGAGGAACTACCCAGCTCTTCACAGTGGCTGCACCATTTTATATTCTCACCAGTGTCCGTGTGTGAGGATTTCAGTTATTCCACATCTATGCCGATACTCTGGGCTTCCCTTGTGGCTCAGATGGTAAAGAATCTGCCTGCAATGCAGAAGCCCTGGGTTTGATCCCTGGGTCAGGAAAATCCAGGAAATGGCAACCCAATCCAGTATTCTTGCCTGGAGAATTCTATGGACAGAGGAGCCTGGTGGGCTACAGTCCATAGGGTTGCAGAGAGTCGGACATGACTGAGCAGCTAACATGCTTCCTTTGCAAATACTCATTGAGGCCTGTTTTTAAAGCAGTTTGAGGTGGTTACCACAGAAGTACAACCAAAAATAGAAAGGGAAGTAAACCTATAGTCTCTTGAAGAATTGCATACTTTTTCTCCTAGCCTGTAGTTTTCTATGGTATAGTGAAAAGAAATGTGGGGGGAGGTTACACAGGAAGCAGACAAGGGAGCATTAACTATGCAATGCAGACAGGAAATAAATATAAAGCAATTTCAGGTATTTGTTGATATATCTTAATACTGGTCATTCCAGCTATCCAGTATAGAGTAGAAGTTGATTTAAATAGACTTCTCTCAAGTTGAATTATTTTTTTATTTGACTTTACTGTTCATCTCCATAAGAATTGTAATATGTGTTAGTAATTTTGACTTTGAGGGAATATATGATGAACCTGGATTCTTTTTGAATAGTTAAGTGAGTATTAGATTCTGTTCAGGTTAGATTTATTAAACAATAGATGTGTTAAATTATTATGTATTATTAGATTATTAAACAATAGTGTTAAATTCTTTGTAAACAGTTTTCCATACTTGACATAGTAACTTAATTTATTTGGATACTACACTGGATAATATGAAGTCTTGGGAAAACCATATGTGTCTTTCTGATATTTATATGTAAATTTAAATGTTATAGAATACCCATTCTGTACTGTGTTCCTGATAGTGGCTGTCTTCCATATTTACCAGTGTGATAGGTAAAAATGATGTTTGTTGATTTCATGTATAGTTCTTTAATTTGTGTGGTTTTTTAATCTTTTTTTAGGTTCATTGATGCTTAAAAAATGTTTATTGATTTATTAATGGCTGCACTGGGTCGTCTTTGCTGCATGGGCTTTGTCTGGTTGTGGTGAGCAGGGGCTACTCTCTGGTTGTGGTGCTTGGGCTTCTCATTGTGGTGGCTTCTCGTTGAAGAGCACAGGCTCTAGGGCATGAGGGCACACAGGGTATAGAGCGTGGGCTCAGTAGTTGTGGCACATGGGCTTAGTTGCCCTCTGGCATGTGGTATCTCCTTGGATCAGGAATCAAACCCTTGTCCATTGCATTGGCAGGCAAATTCTTACCAGCGAGGTCCAGTTCATTGATTATTTACATTCCTTAGTAGGTTGTCTTTTTCCTTTGAATTCTTAGAAATTATTTATATAGCACATACCTGTTCCATGCCGTTATTCAAGGACACTTAACTAACATTGGTTTAATAAATATGTGAATTAATATTTTTCCAGTTAGACTTCTGACTTTAGTTATAGTGACTCGATCCATGCTTGATGAAACATCGAGATAAATACTTGGACTGGCTGGTGGCATCAGAGAAGCCCTTTTATGTACTTGCAGTTTGCCTCTTCCTAATATTTTCACTCTTCTCTAGGGTGACTAGGGTTGTCACTTGGGCCAGAGATACAAACTGTAGGTGGGAGAGTATAAAAGGAGTGGCAATAGAAATAGGTAACATGGAACTTTCATGTCTGTTTTGAATCATCCTATCTGCTCCTTTATGTTTAGGTGAGATATATATAGCTCAGCTTCTGTCTGTGGCCCTTATTGGGAACTGTTCTTCCTCACAATCCTCTAGGTAACTTTAGTTACAGCTAGGGATTTTCCTGTAGTTACAGCTTAACAAGTGAATCCTTGGCCAATAGCTGTGACCATTGAGCAGGCACAACTCTTCATATCTCTTAATCATCCCTGTAGCTAGCCCACAGCATGCTCTCACTTTCTGCCTTTTATGTCTGTGACATTTGGTTTCTAAAGGGCTTTATGAGAAAGGCCTATTTACCTTTTTTTTAAATTAAGGTATGATTGACTTAGTTTCAGTTGTACAACATAGTAATTTAATATTTGTATACATTGCAAAATGATTACCACAGTATTTCTAGTTAACATCAGTCACCATATATAAAAATTGTGTGTGAGAGGAGGACTTTGAAAGTTGCTAAGAAAGTAAATCTTCAGATATATGCTGCTGCTAAGTCTCTTCAGTCGTGTCCGACTCTGTGCGACCCCAGAGACGGCAGCCCACCAGGCTCCCCCGTCCCTGGGATTCTCCAAGCAAGAACACTGGAGTGGGTCGTCATTTCCTTCTCCAATGCATGAAAGTGAAAAGTGAAAGTGAAGTCGCTCAGTTGTGTCCGACTCCTAGCGACCCCATAGACTGCAGCCCAGCAGGCTGCTCTGTCCATGGGATTTTCCAGGCAAGAGTACTGGAGTGGATCGCCATTGCCTTCTCCTCAGATATATAATAGAGTGTTAATAATAGTCACCATGCTGTACATTACCTCCCCATGATTTATTTTATAAGCGGAACTTTGTACTTTTTGATCCCTTTCACCCACTTACCACCACCTCTGCCGACCACAAATCTATCTGTATTTATAAGCTTGATTCTGGTTTTGTTTGTTTTTAAATTCCACATATTACTGAGACCATATGGTATTTGTCTGATTTATTTCACTTAGCTTAATGCCTTCAGGTCTATTCATATTGTCACATGTGACAAGATTTCCTTTTTATGGCTAATATTTATTCCATTGTGTATATGCATATGTCACACAATTTTATTCATTTATCTATAGCTTTATTTCTTCATCTATTGATGGACACTTAGGTTGTTTTTATATCTTAGTTATAAATAACATTGCAGTGAAATGGGGGCACATTTATATTTTCAAATTTGTGTTTTGGGTGACTTCCATGGTGGTCCAGAGTTTAAGACTCCATACTTCTAAAGAGGGCACAGATTTGGTCCTGTTTGGGGAACTAAGATCCTGCATGCCTTGATGTGGCCAAAAAATTAAATTAGAAAAATATTAGTGTTTTTTGTTTTCTTCATGTAAATACCCAGAAGTGAAATTGCTGAATCATGTGATAGTTCTGTTTTTAACTCTTAAAGAAACTTTATACTGATTTCCATAGTGGATGTACCAATTTACACTCTCACGACAGTTCACAAGGGTTCCCTTTTCTCTACATCCTTACCAGCACTTGTTATCTCTTGTCTTTTTGATAATAGTCGTTCTAACTAGGGTGAAGTGATAGCTCATTGTGGTTTTGATTTGCATTTCCCTGAGGATTGGTGATGTTGAGCACCTTTGCATGTACCTGTTGGCTGTCTCTATGTCTTCTTTGGGAAAATGTCTATTCAGATTCTCTGCCCAATTTTTAATTGGATTTGGGGGAGTTGCATGTAGGATCTTAGTTCCCTGATCAAGAATCAAATCCACATCCCTTGCAGTGGAAGCACAGAGTCTTAATCACTGGCCTGCCAGGGAAGTCCCTAGATTGTTTAGTTTTTTTACTGTTCAGTTGTATGAGTTCTTTATGTAGTTTGGATATGAACCCTTTATCAGATATATGATTTATGGATATTTTCTTCCTTCAGTATGTTTCTTTTTCATTTTGTTGATGATTTCCTTTGTTGTTCAGGAGCTGTTTAGTTTGAATGTAGTCCCACTTGTTTAATTTTGCTTTTGGAATGAGATCCAAAAAATCATTGCCACAATCAGTGTCCAGGAGCTTATTACTGCCTGTGTTTTCTTCTAGGTCTTACATTCAGGTCTTTGAGTGATCCACTTTGAGTTGGTTTCTGTGTATGGTGTAAGATAGTAGTCTAGTTATATTCTTTTGCATGTGGCTGTCCAGTTTTCCCAACACTGTTTATTGAAGAGACTATCCTTTCCTTGTTGTATATTCTTGGTTCCTTTGTCTTATATTAATTGACCATATATGTAGAAGTTTATTTCTGGCATCTTTATTCTTTTCCATTGATCTGTATGTCTGGTTTTATGCCAGTATCATACTGTTTTAATTACTGTGGCTTTGAAATTCTGGCCTATGATGCCTCCAACTTTCTTCTTTCCCAAGATTTCTTTGGCTATTCGTGTTTTCTTGTGGTTCCAAAGAAGTTGTAGGATTGTTTGTTCTGTTTCTGTGAAAACTGCCATTGGAATTTGATAGGGATTGCATTGCATTTGAAGATTGCTTTAGTTATTATGAACATTTTAACAGTATTAATTCTTCCAGTCCACGAGCCCAGAGTATCTTTCCATTTATTTGTGTCTTACAGTTTCTTTTATCAATGTTGTACAGTTTTCAGTGTATATATATCTTTGACCTCCTGGTTAAATTTATTCCTAGGTGTGGTGTATTCTTTTTCATGTGATTTTATTTTTTAAGTACTCTTAAAAATTATATTTATTCATTTTTTAATTTTTGGTTGTGCTTAGGTTTTAGTTGCAGTGAGTGGGGTGCTACTCTCTGTTGCAGTGAATGGGCTTCTCGTTAAGGTGGCTTCTCTTTTTGTGGAGCACAGACTCTTATTTATTTGGCCATGCCACACGGCTTGCAGGGTCTCATTTCTCTGACAGGAAATTGATCTTGGGCCTGACAGTGAAAGCCTGGCATCCTAACCACTAGCCAATCCAAGGAACTCCCCTGGGATTGTTTTCTTAAATTCTTATTCTGATAGAACATCATTAGTGTACAGAAACGCAACAGATTTTCATATATTGATTTTTGTGTCTTGCAACTTTACTGAATTCATTTCTTTTACAGGTTTTGGGTGAAGTCTTTAGGATTTTCTATATATAATGCCATGTCATCTGCAGATAGTGACAGTTTTACTTCTTTTTCTTGCCTAATTACTCTGGCTAGGACTTCTAATACTGTGTTGAATAGTAGTGGCGAGAGTAGTCATCCTTGTCTGTTCCTGATCTCACAGGAGAAGCTTTCACTTCAGCTTTTCACTGTTAGGTATGATGTTAACTGTGAGCTTATCATAAATGGCCTTTATTGTCTTGAGGTACCTTCCTTCCACTTTGTTGATAGGTTCAGCTTGTTTTTATGATGAAAGCTATTTACTTGAGGAGAGTCCTTTCCTGCCTGTAGTATGTTGTGAGCTGCTTTATTCTGATCATTGTTATGTCAGTCCAATTCTACCTTGGTTTATATTTGTAGTTTTTCTTCAAGATTTGATGCCACTCTTTCCTGTTTTATAGCCTTGAAAATCAGTGTGATTTTGAGGGGGAAAGGAGAGTGAGAAGTAAATGTACCAATATGTCTTCAGTTTTCGGGGGGTTTTTTTTTTTTTTTTGGAAGACTTATTTTTTGGCCGTGGTGGGTCCTCGTTGCTGCACATGGGCTTTCTCTAGTTGTGGTGGGAGAGAACTGCTCTCTGTGGTGTGCGTGGGCCTCTATTGCAGTGGCTTCTCTTGTTGTGGAGCATGGGTTCTAGGTGCACAGGCTTCCGTCATTGTGTTGCGTGGGCTTAGTATTTGCAGCTTAGGAGCTCTAGAGCACTGGCTCAGTAGTTGTGGCACATGGTTTTAGGTGCTCCACAATATATGGGATCTTCCTGCACCAGGGTTTGAACTGTCATTCCTTACATTGCAAGGCGACTTCTTAACCACCAGGCCCCAGTTTCCTGTTTTGAATGAGGAGTAGATTTGCCTAAAAAGTAGATTTGCCTCTAGTAAGAGAGTAGATTAAAAGAGGCAGGTGTAGGTAAAAGTAGATCAGTAGATAAGCAAGAAGATGAGCAATTATTTAATTAAGAATAATTTGACCGTTTCTCATATGGAATAGTATAAAATTTTTCTTAAGATAATTTCCATAGTTAAATATTTTTTGCTACTGTTTATTTTTCTACGTGAATATTTTTCCATCTCATCAGCACAGTTCTCCCCTGTGAGTGGGATGTTTAAAGACACGGAGCTGATGTTCAGATTGGGAGCTAGCCCACAGTCACAGCGCCAGGGCCTCTGGCTTTTAACTTACTGCATCCGGTGTGCTAAAAGGGCTTAGTTTTTCTGTTGAGTGCCTCCTTTTTTGTGTGTAATAAGGGACCTTATACCTCAAGATAAAGGCTTTCTGTTGAGTAATAGACTTTTCAGAACTTTAAAATTAGATACGGACGTGGTTAGGTATCTGTTTAAGTTGAATGATTTTGGCACGACCATGGATGTTGAAATAAAAAGTTGGGGGATGCTAGGGACAAAGATGCTGAAAACAGGATCCTACATCAGCCTTGAGAAAAGGCAAAAGAGTAAGGGTGTGTCAGAACTATTTTCATAGTAAAACACAAGGGATATAGTGGGTTATTGGGCTTTGTCTGGAGCTGCCAGGTATTTATTGAATCATTTTAATTATAGCTATATTTGCATAAACTATATTGTGTGGGTCCTCAGGAGGATAAGGAAGCAACAATTAAGCTGAGTTTTGATATAGGATAATCTGTTTTAGTAAACTGAGTATAAATGATTATATTAATGAAATAAGTTATCTGCTTTAATCAAAGCAAATTTATCTTTTTGTTCTTTTTCTTTAGTTGGAAGATGCTGGTTCAAGTAGTTTAGATAATCTACTAAGTAGATACATCTCAGGCAGTCACCTACCCCCACAGCCCACAAGCACCATGAATCCCTCCCCAGGACCCTCTGCCCTATCTCCAGGATCATCAGGTAAAGTCAGTTGAGGTACCGCCTCATTTCTGTAACATCTTAAAAAAGTATCTCTCAGTGTATGTATTAGGATTCTCCAGAGAAACAGAACCAATAGTAGAAGGGTGTATGTGTTGGGGGAGAGAGGCGACAGAGGTTAAGGAATTAATTGGCTTACGTGATTGTCAGGGCTGGCAAGTCTAAAATCTGCTGGGCTTGTCAGGAGAGTGGAAACCCAGGGAAGAGTTGATGCCAGTCTTGAGTTGAGGCAAAATTCCTTCTTGCTCTAGGAAACTCAATCTTTTAAGGTCTTCAACTGATTAGAGACCCACCTTCATTATGTTTTACTCAATATCTACTGATTTAAATGTCAGTAACATCTATCATGTTGATGCAAAAGTAATTGCGGTTTTGGACCTTGACTTTAAATCATTATAGCTAGGCTCACATGCATCTTTATTAATCAAAATAGGAACCATTACAATCAGCACATTTTTGCCAATAAGAAATAAGTTTGTTTATTCCTGTAGCATAAAAATCGTGCTTCAGCATTCAACGAACTCTTGGAAAGCATTTTCTGCATCCTACTGGTTGTGGAAGCATTTTTCCTGCAAAAAGTTGTTGAGATGCCTGAAGAAGTGGTAGTTGGTTGGTGAAAAGTCACTTAAATATGGTGGATAAAGCAAAACTTTGTAGCCCAGTTTGTTCCAACTTTTGAAGCAGTGGTTGTCGGACATGCGGTCAGGTTTATGGAGAAGAATTGGGCTCTTTTTGTTGACCGATGCTGGCTGAGGTATTGCAGTTTTTGGTGAGTATACTTCTCAGATGTAATGGTTTTGCCAGGATTCAGAAAACTGTAGTGGATCAGACAGGCAGCAGACCACCAAACAGAGACCATAACCTTTTTTTTGGCTCAAGTTTGGCTTTGGGAAGTGCTTTTGAGCTTCAGTCACTGAGCTGGTCATCACCAGTTGTTGTATAAAATCCACTTTTCATTGACATCACAATCCAATGGAGAAATGATTGGTGGTGTTGCGTAGAATAAGAGGAAACGACACTTCAAAATGATGATTTTTTTGATTTCTGGTCAGCTCATGAAGCACCTACTTATCAAGCTTATTCACCTTTCCAACTTGCTTCAAATGCTGAATGACTGTAGAATGGTCGATGTTGAGTTCTTTGGCAACTTCTTGTGTAGTTGGAAGAGGATCAGCTTTGATGATGACTCTCAACTGATCGTTATCAACTTCCAATGGCCAGCCGCTATACTCCTCATGTTCAAGGTTCTTGTCTCCTTTGCAAAACTTCTTGAACCACCACTGCACTGTGTGTGTTAGCAATTCCTGGGCCAAATGCGTTGCTGATGTTGCGAGTTGTCCCTTCTGATTTACGACCCATTTTGAACTTAAATAAGAAAATCAAAGATGAGATTGCTTTTTGTCTAACATCATTTCCCTAGTCTAAAATAAATATAAAATAAACAGCAAGTAATAAGTCATTAGCAAAAAAAGTGAGAAATGTGCATTAAAATGATGTATAACATAACCACATTTATTTAGAATGTATTCCAGTATCAAACGGCAAATCTAAACAATGCAAAAACCAAAATTACATTTGCACCAACCTAATAAATACCTTTCCACAAAGAATGGGGTACCATATTCTAGCCAAGTTGAGACATAAACTTAATCATTATAATAATATTTTTCCTTGATTGCTCTAATTATTTTTCTTCAAATGTTGTTGGCAGTCTAAAGTGAATTGAAATAATATGTATCTGTGGTGTACACTCTTCAGAACTCTGATGTTCCCCTCCTTCAACCTCCAGCTGTATTTATGTTTTTTGCTGGATTTGTAGATGTATTTACTCTCCATGTCTTCTATTTTACAACACAGGTTGTCAATTGAAGAATTCTTTGGTTTCAACTCAAGTTTAAAACACTTTGTTAAATAATGAAAAAATTGAAAATTTGTTCAAAAAGCAAGAAATGAGAAAGGGCAAGTGAATTTTCAATTTGAAGTTCAATTTTCAGTGGCCAGTCAAGTCCATGAGATAGAGACCTCTTCCAAAGTCCCAGTTTTATTAACCCTATGACATGAATGAATTATTAAAGCAGCTCGAAATAGATGGACACTGTGGAAGTGGTTATGGAATGTATTTTTCATGTTTCTTACTGAAACATACCACCTCATTATTTCTAGAGTTAGAACAGTTCAGACTTAATGATGCATCTCATGAAAAATCCACATTTAATACATTTTTTGATTAATACGATTTTTGAGGTTTAATGAATGCATTCCAGGACTTTTAAAGAATAATTAATAGGCATCTAAGTAGGGTATTTATCAAATGACTTTGGGTGGGATGGCAAATAGCTTTCTCTTGATATGGTAGTTTCCATTGATTGAATAGTGTTGCTCTGAGAGGATTCTGAGAATGCTTTCTGGGCTCAGCTGAGAAAATCTGATTGACAGTTGCCAATGATTAGACATGAAATCCTTGACTTAGAGACTAAGACTAGGTCTGATTTCCAAGAATTGCTGAATTGCTTTATAATAATACTTGAATTCTGTAGTGGGTAGGTAGAATTCTGAATTTTCTTACCTGCATAGATATTCATTTTGACTTATTAATTTTCAGGTTTATCCAATTCTCACACACCTGTGAGACCCCCTAGTACTTCTAGTACTGGTAGTCGAGGCAGGTGAGTATTACATTAATAGCTTTTTTATTTTTATTAAGAAAAATCAAATATGTACTTTGAAAAATAGACTATTGTAATGAACTCCCATATACTTTTCAGCCATCTTCAACAATGATCAAGTTATGGCCAGTCTTTATTTATTCTATACTCCCACCCATTCCCCAGTCTAAATTTATTTTAAATAAATTTCAGACGTTTTGTCATTTTATTTGAAACTGTTTCTCTATATATCACTTAAAAGGTAAGGA
Source organism: Bubalus bubalis (assembly GCF_019923935.1). Classification (NCBI taxonomy): domain Eukaryota; kingdom Metazoa; phylum Chordata; class Mammalia; order Artiodactyla; family Bovidae; genus Bubalus; species Bubalus bubalis. Next base: position 29,132,605 of record NC_059162.1, read on the forward strand.
TTTAAAAGTTTTATAACCATTGAACCATTATACACCTAAAAAATATTTGGTAGCTAACTCTAATCAGTAGAGCTCTAGTTAATGTTCATATTTCCCAATTTTTCTCATAAATGTTTTAAAAAATTATTTTTATTTAATCAGATTCAGATAGGCCCTATACATTGCCATCAACATGTATGTTGAGGTCAAACTCATTGTATTTATTGAAGAAAAATGTATTGTTTTTCTTACAGAGTTTTCCTCATTTTCCCATCTTTTCATGTAAAAACTACCTTTTGTTTTTTTCTCTGTATTGCTATTTAGGTCAGGAGGTTTGATTAGATTCAGGTTTGATTTGAGGTGAAGGGATGGGGATAATACTTCACCGTGGTAATGTGTACTGTCAGGGTCACAAAACGGAGATTTTTTTATGACAGCAACCAGTGATGGTCAGTGCTTTTTTTTTTTTCTGGCTTGAAAATGATATTTTAGTTACTGTATACCACCTTCTTTGAATACTTCTGTAAAGAAAAATTTTCTGCCAACTATTTGATTATTGGAAAAGCAGAATAAATTGATTCTCTTTATTTGCCTATTTTAGTAATAATGAGTTGATTCCCAGCACCCTCCAACAGTGACCAATGAATATTAACTTTATGAGCTCATATATTTAAACATATTTTATATATTTTAATATTTTAGATGTTATTTTTATTGATGATTAAATTGTTCCATTTGGCCTGTCCGAACTTTTTCTTGGTTATTTTGCTATAATCCCAGTAGTCATTTAAACATTCTTGTTTCCTGTTGTGAAATGATGTCACATGTTCATCTTAGACAAATAGCTGATCTCAGGCCTGAGGCAAGAAATGTATAAGGAATCCTGGTCATATTAGTGGGGAAATAGTGCTTTGAGACAACCTTATGGGTTCTAGGGGCTACTGAATTCACTGCTACTGAATTGTTCATGGTTTCTTCTACTTTTTTGGTGAACAGAGAGCTAAGATAGTATAGTGTGGGAAGAGAGAGAATGTATTGTGCTGAAGGTTAACATAATAAATGTAGACTGATTTTTCTGTTTTTAATTTGAATAATTTAGTGCAAAGTAAGGATTTTATTTAAGATACATTGAATCTTTTATTTATATGTATATGCATTTGGAAGACTGATTCTTTGTTTTTAAATTACACTTTAAATAATCAGTACTTTTAGTAGAAAAGTACAAATTGAGTGAAAAGGGTTTTCATTTTTGTCAGTGATACAGTCTTAAAGTTTATTCGCTTCTCTTGCCAGTGGTTTGCTTTATGATCTAGATAGAGCCGTTAGTCACGTATCTGTCCCTCTTAGCCTTTGGTTGTTGTTCAGTCACTAAGTCGTGTCTGACTCTTTGCAGCCTCATGGACTGTAGCATGCTAGGCTCCTCTGTTCTCCACTATCTCCTGGAGTTTGCTCAAATTCATATCCATTGAGTTGGTGATGCTATTGAACTGTCTCATCCTCTTCTGTCCTCTTCTCCTTTTGCCTTCAGTCTTTCCCAGCATCAGGGTCTTTTCCAGTGAGTCTGCTCTTCACATTAATTCACATTAGGACTCAAAAGCTGAAATAGTGATTCCTTTGAAGGGCATTTCATGGACCACTGTTACTGATGTTTTTAGATCTTTGGAGATAGAGAACAATTTAAACTTCTATTATATTTAGAGAAGCAGTCCCTATACTAGTAGCCTAGGGAAATGATCATTTACTAGATCCCCTAAATGATGTAGTGTAGGTTCCTCAGATGATAAAATGTGTTTAGTGTCTTCTGAAAGATAGATAAACATTTTTTAAAATTTGAAGCTATGCGTTTATAATACACTCCTCTTAACCATATTATGAAGTATCCTTATCTGCTGTGAGCTTAACAAATTGATTTTACTTTAATGAACATTTCGTATAACTTAATGAACTTTTCATATAGTTGTTTCATATAAATGTACACCATGCAGTCAAACATATGTGACCTTTATTTGTTGTTTTTGTTAGCTGTGGGTCATCAGGAAGAACTGCTGAGAAGACCAGTCTTAGTTTTAAGTCTGATCAAGTGAAGGTCAAGCAAGAACCTGGCACTGAAGATGAAATATGTAGCTTTTCAGGAGCTGTGAAACAGGAAAAGACTGAGGATGGCAGACGGAGTGCCTGCATGGTAAGGTTCCAGTGGAACTGTTCAGTGATGTAAGGAGGTCACTTCACTGATTATTTCATCTCTGTGTGTGTAAGTCTGGATACTGATCCTGTGGACCTGTATTCATTTCTAAATTTTTTTGCCTGGTATAAGCCAAAGATCTCTTTCTCTAACTGATCTTTTTCCATCTAAGTGTCAGCTGTAATTGATCAGAAAAGACTTGTATTAAGGACTCCTTTCAAGCTATCTTTTGGTTTGTAATTTGTCATGTAATTTTGCCATGATTCTAAATTGGGTTCTAGTTTTTTCTAAATTTATTAATCATTTCATTAGTCACATTGAGTCTCAAGCCACAAAAATCCTTGGCCATTTTCCTGGACCAGTGAGTTCAGGGTTAAGACTGCTGACATGAAAGAAGTTTAATGCTCAAAGAGTTTTGTAATGAGAAGATTGCCTTTGGCCTATGAATTATAACAATTAATAATTTTTAATCAATTTTTAACCAGTTTAACAATTAACCAATTCCTCAGCTGGAACATTTTATAAAATTTATAATACAGAATGAAGGCAGGCCCAAGTCTCTCTTCATTTAGAAATTTTGATCTTGGTTCTTTTCTTCCTACTTACAATTTATGTCTAATTTTCTACATGGTTGGCACATAGAAATTTCAACTCTGTAGATTTAGAGAGTACTGTTATCTCTTCATTCAGAATTTGGTTTGGAAAGTTCCCCTGAAAAACAGTGCAAAAAGGTGGTGAAAGATTTTACATTGTCACAGTCTTTCTATATTAGTAGGATGATAAGTGGGCAGAAGAATAGTTCAAAATCCTTTTCAAAAGCTATGTGACAAGGAAGGACCTATCATGTAGGAAGCACAGTGAACTGTATTCAGTATCTTGTAATAACCCATTAAAAAACTCTGAAAAAAAGTACATATATAACTGAATCACTTTGCTGTATACCTGAAACCAACAACATTGTAGATTAACTATACTTTAATTAAAAGTAATGGTTAAAAAAAATAAAGCCAATAGAAAGGGGGGAAAATCTGTGCAACAGAGTTCATATAGCCAGCTGTCTATAGGAGAATACCCCTATACTTACTTCCCAATCGACATGCTTAACAGTTTAATTCCTTTATTATCAAGTGAACCAACAGTATAGAGACTGCGCCCTAAAATCATTTATGAACATGCCAAAATAATTTTGGGGTTATTTTCATTTTTCATATTACTGATATGATTTCAAGCAATTTTACAATAAATTCCAAAATAATTAAGCTATGTCAGTATATCATGTTGTAAACACACCCACAGTAGCACACAGAATGCATGCCATAAGGATTAAATGATTCTTCAAGAATTTGTCCTTGCTTTGTTTTAGTTGAGCAGTCCTGAGAGTAGCTTGACACCACCTCTTTCAACCAACCTGCATCTAGAGAGTGAGTTGGATACATTAACAAGCCTGGAAAACCACGTGAAAACGGAACCTGCAGATATGAATGAAAGCTGCAAACAGTCAGGGCTCAACAGCCTTGTTAATGGAAAGTCCCCAGTTCGAAGCCTCATGCACAGGTCGGCAAGGATTGGAGGAGATGGCAGCAGCAAAGATGATGACCCAAATGAAGATTGGTGTGCTGTCTGCCAAAATGGAGGGGATCTCTTGTGCTGTGAAAAATGTCCAAAGGTCTTTCATCTAACTTGTCATGTTCCAACACTTCTTAGCTTTCCAAGGTACAAGTGATAACTGATTTTGTTGTTGTTGTTGTTGTTTTTTATGAGCTAAAAAAATAAAGTTATTCTGGACAGATGGCCTCCTTAACCAATGCCTAGTATTGTGTGAAGTGAAGTGAAAGTTGTTCAGTTGTGTCCAACTCTTTGCCACCCCATGGACTGTAGCCTGCCAGGCTCCTGTGTCAGTGAATTCTCCAGGCAAGAATTCTGGAGCGGGTAGCAATTCCCTTCTCTAGGGGATCTTCCCAACCCAGGGATTGAACCCAGGTCTCCTGTATTGCACACGGATTCTTTACCACCTGAGTCAACAGGGAAGCCCATTACTCCATTACATTCTAGAGAAATTAACAGGTAAGTGAAGAAATGTCCAAGATCTAAGTTATGCATTAGTGATAAAAAATAGACTATTTACTCACCTTCAGTTTATACTTCATATAAGCAAATTAGATGAACCTCTAAATTATGAGGAGCGGTGGACTAGAGTATTGAGAAACTTAGTTGAAGATAATTTCTTAATCTGTTGCTATCATTTTTGATAAGGTCTATAATAATTATGAATAGTATTCAGTTTTAGGCAACTCTATTGGCTCTTACCCAAAACCTACTTTTTTAATGTTTGAAAGCTCTTGGAAGACATTTTAAAGAAAAAAATACTTTGTGAAAACACCTTTAAAGTCAAGTGTTTTTTGAAGAATAGCTTCATCTTCACTACTGGAAGCATTTCATTAGTAGTGCCTGCCTGAGGGTTAGACTCAGACTTTTCTCAGACTTTTTCCTTGATCCTCTAGTTGAGATGTCTTTTAGTCATTAACTTTAGAGTGGAGAGTTACTGAGATCCTTATTCAGACATTAACTTTAGAGTGGAGAGTTACTGAGATCCTTATTCAGAAGAGAATAGCATGGGGGTAAGGATAAATAAAGATTTGGGCAGCATATGAGCACTGTCCCTGGATTGTATGACCCCATGGCAAGTAAATCTGGTTTCAAGCATTAAAATATTAATTGATGAGCATTCAGTACAAACTTAGAGAAGGCGATGGCACCCTACTCCAGCACTCTTGGCTGGAAAATCCCATGGATGGAGGAGCCTGGTAGGCTGCAGTCCATGGGGTCTCTAATAAGAGTCGGATACAACTGAGCGACTTCACTTTCACTTTTCACTTTCATGCATTGGAGAAGGCAATGGCAACCCACTCCAGTGTTCTTGCCTGGAGAATCCCAGGGACGGTGGAGCCTGATGGGCTGCTGTCGTTGGGGTCGCAGAGTCGGACACGACTGAAGCGACTTAGCAGCAGCACCAGCAGCAGCAGTACAAACTGATGATAGCAGCTAACACAGTAGAACACATGTGCTGGGCTTGGTGATGACGCCTGTAGTCTCGTCATAATTCTGTAGTGAACTAACTAACTTGGACAGTTCACTGATTTTCAGGGATTAGTTTCTTTATCTACAGGTGGTAGAATTTGGAGCTCTTTTTCTCCCCTTCCATTTAACATATTTATGTTTATGCTATTTCATCTCCAGTTGATTTCAGAGACCATAAAATAATAGAATCATACTTAATTCTTTGAGCCTTCCTTCTTCTCCATCTCTAACCCGAAAATTTTTTAAGTGTCCTTTGGAAAGCTCAGTTTCTTTTTGCCTCTAGATAAAGATTCACATTTTCTCTCAGATTCCTAAGCAGCAATGGTTTTAGTTGAATAGTGCTACCCTTTTTGAAAAATATTTTTCTGAAGAATTGTAATTTTACCTAAATTTTAGAAGGTATAGTCACTTGCCATAGCTGTAATAAGAGCTTTCTTTTTGTTTACTCTTTCAGAAAAGAAAGGCATTGACATTTTGGTCTTGAAATTAAAGCTTTTTATACTTTTGTTTCCTTTGGATAGTAACATCTGCTGGAACGTTAGAATTTTGCCACTGAAAACTTTCTCTCAAAGGCAGATGCTTTGGGAAGAATTGAAAAGGTGACATAGTGTTAGTATAATCCTTAGAATATGTTTGTATATATATATGTGTGTGTGAGATGAGGGAGGGAAAGGAGAAAATGCATACGAAGTAATCAAATTGGAGTTTATAGCTTGATAGAAATCCTGATGTAAACAAACTATTAACTGAGCAGATTTAAAAGACTAGCTATGAAGATATAATTGTTTTATTTTTGGCATTGTATGCCAAAAGAAGATACCTCAGGACCTCTGTATCCTGTATTCCTTTCTTCTTCATGTGTATGAAGTCACTGTGGTGATAATACTGGGGTCTTGAAAAAATTGGTCTTACGCTGCAAGTGCTGATCATCAGCTTTGTGCTATGACGAGACCCATTTTTAATGGAGGTAGTGGTTTTATATTGCTTTCCAGAAGGTAATCAGTTGAAGAATGGAGACATTTTGGGACGTTTTTAATCACATAACTTCACTTTATGAGATTTGGCAAAAATTGTACCTCTTTGGTTCCACAAAAACTGAAAAGGAAAGAAAACAAGGAAACTGAAGACAACCTCTAGAGAGCTAGCTTTCCTAGAGTGAGTTTTGTTATAATTACAAAGACTGACTGCCTGTTTCCTTCTTTAGTGGGGACTGGATATGCACATTTTGCAGAGATATTGGGAAGCCAGAAGTTGAATACGATTGTGATAATTTGCAACATAGTAAGAAGGGGAAAACTGCACAGGGCTTAAGCCCCGTGGACCAAAGGGTAAGTGGCAAGTTGATTTGTTACTAGGGATTCTGTAGTTGTCTGTCTATACATTTTTTTTTTCCTTCAGTGTAACATACATATAACCTGGTAAATTTTCATATTTTAATCACATTATCTGATGGTATATACGTTCATGACTTCTGAAATCTTTGTCTATAGACCTTACAGAGCCTTTAGCTCTAGGCTCTTAAATTTAGCTTTCTCACACTTAACATTTCCCAGCCTAATCTTGGTTTCTTATCCTCTCCTTCAAAAAACGAAGGCAAGAAAATAATGACATAAAAACTGCTTTCCTGTCTCAGTAATTTCCAACAAATAGTACCATCAGTCATCTCTTGCTCAAGCCAGAAATTAGAAGATCTTTTCACCAAACCTGATTCTACTCTTGACCCTTGCAGTCCATTTTCTATGCAGTACATTGTGTTCTTTTTAAAATATGTAAACAGGTCTGTCGCTTCCATGCTTAAAATCCTCTAAGCACCCATCATATTAAGAATGAAATCCAAAATCCTCATCATTTCACTCAGATTTCTGCTGATCTGTTCTGTACCCTGATCTCCAAAGACAGAGAATATCTTTCACAGACTTCTGTGGCTGTTACGATTTGTTTGACTTTGATCTAATGCATAAATCCATCTTCCACTATCTTTGAGGAGAAAGTATGTGTTTAGAGTGTTACAAAAATATTTCTGATTGTATAACAAAATTCTTGAATTGGATTGAGAAGACACAGTTTTTATTTCATTTTGAACCTGAGCAGAATCCTTTCAAAGAGAAAGGGAATAGCATGTGTCTCGCCTGTCTTGGGGAATTAAAATGAGTAGCAATAAGAAGTAATAGTAGGTAAATAAGTTATATACAGTAGGATAGAAGGTAGTCGCAGTCTCAGAACTAAGTGGGAAACAGGTAGTTTTCTTTTGTATTTACAGCTAGTATAAGCTATATGTAGGAAGATAGCTAGTATGTAGAGAGCTTATCTTCAGTTTATTGTAGTAATACTTTATACTGATAAAGTCCTCATTTTCAAGAATATCTTTTTAGGGGGGAAAACAGTTCATGGGTTTTCTTTTCTTTTCTTGGGCCAGAAATGTGAACGTCTTCTGCTTTACCTCTATTGCCATGAATTAAGTATTGAATTCCAGGAACCAGTTCCTGCTTCGGTGAGTTGTTTACCTTAGTACTTTCTTGGTGAATAAGTTTAGTATAATATTTAAGACTATGGTGTCTGGCTTTAGTCTGCTGATGTTAAAACTCAGGCTTGAATAATCTCTTCATCCAGTCTCTAAAACGGTTTCTTCCCTCATTGGATTATTTTCAGGATTCTGTACAATAACCTGTGTAAAATAATTTTAGCATAGTATTTGATAAAATTTTTGCGTAATAAGAAGTACTTACTGTGTTATTAGGGCTCAATGGATATGAGTTTCACTGTTGAAATTGTAGTTTGTTTTTAAAGACTGTTGCTCTGATCAAAACTTAATTTCCACATCCTCTTTTACTTTTAAAATAGACATAAGGGTTACAGCTACAGGTATAATTGAAAGAGTCTTGAACTAGGAATTAGAACACTTGACTTCTCCAAGTTCTGCCATTAACCAGCCTCATAGCTGGGGAGATGTACATAATTTTCTGCCTCTACTTTTAACTATAGAGGGGGAATTTGAATGAAATTATTTCTAAAATTCAGTTGTATGATTTCCACATCCTCTTTACTTTTAAAATGGACATGAGGGTTACAGCTACAGGTATAATTGAAAGAGTCTTGAACTAGGAATTAGAACACTTGACTTCTCCTAGTTCTGCCATTAACCAGCCTTATAGCTGGGGAGATTGACATAATTTTCTGCCTCTACTTTTAACTACAGAGAGGGAATTTGAACAAAATTATTTCTAAAATTCATTTGTATGATTGATTCTAAGATCTGTACCTTGGGGAGAAAAATCTCTATGCAAGTATTAATTTGAATAAAAGTGTAACGTTGAACCTTTTATAATGGTTTTGCCTTCATAAGCCCTCTTTTATGAACAATCAAGATTAATAGAAGACTGTGGGGAGAATGTGGGGAGAATTTCCAAGCCTTTGCGCTTTGTTTTTCTTAAAGCAGGTTTTTGTAAGCAGGTTTTTGTAAGGAATAAAGACTCTAAAATCCTATAGTAAAAGGAATACCAGGGATACATTATAAATGTGATAAGAATATTCTACACATATTGTATTTGCTTGCTATTGATTGTTGAATTAAGATATTATTGAATACCAGACCTGTTATATAGGGTATTGAATAGTAATTTGTTTACTTAGGGAGGCTTAGAAATGGAAAGAGTAAAAGGTTCTAGGTACAAGGAAGACATTTTGTTCAGATAGTAATCATCTGACACCAGGAAGTCTGTCTGGTCTTCAAGTTCAGGGACTTTACGGTAGAAAATTACTTTCCAACATTTTCTTTTAATGAACTTTTTAAATTGTTTCTCTGTGTTCAGTTATTTTTGCAAAGATACAGATTTCTGCCCAGGAGTTGGGGCCAGAATGCCCAAGCATGACCACTAAGTGGATAATAGGGGCTTTCTTGGTGGCTGAAGATGGTAAAGAATCGGCCTGCAATGCAGGAGACCCAGGTTTAATTCTTGGGTTAGGAAGATCCCCTAGAGAAAGGCATGGCAACTAAATGGTTAATAAAAATTTTTTCTTGTGTCACTACAGTCTCACCTCTGTTGCTATGTTCAGAGTTCTGTGATATAAGGTTTTATCCTCTATAAAGGATACCATATTCTATAGCAATACATTTTGTAATCTTCTTTCCTTATTTTAAAGTCATACAATTCTGATGGGCAAGGTGTGTCCCTAACACTAGTGGTTGGCTATCCTTGCTGATTGATTTTTTTTCCCCCCTTAATTTCCTTATTAAACATGGAACTTTGGGTCCTTCATGGAAGACCAAGGAGACTACCACATATTCTGAATGTGATTTGATTTTCATGTAATTGTGACAGAAGATTTCAAGTACAATTCACTATATTCCACATTTGCACACAGCTGGCTTAATCAACACATTTTTCTCTAACATTAATATACATCGCATTTTCAAATTAAACACTTTGGCATTTTTGGAGAATCCTTATCTATCCTTATTTGTTTCTTTAGATACCAAACTACTATAAAATTATAAAGAAACCAATGGATTTATCCACCGTGAAAAAGAAGCTTCAGAAAAAACATTCCCAACACTACCAAATCCCAGATGATTTTGTGGCTGATGTTCGTTTGATCTTCAAGAACTGTGAAAGGTTTAATGAAGTATGTTAGCTTCTAAACTATAGAGTCTTGGATTATTAGTTTTTGTTTGTTTGCTTATTTTGTTACTGGATTTTGTTTTCCCTGCCAAGAGATTTTTTTCTGTTGATTTGAAAAAATTATTCTACTCCAGGTCTGTCAAAAGTAAAATTTGATTGCATCCACAGTTCCAAAGAAAGTTTACTGTATATAATTTGAAATATATACTTAAATATAATGTAATAAATTAAGAATATTATTGGCTATCCCTTCCTGAATATGTTGAGGTTTGAGATAAGTATAGAAAATAGTCTGTAGTTAAGTACATTTTGTAGGAAATGATTACATACAAGCCTACATTTTGGATACATTTAGGAAAGGGATTTGTACCAGTGTCTTTGATTTCATTCGTGACCATATAAATGTAGAACCTTAAAAGTATAAACTCAAGTGGCTCATCTTGACTAGTAACCCAGAGTGTACAACGTTGAGTTTTCTCAACATCTCAGCAATATGACTTTCATTAACTTTGGTTACGTATTTTTTTTGAGAATAAAGATGAGCTATCCGTGCCTTTAGTAGAAATGTGATGTATATCACCCTCAGGGATGTTTTTGTTATCTTTGGGAAGGTCAAATTTCTTTTTTGTTAAGGAATATTTTAATTATTATAAGAGAAGAAAATGGATGAGAATCCACAAAATCTTCAGATTACTAGAAGTTTCTTTATTGCTGATAAAATTTGAATGCCGTATGAATATTACTAAAAAATTCACATTGACATGTGAAATGTACTCCGAGTTGCCTCTAGGAGCATCTAGGTGGCTTTTTAATTTCATATTAAAAATATCAGTGATAAGTTTTGTTGCCTTTATAGCAGTGTGTCACAGAGAATGTAGTAAAACCTCATTCTCTTGAAGTTAAATTAATACAGTCCCAGATTTCTTGTCTTATTTTCTAATTCAGATATTTTCAAATAAGTATGCTTTCATGAGCCATAGCTAATAACATTTGCCAGGAAGAAGACCTATTTTAATGATAGTTAAACAATTTATGATTAACAAATTACCACACAGATGGAATTCTGATTGATTGTTGAAAGCTTGTCGGTTTAAAAAAAAAAAAAAAACATTTCTTATATTTGTTTCAAATAATTTTTTGCAACTCCTATTCAGGTTGACCTCACTAATTCAGAATTTTGAGAAAATTTCACAGTAGCTTTAATAATAGCTTTGTAAAGAAAGTGGGTCCATGTTCTGTATAATTTTAGGAAGCTCTTGAACTGGTCATAGCAGTTTGTTCCCCCTATTATGGCTGACTTTCGTCGCCAATCCTATGCAGTCTTATAACTTTAGAAAGGATTATAATTTCCCTTTTTTTTTTTTGACTCTGGTATCCTTTTTAGATGATGAAAGTTGTTCAAGTTTATGCAGAAACACAAGAGATTAATTTGAAGGTAAGCTTTTCAGACCATGCAAACTTGGTGAAGGAATATGCATTACCAATAGGTGAATATTCCTATCTTTTGCTTGCAGGCTGATTCAGAAGTAGCTCAGGCAGGGAAAGCAGTTGCATTGTACTTTGAAGATAAACTCACAGAGATCTACTCAGACAGGACCTTCGCACCTTTGCCAGAGTTTGAGCAGGAAGAGGATGATGGTGAGGTAACTGAGGACTCTGATGAAGACTTTATTCAGCCCCGCAGAAAACGCCTAAAGTCAGATGAGAGACCAGTACATATAAAGTAAAATGACATGAACTTAAACCAGTTGTTCAAAAAAGAAAGAAAAACTTCTATTTAAGTGTTGCTGGAATATCCTGCCTACAGTGGGCTCCTTCTTGAAGAAGATGATAGCTTTTACACAGTATTAGATTGAAATAATGGACAGAAAACGCATTCTGGTCAAGAAAGGGGGAAAGGACTCTATTTGCAACTTTAAAAGTGAAAACAAAAGTCAAAGTGAAATGATTTGAAGATTTCTGTTACTTCAGAGAATGGTTCTGATTGCTAGAATGGGCTGATGTTGATGATCATTTGGTATTGATTGGTGCAAATACTGAGTGTTCAAGTACTTAAGGATCATGTCACTGGTTAAGTTGTCTCTTTGGACTAGAGTGCACATTTACTAAAACAACTTTCATGTCTCTCCCTTCACACATATACAATACTGGGTTATTTTCTAGTCAAAAATCAACGTTCTCAGATTCCACTTTGATATCAATCAGTGCAGATGTACATTAGATCATGCCATTATATTTTATCTCGTTTTGATGCTGTTGGGCCTTAGTTTTTATATTGGTTTAAAGAATTCAACAGTAGATTTTCTGTTCATACTTAAAGACTTTGGGAAACATGCCTATTGAACATCGTTTAATCAACTCTAGTGTTCTACTGAAATAAATATGGTAACTTTTCAGTAGCAGATCATTTATAATAATCATTTCCAGAAAACACTTCCACAGAATTGTACTTCCCAATCAAATCATCTGATCACACATTTATTCCCATGAAAGGTAGAATGGTTGTTTGAAAATTAATCTAGTTTTCTGTACATTTAAAATTTGATTGAGGTGACAGCTGGCTCTTACCCCGTCTTCCTTCATATCGGTTTTCTGATAGACCACTATTGGCAAACAGTTATCTGTCAACTACCAAATGTGTAAAATTTTCTGTATTTCACTTTGTCTTATTTGTAAATAGTGAACTAAAACTTCTGGCAGATCAGCAACATTTGCTGAGCCTGTTTTTTAAACTAATATGTATTCTTACTAATGTTCCTATCAAGAATGGATTTGTAATATATGCTGTCTATTTCTAATGTTCACATTCATATTTTGAGGTTCTATCTTATTTTAATAGAGAACAGACTTCTCAGAAAATCTTCAGAAGCAGCTTATTATTAAAATATCAAAATATTGAAATAAACCCGGTGGGGTTAGATTACTCATCCGTCCACCAAGTGGGACATTTGCATGGACTGGGGGCTTTAAGGACTTAGAACAGACCTGTAAGTATATCCTGAAGATGAGCCAATCAATCCCCACTTGAATGGTTACTGGAGTAGACCCACCTTTACGACCCTGATTTTAGCACCCGAGGCAGATAAAATCACCTTGGCTCTGTTTCATTTTTCTTCTCTTCATTTGTGATGCTCAGATCCAAGATGTGTGTTCTAGACTGTGTACAGGCTTCTCTTTTGTTGAGTTAAAAATTTTAGTCCTACTTTTGTATGGACATATTAGAATGTAAAGTGACCAAAATAGAAGACTTGCCATTAGATATTTTTCAGATGTCAGCATATTTGTGGCAAATCATTTGCCTTTTTAAAAATTCAGCTTAAACAGTTCAGACAGTAGACTACTCAGAAAAACTTATTTGACATAATTGTCTAAGAGGTAAATATTTTTTAGTGCGTATTGAATCAAATAAAGTGCTCTAAAGAAGTTATTACACAGATTTCTTTGGGTTGTTTTTCTTTAACATGCGGTGGAGGTAAACATGAATATGATTCAAGCCTTCTGATGGTGCATTAGTTTCATTATTGCTGTTGACTTCATTCTGTGGCTTGCTTTTAGCTTTTTCAGTTGTTACAAGTTCAACTTTAAAACATATACCAAAACTTATCAATTTACTCAAATCTCAAATTCTTTAGAACAGATTTCTTATAAAAAGGAAACATTACTTTAAAATACTTTTATCTATGTGCATTTTCCTCTTTCCTACAACATTCATGATTTCTGTTTATCAGGAGACTTACTACCTAAGGGCACATTTTGGGAAGTGATGAGTAGCAATGTAATTCATTTTGCCAAGCCATTGAGTGCTGATAGTTTGTGCTTGCTCTTCATGTGAATCCTTTTCATGGTCTTAGATAACACATTCTACCAGAAACAAATTATAAGTAAAATATTTGATATTTGGGGCCTTAAAAGCTAATGTGTTCCCTTAAAGACATTTACATGTCAGATGGAGATTTTGGTTTTTATCTTCTTTTAATATTGGTTCTTAAAAAGCCAGTTATTGCCAGCATTTAATAGGTTCCATTTCTGTTAACAGAAGGTAGGTTCATACTGATGAGGAATTAACTGTTAAATTATATAACTTATCAACAAACCACCATTATATAAAGGTATTCACTGTAGATTTCATTAAACCTTTTTTTCTTTCACATTTATCATTCATTGTGTTTCTAAGCTGATTTACTCACTAAACATGCCTGTTAAAGTATAAAAAATTTATATTCAGATATCTTACATTTTCCTGTTCATTAATGTTTTAAAAAGACAAACATTGAATATCAATCCCTGAAGTCAGTTTGTTTTAATACTCCCTTAAAATTGTATTCTTTGTTAAAAGGTAGTATTTTTGATTTGAAGATGTTAAATGTTTTCTTAAACTTTCACCACACTTCATTTTTGATTTCCACTAAGAACAAAGTGTTCCTCGGTCTGTTCCTGTGGCCTAAATTTGTATTTTTTAGCACTTGGCTCAGCTGATATAGTGAATGAGAGAATTGCTTTGCAAGGTGAAGCATGTATGTGTTCCAAAGTATGGTTAAGTTGTAGGTCAAGTTCTACTGAAACATAAAATCATTACTAGAGAAAGGTTGAGGCATTGAATCCACCGTCAAAATTATTCTTTTTGGAATCAACAAGGTACTTTCTGACTTCTATTCTTATATAAGGAAATTTTAAATAAATTTTAAAGTTGGTTAATTCTAATTTTTTTGTTACAACATTGAGATTTTTAGTTACTCCAAAGAAATAACACTTTTAAATAGAAGCAAAAGGTTTATAGTCTGCAAATTGTGGATTTATCAATTACCTCAGCAGGTATCCTGCCATGTAACTATTAGTGATTAGTTTTAATAAGCCAGTAGTCGTAGGTTTATTGGACTATGCTCTTGGGTTGTGGCCTACCATCCATTATTCTCTTAGTATTTAAAATGGAGTAAATGCTGTGGCCCCTTCTCCCTTGGCCTTTTAAAATCCCTTACCCATGCCCACTAGTATACAACATATGAAGTATAAAAAATGTCATTTCTTGAGGTCAGCACTGCTTATTTGCATACTCAACATTGGATCAGTGAGTAGTTTTATAGTAGTCTACCCTCCCCAACAATTCAATCAAGTTCTTAAGTCATGCCATGAATTCTTAACTCATACTGTCTATATTAATAATCTGCTTGAGGTGATCCAAGGTGTTAGGTGAATCACAACTTGATCATCATATACCAGACCTGGATGTTTATTTCTCACAGTTAACTTCTCCTTGATAAAGCAATAACACTGCTTTAAGTCTGTTGCCTAATAGCATGTCATAATCCTCTCATGGATGGTGATTTTATAGGAAGGTTTGTATGCATATCACCCAATCTATCTTTTAAAAATTAAGGAATTTAAATGTATGCTGGACCTAATGACAATATATTGTGGCATTTTATTTTAAAAATTGGGGAAAGTTGCATATTTTTTTAAAAGTAGGCATTTGAGTAAAAAAAATCGAAGGTACTTTTTTAAGAAAATTTATATGCCACAGTTTACATAGACATTTCAGATTTCAACATATACTCTTGATATAATGGTTTCTTTTACTTGGTCAAAATGCACGTATAGTATTTCTTCCATCTTAGTTCCTTGTGTTTGCCTTTGTGGTCTTTTATATATTTTTATTGTATCTGAGAAACAAAATTATCTTCAAAAATAAGTCAATTTGGAAATATTTATTATAATCAAACTACAAAATGTACAAAATTAAGTTTAGCCCTTTTCTAGCAAGTGATCTTTAAAGTTAAAAGTGCTGTTCTTTTAAATTCTCCAGATTTGTATGTGGGAGGGCACTGGAATGATCTTGCAAGTGCCACTGCAATATTCCCTTTCAAGTGTGGCCTAAATTTCAATCTTAAGGACGAAATGCATGTCTGCTCCTAGTCTGAAAAATGTAGGCATTAATTATATTTTAAATCACAGTGAAACATGTATATAAGCCTATAACAAGATTTGTGCAATTTGAAAGCCTTTTGATTTTCTATGTAGACATACCTACACACGAAAGGGTTAAATTCACAGCCTTACTAGTTCCTTGTTTCCCCTCATTATTATTCCCCTCTTCTCTCCCCTCATTATTATTACTAATACTACAGTTACTTTTTTTTGCACATAGTTAACTACCCTTCAATATGATTCTGAAAGAAAAAGTGCTGTTTCTGTGGTATTGTATTCTCTAAATAATCATATTTAATTTTTTTGAAACAAGGTTGCAGTTTCTAATTGTTCTATTCCTGTGTTTTTTGCTGGTGTGTAATAAAAGCAAGGTTTTCTTTTCATGGTTATTTAATACATTAGCTGCCTGTAAATATTTCTTGTTATAATGCTCTGGAATGTGTTGTAGAAGTTGTATTAGATTAGTTTAAAACCTTGTTTGAAAGCCACATTGTTTTGGTTATTTCTATTAAATTAGAAAATTGAAAAAGTTTTCAAATGAATTTCTTTTTTCTTCCTCCTCTTTGAGACTTAATCACTTAGATTTTAAAAATTTATACTCTGTGAGGCACTGGAGATACTTTCATGAACAAGATAAAATACAGTCCATGCCCTCCCAAATGTTTATACTCAATTTGAGAATGATAGGGATTAACACAGAATATAGTTAGTAACACAGAGAAGGATCTAACCCCAAATTTTGTTCATCAGGGAAATGATCTCTCTCACTCATAAAAGACAGGACCAGGTAAAAGAGAAAATGAAGAGAGTAAATATACAGAAGCCTAAAAGTAAAAGAGAACATTTTTGTATTCCAGGACTGAAAGGGTCAGTTTAACTGGAATTGAATGTAAATTGGAGTAGTAAAATACTACGCTGAAGAACGGAGCAGGATCCTTTTCATGCAGAAAGTTATAATAAAAAGGGCTTGGGGCTTTTTCACTGAGGTCAACAAGGAGTCCCTGAAGAATTTTAAGCAGGATGGGGCTTGGTGAGTTGACATAATTAAAATGATCTTTCTGATCTGATTATGAAGAATGAGTTATGGAAGAGATTGGTACTGGAAAGGTAATTTTAGGCTATGCATAATCTAGGTGAGCCCTGAGTTATCTAGCAGTGGAGATGGAAAAGGGCAGTCAAATTTTAGAGAAATTTAAAAAGGGAGCCATCTCAGTAACTATCACAATGGCCCAGTAACTGAGGCCAGTGTGGTTGCCTAAGATATTTTATGTGGTACCTATTAAGGGGAGAAAGGAATAGATTTGAAGATGTGTTGAGGTTAAAGTTCCTCTGGAAAATTAAGGAGAAGGTAGGTGTCCTTCTAGGATAGTTCTGGTGCTTATCCTGGGCTGCAGATAGAATCTGTAAGATACATCAGGAATCCTGTCTGTTGTATTCACTGAATATGCCTAGCACATGGTAGGCATTCACCAACAAATGTCAGAGTTGAGCCACTCGCATAATAGTAACAATGTGTAAGAGTATAGTATTGCCTAGGAGATTTATAGAATGAGAAGGGTAGAATCCTTAATGCCAGGAAACATTTAAGGAGTAGGAAAAAAAAAAAGACTTCAGAAGTACAGTATGGTTAGTCATGGAAGAAAGCCAGGAGAGCTATAATGGAAAAAGGCTGCAAGAAGGGCTGTGAAATAATCAGTGATAAAGTGTTGGAACAAGAGATGAAGTAATGTTAAAGTGGCCATGAACTATAGGAATTTAGAAGCCATAGATGACCTTTTGCTAAGACCTGCTCCAGTTTGGACAGCAGCAAGAATTCAGTGGGTTAGATTAATGACTGAGTGTAGGCTGTTCTTTAAAGAAATATGACTTTGGTTTTTCTTCAGGTTATTCAGAGCTAATGGTCATGAATAATTAAGTAAAGCATCACAATGAGATTTCCAAATTGTTAACCTTTCTATATGCATTGTATAGTGGGAAAAGAATGGATTTTGACCATTGGGCAGTCTTTGGTTGAAGCCTTTTGATTTGAAGTGGTAAACTTAGATTTACTGATCTGTGTATACTTCGATTATTTATGTTGAGAAATGGAGATATTCATATCCAGGTAATGGAATTGACAAGATACTATGTGTCATCCCTGTGGGTACAAAGGAAGTTCTCAACAACCATTTAGCTTCCTTTTTCCTGTTTCTCCTGCCTGTTACTGCCATGAAAAGGGGCAGATTAGAAATGTCAATTTCTCCCTTTTTACTGATGAGATAAAAGACTTCAGTACAGATCCTTAAGAGTTGTAAATCTATCCTCTTGAAGTAGTTAACTTGTCAGCCAGTAAATTTAGTTGATAGTTAGACTTCTGAATCCCCGCAGATACTCATATTTTGCCCTAGATTTTTAGGGAGTAATAAATGCAAAAATTAACAGGTAGGATACATACCTAGTGCCAGCTTTTGTCTCAAGCTTCCTTTTCATATTATTTGAGCCTCAGGTAGTGGTAAATACAGCACTGTTCTTTTGTTTACAAATATGTTCGTGATTTGGAAAGGCAATATACAAGGACATCAGTTTCTGCAATATGGCAGACTGCATGCCCTGAGGAACCCTGATGGTTCAAACATCTGAAATGCTGAATAAGACTCAGTTAAAAACAAAAACCTTGTTTAAGTGTATTGCTGAGTTAAGAAGGAAGATGCTCAAAGCTCCACCCTCTCTGTCACCTGTAGCATTTTTGCCAAAAGTATTTGGCCTGAATCTAATCATGTGAATAGACATAAGTGGAATATGTTTTTTACAGAGATGTTTGATATGAATTCTTAAAGTAACTTGTAAAACAAATGTAGAGGCTATTCTAGATCAGTTACATGTAGTGCATGACCTTAGATTTGATCTTGCATTAAATAATCCCAGCCATTAAAACATTTTAGGCACATCTGTGAAAATCTATATATGAACTCTTAAATGATATGGAATGTTTAATTTCCTTAGGTGTGATAATAGATTTGTGCTTATATATAAAATCCTTTTTCTTAGGACATGGCATGCTCTAATATCTAGGGATGAAGTATTACCATAAATGGTTAGGCAAAATGTATGATAGTGCATATGTGCCAGGAAAACGGGTAAGTCAGGTAAAGGCAGATGAGTGCATATTGTTTGGAACTTCTGGAGACTTGAAAATTTTCAAAATAAAATTAATGAAGGGTGGGACAAAAAGCATGAATCCAGAGAAGAGTTAAGAGGACCATTGCTCCAGGTGTCCTCAGGACTTTGGAATGAGATCAGAGTATAAGGCCAGTCTAAGTGTGAAGTCAGAATGAGGTGTTTTTCTAAAACCTGGAACCTCAAAATATGGTACACTCAATGGAAGAATGAACCAGAATAGCCTACTTCAGAGAGGAAACTAGGTACAGGGAAGAAAAAAAATCTTCCCTAAGAATTTGTACCCACAAGCCAACACTGACTCACATTATTTATCCAGTCATAGAAATTAAAGTGGGTTCAGATTAGAGGTGATTACAGCCATTTAACAGAATTAATACTCTTACAGAAACTACTTGAGACCCAATCTCCAATAATGTTCGTAGGTAATGTGCCAATAGTCTTGGATTCATTCAGAATGGCAAAAATGAGAAGTTTTCTTAAAATTGGGAGAAACAGCGGATTTTGACCCATAATGACTATATTGGATGAATGTTCAAATTAACATGTCTAAAATTGGGATGGCATTGTAGTATATTTTGGTTATGTTCATGGTAAAAAAAAAAAAATGGCGTAGCCTTCAATATTTGATGGCTTGGGTTCATTGAAATACAATACCGGGAATAGAGCATCAACAATTTGAGAAGGAATAAGAGTATTAAAAATGGTGGAGGTGCAGGATAACAAGAGTTCATGGAAAGAAAAATAACCAGTCAGACCTAAAATATTTAGAAATAAAAAACAGATGAAAGACCAAGATGAAATGATACAGAATGCAGTGTATTACAGAGTATATGAAGGACAGGTTAAAGAACAGACATCAAGGATATATGGAGAAGGTCAAGGAACATCTAATTAAAGTATGAGATGGAGATGATAGAATACTTACGGATGATACTTGAGGGTATTTGACTAAGAATTTGCCAAATTTGAAGTAAAAACATCTTCAAATTGGTGGCGTCTGGGGAAAAAATCATTATCTAGATCTACTGAGCTAAGTTGTGGAAGACAAAAAGTGAGAAGTCAAAGTAATACTCTTAGAAAGCAAAACCACCAAACTAGAACGTCTTAAAAGAGTAAGAGAAGAGCTCTCCTGAAAGTAACAGTAGTCTTAACAGCTGTTTAAGAATAGCAATGAAAACCAGAAGACAATGGAATAATATTTTAGATATTGAGAGGAAGCTGTTAGGCCAGAATTTTGTACCCAGAACTATCAAAAAAGGCAAGCACGTTTTGCCTAATAAGGGTTTACTACCAATATATCTGTCTACATTAAATGAATGTAAGGGTTTTACTCCAAGAAAAGCAGAAACAAAAATCTAAGACATAGTAAGGAATGGTGACCAAAGAAAATGGTTAATGAGGGTAAACTTTATAAAATAATGTCAGTTTTTGTAAGTTAAAAAAAAGGCTGAATGATTTATGGCAATAGCATTTCTGCTTCCTGGAAACTGGAAAAAACACATAAAGCCCCTGAAGGTGGTCCTGTGTGCAGACAACAGATGAAGAACCATCTCTTCAAGAAAATATGTGAAAATTCTGTTGGTTCAACTGTTAACAGGTTCTAAACATTCCAAGACTCCCTCCTCTCCCTTGTAATCTCTCTAACAGACACTTCAGACTGCTGCAGCCCAAAACACAGGCTTCCTCTCAACTCCTAGTTGGAAGGCTCTTTTCCTAGGAAAAGCAGGACATGTCTCATCCTGCCCTCAGCTACTTGTTGCTGGTGCCAAGTCTTGAGTGTGGTTAAAAGTGGGAGCACTCTTCTATTCAGCCTCCAGTCAGAAAGGAGCCTCCACCTTGAATGTGGCATGCTTAATATACTGGGACACTGATCACTTTTGCCCTGTCTCATGAAGTGGTGGTTCCATGCCAGGAGAGGCAAACTGAGACCTCAGGCTGCTTTCCCAACCTCCTCCACTGAGCTTCTAGGGGTGTCACACTCAGAAAGGTTCGTCTAGTCAAGGCTATGGTTTTTCCTGTGGTCATGTATGGATGTGAGAGTTGGACTATGAAGAAGGCTGACTACTATGACTACTGGAAAGACTAAACGGACCTTTGTTGGTAAGGTGATGTGTGTTTGCTTTTAAACACAGTCTAGGTTTGTCATAGCTTTCCTGCCAAGAAGTAACTGTGTTCCAGTTTCATGGCTGCAGTCACCATCCACAGTGATTGTAGAGGCCAAGAAGAGGACACACTAGAGTTTGTGACAAGAGACAACTGAGATGAAATTCAAGATACAGTCTTAAACTGTAGGTCACTAGTTTATAAGGGCTTTCCTGATAGCTCAGTTGGTAAAGAATCTGCCTGCAGTGCAGGAGACTCTGGTTCAATTACTAGGCTGGGAAGATTTGCAGGAGAATGGAAAGGCTACCCACTCCAGTATTTTGGCCTAGAGAATTCCATGGGCTGTTTAGTCCATGGGATCACAAAGAGTTGGACACAATTGAGCAACTTTCACTTTCAACCAGTTTATAGGGAATGAGGTAGCTTGAAGGAGCCAATCCCTAGGATTGTAAGTTTCAAACAGATTTCTACCTTTATAGGCTCCAGAATAGGCCAACATGATTGGAGTATTTCTCTGCCTTTAAAGGAGCCCGAATACTCCAATATGATTGGAGTAGTTTATAGAGCACTTTAATGCCCCACAACATTGTTGAAAACAGTACATGAGTGTAACAGCTGAGCATAGTCAAAAAAACAAGGGAGCCCTACTAAACCCCAAGAATTTGTGATTATACCTAAAGCTGTACCTCTTGAGGTACATCGGAAGCTTAATACTAGGAGAGGGGAGGAGGTAACATTTCACTAAATTTCAGTTCAGTCACTCAGTCATGTCCGACTCTTGTGGCCCCATGGACTGCAGCATGCCAGACTTCTCTGTCCATTACCAGCTCCCAGAATTTGCTCAAAACTTATGTACATCGAGTTGGTGATGCCTTCCAACCATCTCGTCCTCTGTCATCCCCTTCTCCTCCTGCCTTCAATCTTTTCCCAGCATCAGAGTCTTTTCCACTGAGTCATTTCTTCACATCAGGTGGCCAAAGTATTGGAGCTTCAGCTTCAGCATCAGTCCTTCCAATGAATATTCAGGACTGACTGCCTTTAGGATTGACTGGTTTGATCTTGCAGTCCAAGGGACTCTCAAGAGTCTTCAACACCACAGTTGAAAAGCATCAATTCTTGGGTGCTCAGCTTTCTTTATAGTCCAACTCTCACATCCATACATGACTACTGGAAAAACCATCGCTTTGACTAGATGGACCTTTGTTGACAAAGTAATGTCTCTGCTTTTTAATATTCTGTCTAGGTTGGTCATAGCTTTTCTTCCAAGGAGCAAGCATCTTTTAATTCTATGGCTGCAATCACCATCTGCAGTGATTTTGGAGCCCAAGAAAAGTCCGTCACTGTTTCCATTGTTTCCCCATCTATTTGCCATGAAGTGATGGGACCAGATGCCATGATCTTAGTTTTTTAAGCCAGTTTTAAGACACTAAATTTCAGACAGTCACAAATACCAATCCTTGGAGGTGACGGAGGGGATGGACCCATTGCTACAATGCATTATCTAAAATCTTCAGTTCCTGACAAATAGCCATGCAAAGAAACGGGAGTGTAAGTCACACTGGAAATAAAGCATTCAGCAGAAACTGCCTGAGAGAGTGACAAGAGACACTTGAAAATAAAACTAAAGGAAACCATGGTTAAAAGGTAAAGGAAGATATGATGACCATGTTACATCACATGAGAATATCAAGAGAGAGATATTCAAAAGAAATGGAGGGACTTTGCTGGTGGTCCAGTGGTTAAGATGCCACACTTCCACTGCAGGGGACACGGGTTTGATCACTGGCCAGGGAAGTTTTGAAAGCTGTGTAGTGCAGCAAAAAAAAAAAAAAAAGAACCAAATGGAAACTTTGGAGTTGATAAGTACAATTTTAAAAATTCACTAGAGAGGCTCCAACATCAAGTGAACTTGAAGAAGAACGAATAGATGAACGTGAAGATGGATCAATAGAAATTAAAAAAAAAAATGAATACAGCTTCAGCGAAATGTGGGACACCATTGAAGACTCTTAACATAAGCAGGATGGGAATACCAGGAGAGGAGAGAAGTAAAAATACTCAAGGAATTTCCACAAAGTACTGCAAATCAATAACTTTATATTCCAGGAAATTTAGTGAACCCAAATATGATAAATGCAAATCTTCACAGATATAAAATTTTAAAGTGTCAAAGACACAGAATATCTTGAAAGAAGCCAGAGAAAAATAACCTACTTTCAAAAGAGTGAGGAGAAGGGGACGACAGAGGATGAGATGGCTGGATGGCATCACTGACTTGATGGACGTGAGTCTGAGTGAACTCTGGGAGTTGGTGATGGACAGGGGGGCCTGGCGTGCTGCAATTCATGGGGTCGCAAAGAGTTGGACACGACTGAGCGACTGAACTGAACTGAAGGTTGACAATTGACTTTGCAACAGTTTAACATTGGAGACCAGAAGGCTGTAGATAAAATTCAAAATGCTCAGAGGAAAAGAATGTCAACCAAGACTGCTATATCCAGCAAAGGTCCCCTTCAGAAGTAAAGGTAAATTAAAGACTTTTTCAGATAAAGCAAGATGTGACAGAATTTGTTGCTAGGAGATCTGACTTACAAAAAATTTAAGGAGGAGTTAAAGTTGAAAGCAAATGACACCATGTGGTAATCTGAATCTGTTTCAGTAAAGATAATTGTATAAGATGTTATGTAACTATATAAACATAAATGCATATTTTCCTTCTCTTAATTGTAAATAGCAACTGTATGGAACAATATGTATATTATATGTCATTGGACCCAGACTGAAATACAAGATATGTATATTGTATTTGCTAATGACAGCATAAAGGAGGTGGGTGGGAGTTATATTGGCATAAGGAAATTACTATACAGTTGACCCTTGAACAACATGGGGTTGGGGCACTGCATTTGAAAATCCGTGTGTAACATTATAGTTGGCCCTCCCTATCTGTCGCTCTGTATCCAGGGATTCAGCCAACTGTGGGTTGTGTAGTACTATAGAATGTATTTATTGAAGAAATTCCATGTATAGTGGGCCCATGCTGTTCAAACCCATGATGTCAACATTTAAATTGGTTAAGTAATTATAATAGTCTATTGTTGGGTTTATAACATTAATGAAATTTTATGTATAATATTACAAAAAGGAGGAAACTGGAATAGAGCTATAAGAGTAATATTCCTATAAGGAATTAGCTTGGAAACCTGAATCTGATCATGTTAAGATGTGTATGGTAAAGCCTAGAAAAACTTAAAAACCCTCCAAATGTACAGTGAAAATTCAAAGACATTAAAATACTACTTTGGAAAATATTTACTTAAAGCAAAAGAAGGCATTAAAAGAGAACTAAAAAAAAAGACATGAGACACAGAAAGCAAAAATTAAAAATTTAGGCAGTAATCCAATGATGTTAATTAAAAAAAACAGTAAATGTGATGATTAAGCAATCCAACTAAATGACTGAGATGGTCAGACTGGATGGATAAATATATATTGTCTTCAGGAAATGAATAGAAGGGAGTAAAATGTGTCCTGCAAACAGCAACCCCAAGAGACTTGGAGTGCTTACACTTTGAGAGAGAATAACTTTAGAACAAGACATAGTATGAGGAACATTTTATAAAGTGATTAAGTGTCAGTCCACATCAGGGAGATTTAACAATTACACATTTGGAGAAGGAAATGGCAACCCACTCCAGTGTTCTTGCCTGGAGAATCGCATGGACGGAGAAGCCTGGTAAGCTGCAGTCCATGGGGTCGCACAGAGTCGGACACAACTGAAGCGACTTAGCAGCAGTAGCAGCACAAAAATACAAGACAGCGAAAAACTGATAGACATGAAGGGAGAGATAGTACAAAATATATCCCACTTTGAATAATGGGTGATACAACCAGAAAAAACAATGAGACGAGATGAACAAAACTATAAACCAACTGATCTAATAAGTCTAAGAGGATAGAAATAATGCAAAATGTTTTTCATCAACAATGGAATGAAATCAGAAAAAAGTTTGAGAAAAATCACAAATAAGTAAATTATTAAGTGTAACACTCAAATAACCAGTGGTTCAAAGAAGAAATCAAGGGAAATCAGGATATACTTTGAGATGAATAAAAGTAACACAAAATATAAGAACTTATGAAATTCAGTTAACATTGCTTAGAGGGAAATTTATAGCTATAAATACCTATGGTAAGAAAAAAATTGAATCAATAGCTTAACCTTCCAGTGGGCTTCCCTGATAGCTCAAATGGTAAAGAATCTGCCTGTGTTGCAGGAGGAGAGTCATATCCAACTCTGCATTTTCCAGGCAAGAATATTGGAGTGGGTTGCCATTTTCTCCGGTTCCATTCCTTGGTCAGGAAGATACCCTGGAGAAGGGTTAGGCTACCTGCTCCAGTATTCTTGGGCTTCCCTGGTGGCTCAGATGGTAAAGAATCTACCTGCAATGCAGGAGACCCTGGTTCAATCCCTGGGTGGGGAAGATTCCCCTGGAGAAGGGAATGGAAACCTGTTCCAGTATTCTTGACTGGAGAGAGGAGCCTGGCAGGCCACAGTCCATCAGGTTGCAAAGAGTCAGACACGACTGAGTGACTAAGCACAGCATAGCAACCTTCCAGCTTAAGACACTGAAAATATATAGCAAACTGCACCTAAAGCAAAGGAGAGACCAGAGCTGAAATTTAGAAATACCTAAAGACAATGGGGGGAAAAAAAAATCAATAAAACCAAAAGCTGATTCTTTGGAAAGATCAACAGAATTGACAAACTTTTAGCTAGATTAACCCAGGAAAAAAAAAAAAAAAGATTCTGATTACTAGAATCCAGTGAAGGATGGAATGTTACCACTGATCTTTTTTGCTTGGGTTTGTTTTAATTGAAGTACAGTTGATTTACAATACTGCATTAGTTTCAGGTGTATAGCACAGCTATTCAGTTTCATGTATGTTTCATATATGTATTATATGTTCAGATTTTTAAATAGGTTATTACAAAATATTGAGTATAGTTCTCTGTGCTATACAGTAGATCCCAGTTGGTTACCCATTTTATTTATAGTAGTATATATTTCCTTCCTACCACTGATACTAGAAACAAAAGGACTATGGGACTTCCCTGGTGGTCCAGTGGTTAAGACTGTTCGTCCATTGCAGGGAGCACAGTATCCACCTCTGGTGGGGGAACTGCGGTCCTGAATGCTGCAAGATATCACTCTCTCACTCTCCACCCAAAAAAAGGATAAGAGAATACAATAAGTGATTGTGTGACAACAAATTAGATAAACCTAGATGAATAAATTCCTAGGAAAACAAACTACTAAAACTAAAGAAAAAAATAGATAAGCTGAATAGGCCTCTACTCAGTCAAGAGTCTGAATTAGTAATTTTAAAAACAAAACACTACCCATGAAGAAAAGCCTGGCTCATTTGGCTTCACTACTGAATTTTAAAAATTTATATCAATTTTTCACAAAATGGTCCCAAAAATAGATAATAAAGGAATACTTTCCAACTTTATGAGGCATTACCCTGATACCAAAATCAGACATCATAAGAAAGGACTACAGACAAATATCTATTACTATGGATGTACAGGTCAACAAAACACTAGCTAACTAAATGAAGCAACATAAAAATGACCATGACCAAGTAGGATTTATCTGAGGGACGTAAAGTTAGTTCAACATCTGAAAGTCAACATGATATCAATTGAATCAATACAATAAAAGACAAATTTCATCATCTCAGTAGATGAAAGAAACACACTTGACAGAATCTAGAACCCCTTCATGATAAAAAAAAAAAAAAAAGATAATCAACAAACTAGGAGTAGAAAGGAGCTTTCTCAACCTGACTAAGGACATCTATGAAAAATCCGTGATATTGAATATCACATCATGGTAATCCAAGTCTATGTCCCGACCAGTAACACTGAAGAATCTGAAGTTGAACAGTTCTATGAAGACCTACAAGAACTTCTAGAACTAACACCCAAAAGAGATGTCCTTTTCATTATACAGGACTGGAATGCAAAAGTAGGAAGTCAGGAAACACCTGGAGTAACAGGCAAATTTGGCCTTGAATTACCGAATGAAGCAGAGCAAAGGCTAAAAGAGTTCTGCCAAGAGAACGCACTAGTCATAGCAAACACCCTCTTCCAACAACACAAGAGAAGACTCTACACATGGACACCACCAGATGGTCAACACCGAAATCAGATTGATTATATTCTTGCAGTCAAAGATGGAGAAGCTCTCAACAGTCAGCAAAAACAAGACCGGGAGCTGACTGTGGCTCAGATCATGAACTCCTTGCCAAATTCAGACTTAAATTGAAGAAAGTAGGGAAAACCACTAGATCATTCAGGTATGACCTAAATCAACAGTGGAAGTGAGAAATAGATTTAAGGGACTAGATCCGATATTCAGAGTGCCTGATGAACTATGGACAGAGATTCGTGACATTGAACAGGAGACAGGGATCAAGACCATCCTCAAGAGAAAGAAATGTGAAAAAGCAAAATGGCTGTCTGAGGAGGCCTTACAAATTGCTGTGAAAAGAGAAGCAAAAAGCAAAGGAGAAAAGGAAAGATATACACATTTGAATGCAGAGTTCCAAAGAATAGCAAGGAGAGATAAGAAAGCCTTCCTCAGTGATCAGTGCAAAGAAATAGAGGAAAATAATAGAATGGGAAAGACTAGAGATCCCTTCAAGAAAATTAGAGATATCAAGGGAACATTTCATGCAAAGATGGACTCAATAAAGGACAGAAATGGTATGGACTTAACAGAAGCAGAAAAACATCTATTTCTGCTTTATTGACTATGCCAAAGCCTTTGACTGCGTGGATCACAATGAACTGTGGAAAATTCTGAGGGCATACCAGAGCACCTGACCTGCCTCTTGAGAAACCTGTATGCAGGTCAGGAAGCAACAGTTAGGACTGGACATGGAACAACAGACTGGTTCCAAATAGGAGAAGGAGTACGTCAAGGCTGTATATTGTCACCCTGCTTATTTAACTTCTATGCAGAGTACATCTTGAGAAATGCTGGGGTGGAGAAAGCACCAGCTGGAATCAAGTTGCTGGGAGAAATACCAATAACCTCAGATATGTAGATGACACCACCCTTATAGCAGAAAGTGAAGAAGAACTAAAGAGCTTCTTGATGAAAGTGAAAGAGGAGAGTGAAAAAGTTGGCTTAAAGCTCAACATTCAGAAAATGAAGATTATGGCATCTGGTCCCATCACTTCATGACAAATAGATGGGGAAACAGTGGAAACAGTGACAGACTTTATTTTTGGGGGTTCCAAAAATCACTGCAGATGGTGACTGCAGCCGTGAAATTAAAAGACGCTTACTCCTTGGAAGGAAAGTTATGTCCAGCCTAGACAGCATATTAAAAAGCAGAGAGACATTACTTTGCCAACAAAGGTCAATCTAGTCAAAGCTATGGTTTTTCCAGTCATATATGGATGTGAGAGTTGGACCATAAAGAAAGCTGAGTGCTGGAGAACTGATGCTTTTGAACTGAGGTGTTGGAGAAGACTCTTGAGTCCCTTGGACTGCAAGGAGATCCAACCAGTCAATCCTAAAGGAAATCAGTCCTTGAATATTCATGGGAAGGACTGATGCTAAGGCTGAAACTCCAATACTTTGACCACCTGATGTGAAGAACTGACTCATTGGAAAAGACCCTGATGCTGGGAAAGTTTGAAGGCTGGAGGAGAAGGGGATGACAGAGGATGAGATGGTTGGATGGCATCACCAACTCAATGGACATGAGTTCTGAGTAAACTCTGGGAGTTGGTGATGGACAGGGAGCCCTGGAGTGCTGCAGTTCATGTGGTCACAAAGATTAGGACATGACTGAGCAATTAAGTGTATAACAGGAATTAAATTTAACCAAATGAGTGCAAAACTTAAATTCTGAAAAGAATAAAACAGAATTAAAAGATCTGAGTACTTAGAAAAGCATCTCATTCATGGATCAGAAGACTTAACATTGTTAATAATGCAATACTCCAACTGACATATGTCAATAGATTTGGTGTAATCCCTATCAAAATCCAAGATGACTTCTCTGTAGAAATTGATGAGGTAATTCTAAAGCTCACATGGAAATGCAAGGGACAGGATAGTTAAAACAAGCTTGAAAAGGAATAAAGAGGTTTCACACTTCTCATGTCAAAACTTATCAGAAAGCAAAGATAATCAAGACATTATGGTATGGGCACAAAAACATAAGTGGATCAATGGAATAGAACTGAACTCCAGAAATAAACCCATAAATCTCTGGTCAGCTAATTTGTTAACAAGAGTGCCAAGGCAATTCAGTTGGCAAAAGAATAGTCTTTTCAACAAATGTGAGTGGTTCAACCAGATAGTCATGGACAAAATAATGTAGTTGGACTGTTACCTCATAACAAACAAATTAAGATGTATCAGAAGTGTAACTATAAGAGCGAAAGAACCTACCTGCCAGTGCAGGAGATGTAAGAGACATGGACTCAATCTCTGGGTCGGGAAAATCCCCTGGAGGATGGCATGGCAATCCACTTCAGTATTCTTGCCTGAAAAAATCCCATGGACAGAGTAGACTGGCAAGCTGCAGTCCATGGGGTCGCAAAGAGTCAGACACAAACTTAAGTGACTTAACACACACATGCATAAAAGTTTTAGAAGACACCACGGGGAAAAATCTTCATTATCTTGTATTTGGCAAAGAATTCTTAGACATGACACCAAAAGCATAGCAACAACAAAAAGATAAACGACTTCATATGAATATCAAATTTTATATTCATCTGGATACCATCAAGAAAGTTAAAACCCACAGAACAGAATGGGAGAAAATATTTGCAAATCATACATCTGAAAAGGGACCATATCCAGAATTTACTCGCCTCTTAAAATTCAATAAAAAGACAAATAACCTAATTAAGAAATGAGTAAAGGATCTGAACAGACATTTCTCCATAGAAGATATACAAATGGCCAATAAGCAGAAGAAGAGAGGCTCAAAATCATCAGGGAAGTGCAGAGCCATCTACCCTAGGATGGCTAGAAGTAAAAAGTCAGATAATAACAAGTGTGAGCTTGTGGAGATATCAGAACCCTCATACTGCTGGTGAGACTAATGTGGTACAGCTGCTTTCGAAAACAGTCTAGCACTTCCTGAAACTTAAGCATAGCTTTACCATATGATCCAGAATTACACTCCTAGTGTATAAATGGAGAAGGCAATGGCACCCCACTCCAGTACTCTTGCCTGGGAAATCCCATGGATGGAGGAGCCTGGTAGGCTGCAGTCTATGGGATCGCTCAGAGTAGGACATGACTGAGGGACTGCACTTTCACTTTTCACTTTCATGCATTGGAGAAGGAAATGGCAACCCATTCCAGTGTTCTTGCCTGGAGAGTCCCAGGGACAGGGGAGCCTGGTGGGCTGCCATCTCAGGGGTCGCACAGAGTCGGACACAACTGAAGCAACTTAGCAGCAGCAGCAGCAGTGTATAAACAGAAACAAAAACCTAGTTCCACACAGAAACTTGCACACAATTGTTTTTAGCAATATTATTCCTGATAGCCAAAACGTGGAAATAATCTAATGTTCATCAATGACTAATGTATAAACAGTATATGGAATGTTTATACAGGGAAACCTACAGGAGACAGAAGATAGATTTGTAGTTGCTTAGGGTTAGGGATGGAGAAGGCAGTGGCACCCCACTCCAGTACTCTTGCCTGGAAAATCCCATGGATGGAGGAGCCTGGTGGACTGCAGTCCATGGGGTCGCTAAGAGTTGGACACGACTGAGCGACGTCACTTTCACTTTTCACTTTCATGCATTGGAGAAGGAAATGGCAACCCACTCCAGTGTTCTTGCCTGAAGAATCCCAGGGACGGGGGAGCCTTGGAGGGCTGCCGTCTATGGGCTCGCACAGAGTCGGACAGGACTGAAGCGACTTAGCAGCAGCAGCAGCAGGGTTAGGGATTGACAGCTAAAGGGCATGGAGTTTCTTTTGGAAGTGAAGAAAAATATTCTAAAATTGACTGTAGTAATGATCGTGCATATCTGTGACTATGCTAAAAACCTTGGAATTGTATCCTTTAAGTGGGTGAATTGTGTAGTATTTGAAATAGCTTAATAAATATTGAGGGACTTCCCTGACAGTCCAGCATTTAAGACTGCTTCCAATGCAGGGGTCAAGGGTTCCATCTCTGGTCAGGGAGCTAAGACGCCACTCGGTAAAAATGAAAAAAAAAAAAAAAAAAAAAAATTGGAAAAATGAAGAAGCCTGCTCATAAACAATAAGAACTAAAATACTGAACAAAAGTAGCATATAAGCAGGAAAGAGAAACTCAAAAGCATTTGAAGGGCCTTGAATTGTTTGACAGCAGAGTCAAGATACTGGTCAGTGTTAGATAGTAATATGCATAATAATAACTTAAAAATAATAGTGTAATAAACATGCAAGGAAAGAGGGAAACTTAAGGAAGGAAGAGGGGAATAAAAAGATGAATAGAAAGCACAAACTAATATGGAAATAAATCCAAATATTAATAATCAGTAAATATAAACAAACCAAACTGCCTAGTAAAAAGGAACTTTGTCAAACTATATTTGAAAATTTATAAACTTAATTTTTTTACAAGGAATATACCCTAAAATGAGCATATGGAAACATAAATTTCAACAAGGATTTATAGAACATAATATCCAATAACTGGAAAGTATACATTTCTTTTGAATGGGTTAAACCAACCTATGGTAATAGAATTTAGATGAGTGGTTATTTCCAGTGGGGGGACTAGATTTACTGAAAAAGATCGTAACATTTTTGGTAGTGAAAATGTTTTACACTTTCGCTGGGGTGGTGGTTACAAAAATGTATGAATTTTTAAAAATTCATCTAGCTATATACTTTAAATTGATGTATTTTATCTAAATTATCTCATTTTTAAAAGAATAATTTTTAGTTTATTTTGCTTTCCTAACTGTTCCACAGAAGAAGTCATTATATCCAAGCTAGCTTATGGTCTTGAAATATTATTCCCACCAAAATTAATCAGATTTTTTGTTAAGTGACTGATTAGTTTTGGTGTGAAAAATGTGTAAGCCTGGAGCATCTTATCATATGAAAAAGAAGGAAGTTAATCACTACTATTATCATATCATAAGGACTCAGGAGCCAGTGTGAAGAGGTTTCCACTTTCCAAAAATGATACAATTTTAATTTCAAAAAGAATAATTGGAATTGATTGAAACCCATAAAATACATTTATATTTGAGTTCTTTAAATAATATAAAAATC
Organism: Bubalus bubalis; assembly: GCF_019923935.1. NCBI lineage: Eukaryota > Metazoa > Chordata > Mammalia > Artiodactyla > Bovidae > Bubalus > Bubalus bubalis. The sequence goes on from NC_059162.1 coordinate 29,164,968, forward strand.
AGTTACCTTTAGAAGATGGGAACCAATTCACTAACTGGAAACATGGTAGATAACATGGAGAGAATCAAATACCATATCCTTCTTTCCTATATGAACTGTATCATTGAGTAACCAAGTAGCAGATGAGGGAAGCATTCCTCTATAAAGTTAAATGGAAATCAAATTATGGAATCAAAATATCATTTTGCAACCTTCAGTGAATTGGTGGATCTTCGCAATGAGCAATCCACAGCAGGGGGAAAAGCATTATAAGCTTCCTGATGAAAGAATACAACCCAACCTACAGTCTTGTCAAAAGAATCAAACCTGAATCTGATGAAGCCTCTGGATTCAATTGCCAATTTGTTGAAATTACAGAGCAGAGAAGAACATGTTGAATTGTACCATGACTATGCAGTCAGCAAAATCCAGATTGTATGGAACTGTGAGAGAACTGCCTTTGTTCTTCAGCAGATACATTGTGAGGAAAAGAGAGAGATGAAAGTTGAAATTTGTGTGTTAAAGGGGTTTTAAAAGACATGTCAGTTTAAAAAGAAAACATCGGGAAGGCTAAATTAGATTGTGTCAGAATGCATTCTTGGATTATTAAAAACTTGACTCCAGTGATTTAGGATGGTGGTTACATTTAGAGGGAGGAAGTGGGCAGTGATAGGAAGAGGCATATGGAGGGACTCCTCAGGTGACTATTGTTCCAATTAGTAGTTCCAAAGGTGGTGTTGACTTTGTCAAAGTTTACTAAACTAAAAAAAAAAAAAAATTCACTATACTTGTGTTATTTTTCTGTATTTTTATAATTAGTGAGTTAAAATTAATTTTAAGAATAGGTATTATGGACAACTTTCTGCCAGTAAATTGGAAAATTTAAATAAAGTTTCTAGACATAAAACCTGATACAAATTCTTAAAACTTTTAAAGAAAGTCTATAATTTAAAATTTTTCATTAAAGAAAATTCCAGGGACAAATTACTTTATAAACTAGTTCTAACCATATGAGGAAGAAGTAATTTTACCCAAGTCCTTCCAAAGAATAGTAAGAAATGGATTACTCACCAATTCATTTTTTATTCACTTTCTTCTTCCAAGAGAAGAAAACCTAGCTGAAGGAGTGTGTTATATAACATTTCTTTCAACACATTTTCTTTGTTGTCTCCATATATACACAGAGCTTTCATACGGATTATCCATTTAGCAGACCTCATTATCCAGTGCCTCATCACAGTTCCATTCCCATTCCTTTACTTTCCATATGTACATTTCCTTTCAAGTCAGACCAGACTAAGTCAGTCAGCATGTGACTATTCCTATGCTGATATGTGCAAGAGCTCAGCAACTTGTGAGCCTCAGTTGTCCCACAGGATATCTGTTTTAGGTAAGGATATACAGACTGGAATTCCAAAACTGTGTGTCGTGACTGGAAGACTCCTGATTCTTTTTCATTCCACCATATAAACTGCTACTTGCATTTCAAGAAACAGCAGAGTCTGGTCTTTGAAGATGAATTTTTGTCTCTTGGCATCTTCCATTCCTGGTCATCAATAGTCTTTGTCACCCTGGCTATCTAATCTCTCTAACCTGTCCACTAAACTCCTCTCCAGCTGGCCTCTAACAGGAGAATTTCAGGAAGATCTTAAAGCTTAAATTTCCTGGAGGAATGTTTCAGTTGATCAGGAGGCCAAAATGTTTTCAGAGAGATGTGCTGGAGACTTGAAGGGCAAAGGAGAAGGCAAGGTAAGTGAGAGGGTGGATTCAGTGGAACAAAAGGAATAGCCAGGGCCTTGGTAGAAGCAAGAGGAGAGAGTCTTCCAAAACCAAGTCGTGATGTACTTTATGAGAGATTCCTCACTCTTGCAGGAGATTGGCCACCCCTATGATGCCACTGAATGCTTCCCAAGTGGCGCAGCGATAAAGAATCTACTTGCAATGCAGGAGATGTGGGTTCAATTCCTGGGTCAGGAAGATCACCTGGAGAGGGAAATGGAAACCCACTTTTTTCTGTGCATTATGTTGGGGATCATCAGTTGGGAGTAAGGGGCTATAGAGAGGGATGAGGCAGCAGATCAGATATTTGAGAAGAATAAAAGTTTGAAATAGTTGTAGTGGAGAGTAACATAGCTGTAGCTCAGGCATTCATGAGGCATTACTTGAAATTAGTGACCATGAATTTATAAGTTGATTTTTTGGTGAGACTTTATGTAAGAGGCAATTTAATGTAGTGACCAGAGTTCGGGCTTCTGAGCCAGAAAAGCCTGGACTGTGTGACTTTGATTGGGTTACTTAATGTCTCTGAACTTCGTCTGTACAATGAAAAGAATAGTAACCTCATAGGAATATTGGAAGAAGTGAATGAGTTGTTACGTAAGAAGCACTTAGGAAAGTGCCTGATATAGTTTTCTAAGTATATCAGGTCTTTATTTTCTCTAATATTGCTCAACTGGCTGAGGGCAGGTAGAGGGATAGCAGAATCATTCAGGGTTAAGATGGAGTTTGCCTGAATGGTACATAGAGAGTACAGAAGGCAAAGGAGTTGACTGAAATTAATGATGTGATGAATCACAGATTAAGATGAACCTTAAGTCAAGTGAGAGGTAATGACAGAAGTAAGGTGAAGATGTAGAAAATTAACCCATGGTTACCAGGGGGAAAGGGGTGAGGAGGGATAAACTGGAAGACTGAGACTGACATATACACACTACTGTATATGCAATAGATAAATAAGGATCTTACAGGGAACTCTACTTAATACTCTGTAATGACCTATATGGGAAAAGAATCTCAAAGAGTGCATATATGTTTAACTGATTCACTTTGCTGTATATCTGAAATTAACACAATATAAATCAACTGTATTTCAATAAAAAGTATTTTAAGAAAACCAGAGGTAATGAGAAGAAGTGATGGATAAGGAGAACACTATCTGGATGAGCAGGATATTTTGACGATGTTGAAGATCTGTTATATCTGGGGTCGCAATTAGACAAGCTGGAAGGATTGAAGGTTGTCCTCAGATAATAGGACACTTGAGTTAGTGGTTTTTCGGGATGAGGAAAATTGGAATGACACTATCCCCACTATGAACATGGGAGGACGTAGAAAGGGAGAAGAGGTCAAGGTGGTAAGAAGCCAATGACTGGATGCCTCATCCACCAGGATACTGAAGTCCCCCAGGACTATGGTGGCAAGAGGGGATGGAGAGGAAGGAAGTGCCAAGGTTTCGGTCCCTTGTGGAACTGATACGTGGGAGCTCATCACTGGAGTGTCTTTTCACAGAGCCATACATTGTTGTTATCCATTAGTAAAATCCAGAGGCCTCTAGAAGGTAACAATAGCCAATATTTCTCAAATGCTTTGTGATAGGCACAGTTTGGGGCTTTCCTGGTGGTTCAGTGGTAAAGAATCCACCTGCCAATGTAGGAGACATAGGTTCGATCCCTGGGTTGGGAATATCCCCTGGAGGGGGAAATGGCAGCCCATTCCGGTATTCTTGCCTAGAGAATTCCCATGGACAGAGGAGCCTGGCAGGTATAGTCCATGGGGTCCAAAGACTTGGACACGACTTAGAGACTAAACAACAAGGCACAGTTTTAAGCACTTATTTAACATAAGCTTTTTCATCCTCTCTGTGAAGACTATGAAGTGGGTTCCCATTATCAGTCCTATTTTATAAATGAAAGAGCTGAGGCTCAGAGTTGTTAGGTCATGTGCTCAAGGCCCCAGAGCTAGTAAGTGGCAGATCTTAGATTTAAGTTGTTAGTCTGGCTTCAGGTCTGTGTGCACAACCACTATGCCACTCTGCTTCTCAGCACATGAAGTTACTATTACCTTAGTATGAATTCGTTTCTAGGGGTGCATTCCTCCACATGAACTTACAAGCAAGTGCTAGGGCGGGAGGTGTCTGTCTATAAGCATTGTCGGTGTGGCCCATTGTGTCCACCAGTTCTCTGGGCTTGACATGAGTCAGAAGAGTGTCCATCACATCAGGTGATGCAGGGTCTGCCTGGGCCTGGGGACCAGTGCCTGAGGGTCCTCCAGGGGTACTGGCTGTGGAGGCCCATGTGGGTTGGGGCTGGCACGTGGGTTTGTGCTTGAGGTGCCTGGACGCCTCCTGTCTTCTGCTGCTTGCTCTGGACACTGAAGACACCTGCCTCCCCAGTGTGGCTGGTCACTGAGCCAAGAGTGATGCACAGATGGGCGGGCAGTAAGGGGGCTGAGCAAAGGCCAGCTCAGCCTCAATGCCCTGTGACCCCACACCTTTTGGCCTGTGGGAGGCAGAAGAGAACAGGCTGTTTGGAGGAGGCTGGGAAAAGCCCTGGAGGCAGGACTGGCCTCAAGATGCTCCGGTGTTGCAGGCAGTGGGTCGGAGAAGGGGGGTCTGGGGCAGTGACTACTCCACCCACCAAAATACACTGGAAGGAAGAGGGCGGGGGGTGGGGGGCAGGCATACAGGGATGGTGAGTGGGCAAGGGGGCTGAGTGGTGGGGGACACTGCAGAAGGATAGGTGAAGCAGGCCTTCATCGCCATCAGCAGTGAGACCCCTGCCAGGATCCCCAGCCCCCTCACCATTTGGGTGCAGGGAGGCTTCAGTGTTAGGATCCCTGAGACGGGACAGAAGAGGGAAGAAAGCTCTGTGCCTGGGAGCTGAAGAGGCTGGCCTGACATGGTCCCCGTCACTGAGTGTTGGGGGCTGTCTGCTCCCCGCTTTCTCACATAGGAGAGGCTCACCTCGACATGTGGCCATCAAGCCAAGGACATTTCCCAGCTTTCCTTGCATGAGCCCAACCCTGCCAACAAGATGGGAGCTGAAATAACGTGTCCTGCCCAGGCTCACACTTAACAGGACTGAGTGTGTGCTCCTCGCTTCTTCCCTCACTGTTGGCTGGGGCCTTGGCAAGAATTGCATTCTGCACTTGGACTACAAGTGGAAGCCATGAGGGCAACAGAGCTGCCCACCTGGTCACCTGTTTTTGGACTGTTACCTGAGAGACAAGAAGCTTCAATCTTGTTTAAGCCCTCCTGTTTTCAGATGTGTGTTGTAGCAGTTTATCCTATGGGGCTTCCCAGGTGGCACTAGGAGCAAAGAACCCATCTGCCAAATGCAGGTAGACATGAGACACAGGTTCAATCTCTGGGTCAAGATGACCCCCTGGAGAAGGCCAAGGCAATCCACTCCAGTATTCTTACCTGGAGAATGCCATGGACAGAGGAGCCTGGCGGTCTACAGCCCATGGGTCACAGAGTCAGACACGAGCGAAGTGTCTTAGCACTATACTCTAAGATATGGCCTTCTACTTGGAAAGGTGCAGTAGACACGTTCTGATGCTTTGAACCCGAGCCAGGCTGTTGGCATGAGGGACTTTTTTCAGCTCTGGAGCTGGATCCCCTGTTCTCATGTGCAGGATTTACTTGCCCCACACTAGGCACACAAGCGTGACTTTGGGAGCACCCAAAGCCCCTGTGGGAGGGCAACCCTAAATGGGCCTCTGGCTCCCAGCTCCACCTCGGGGGACTCAGTCAAGCTGGGCTGATCCCAACGTGATGCCCAGTGCCTGAGCTGGGCCCCAGCCATGGACTGGGTCCATCCAATCCTCCCTCTTGGACTGAAAAAAACAACAATCTCTTTGGTTATTTATGCAGGAATAAGAGACATGGATAAATCAAGATGCAAAGTTGATGGGAAACAATATCTCCCAAGGGTCTGCTGCAGCTGAAAAATGTCACCATAACTTCCTTCTTAGAATGACCATTTTCACTCACTGAGAAATGTTATTCTCTGAAATCATAGATGATCAGAAATGTCACTGTTTGAAATTTTTCAATGTGAATGAAACATCACCTCTTGCCTGGAGGGTCTCAGTCACCCTGGCACAGAGAGGCAGCCTGGGTTTACAGCCCAGAGGCAGAGCTGCAGTTAAGGGCTTTCTGGACACAACTGTCCACCGCTGTCCTGGCTCTGATTCTGAGGAAAGAAGAGGCCCTTGATTCTCTCTGCAGCCTAGACCTGATCCAACCTCTTCCCACTCAGCTTGGCTTTCCTGTGAACCTAGCAAAATCCCGCCCATTTAAATGTCACCTACACTTTTACAGTATTTTCAATTTAACTCAATAACCCAGTTTCTCTTGCATTTGGTGAGATGCCTCTGGGCTCCTCTCCTGTGAGCTTTCTCTCTCACTGCTCACAGGTCAGGAAACCTGCTTTGTCAGGTTAAGACCCAGGTTTCTCCCTTGTGGTCTTAGGCTGATTGGTGTAAGAGGCATTTGAATTTGGGAATATGGATAAAATCAAAGCTCATGGGGTTGGGCAAGATCAAGAAGTAGAGTTAGGGCTTTGAGGGGTCTTGGCAGGCTGAAGTGATGAGGAAACAGAAACTACAATGCGGCCGGAGCTATAGGAGGTATTAATAAATAAAGGCTAGAATTGATAAGTGAAGGAAAGAGCAGCTGCAGGGAGTGAGTTTGACGGAGAACAGGGCAGATATTCAGAGTGAGCCCTGCCCATGAATTGAGGGTGGTGGTGCTTGGCTAGCTTCTTCCTGATTCAGCACCAGGGCTCCCAGGAGTGTGGTTCTAGGTCACCTGTGAGGCTCTTTGTTCGCAAGACTCAACCAGCTTGCTGAAACTAGTTACCTCTCCCGTGCTACCAATACTCAGATGTGAGGCAGTCCAGACCCTAAACAGGGGTAAGGCTTTTTCTGGAAGAGCCCCTTCATTCACTCCTCATTCTCTCTATCTAGGTATATATTAAGCAGTCTCGTAGATATTCCCTGGTAGCTCAGCTGGTAGAGAATCTGCCTGCAATGCAGGAAACCCTGGTTTGATTCCTGGGTCAGGAAGATCCACTGGGGAAGGGATAGGCTACTCAGTACTGTATTTTTGGGCTTTCCTAGTGGCTCAGCTGGTAAAAAATCTGCCTGCAATGTGGGAGACCTGGGTTTGATCCCTGGATTGGAAAGGTCCCCTAGAGAAGGAAATGGCTTACCCACTCCAGTATCCTCCCTGGAGAATTCCATAGACTGCATAGTCCATGGGGGCGCAAAGAGTTGGACATGATTGAACGACTTTCAGAGAAGGCAATGGCACCCCACTCCAGTACTGCTGCCCGGAAAATCCCATGGATGGAGGAGCCTGGTAGGTTGCAGTCCATGGGGTCGCTAAGAGTCAGACACGACTGAGCAACTTCACTTTCACTTTCCACTTTCATGCATTGGAGAAGGAAATGGCAACCCACTCCAGTGTTCTTGCCTGGAGAATCCCATGGACGGAAAAGCCTGGTAGGCTGCAGTCCGTGGGGTCGCACAGAGTTGGACATGACTGAAGCGACTTAGCAGCAGTAGCAGCAGCAGAACGACTTTCACTAGATAAAAGCTTTCTTAGCACAGATCTTTTAAAATTCACCACGGGAGAAATAGCCACTTTATCAATAAATCCACTTCTTACCTGTCACTTTGTCTCTCACTGAGTTCTTTTCTAATGAGATATAAAGAACCTGAGCTTCACCAAGTCCTGAGGCGAGGTGTGCAGTCTCAAGAGACAGTGGGTTGAAGTTCTGGCTGGGTTTGAATCCCATCTGAGTTGTGTGGTTTCAGTTCTAACTCTCAAATGTATTCCTTTCTTTTTTTGGTGACACAGCTTCAGAAGTATAATAGTTAAGAGTGTGGGCTCAGAGCCAGACTGCAGGGTTTGAACCCTAGTCGTGAGGCAAGTTACTTATCATTCTACATGTGACCAAACCCAAGTCTGGTTTGTGAGGCCAAGCGAACTACAACATTGGAGTTGGGAGAAGAGAAAGGTTTATTGCAGGGCTGAGCAAGGAGAACAGGCAGCTCATGTGCAAAAGTCCCAGACTCCCTGATGGCTTTCAGGGAAGGGTTTTTAAAGGCAACATTTGGGGTGAGGATGACAGGAAGTATGACTTTTGAGATTGGTTGGTGGTGAGGTAACAGGGTGGTGGTCCAGGAGTCTCAATCAGCTTCCGGTTCCAATCAGTCTGGGGTCCACATACTTGTGCTCAGCTTGACCGCCACCTGGGTGGGGGTCTTCATATGATCTCCAGTGACCTCAGCCTACAGTGGCTTGGGCTCCCAGGCAGAGATTGAGACCAGGTCACGGCTGTGAGAACACCAGATCGTAGCCACTAGACCAGTGGTCAGTGACAAAGGCCTTGGCCATTCAACTTGTCAGAAAAGAATTTCCACAGAAAGTAGTGAAGCAAGTATTTATTAAGAGGTAAAGAGTACAGTATTTGTGAATAGACACACAGATGGACTCAGAGAATCATTCCCTGGTGGCAGTTTAAATCACTTACATGGGGTATTTCTTCCAGGTTTCCTTTGGCCAAATCATTTTGATTTGCCTGGTTCACAGTCCATATTTGTTATATCTCAGGACCCTCTCATATGAGTCCTGAGACACATCTCTTAGCCAAGATGGATTCTACTAAAGTGTCCTAAGGGTAGTTATCACTCCTCTTTTGATCTCCAAGGAGCTTTTCTGCATGCATGTGTGGTCAGGGAAATCTCCTAACTTCAAGAATGAGAAATATGTAGTCTGGGCAGGGCCCAGCTCCCTCACTTACTTGTCCTGTTGTTCCCATCTTGGAGTTTTGGTCCACAGGGAATGAATCTTCAATTGCTTTACCCTGGAGAGGGAGGGGTTGGCATTTACCTCCTGCCTCAAATCCTCCCTGAGAGATACAAACTCCCCCAAAACCTTTATTGGGAAGATGAGGGTGAAGATCTTCCATAACTTCAGGCTGGCAAGGGGCTTGTATACACTACCTAGCTGGGGTCATAGAACTCTTGCCCTGTCGTTAAAGGGCCCCCAAGGGGACTTTGTTGTCTCAGCAGGATCTGCTGTGGGGAGTAGCTAGAGTCCCTGTATCACCATTGTTCTGTGAGCCCCAGAGAAAACCAAATAGAGAAGCAGGAGCTAAAGATCAGCAAAAGACTATTATAATCAGAGCCTCATGCAGGGGTAGGAATCTGGTTGTACAAGACCAGCATATTTTTGTTAATCTCCAGCTTAAAATTTAGTATCTATTTCTAAAATAGATTCAACCTGTTGAATCCCTCCTTCTTGGACTGAAAGGTCTTAGTTGCAGATTTGCAACTGTATGGAAGAACTAGGTGAAATAAAAATCACTATGGCTGAGAAGAGAAGATTATAAGAAAATGGAAACCTCCCATCGCTATGGCCCATGATGGACTTTGGAGTTGTTCAGTCGCTAAATTGTGTCCAACTCTGCGATTCTGTGGATTGCAGCATTACCAGACTCCTCTGTCTTCCACTGACTCCCAGAGCTTGCTCAACTTCATATCCATTGAGTGGGTGATGCTATCTAACCATCTCATCCTCTGCCACCCCCTTCTCCTTTTGCCTTCAACCTTTCCCAGCATCAGGATCTTTTCTAATGAATCGGCTCTTCACATGAGGTAGCTGAAGTATTGGAGCTTCAGCTTTAGCATCAGTCCTTCCAATGAATATTCAGGACTGATTTCCTTTAGGATTGACTGGTTGGATCTCCTTGCAGTCCAAGGGACTCTCAAGAGTCTTCTCCAGCACCACAGTTCAAAAGCATCAATTCTTTGGCACTCAGGCTTCTTTATGGTTCAGCTCTCACATTGTACATGACTACTGGAAAAACCATAATTTTGACTATATGGATTTTTGTCCACAAAGTGATGTCTTTGCTTTTTAATACGTTGTATAGGTTTGTCATAACTTTCCTTCTTTTAATTTCATGACTGCAGTCACCATCCACAATGGATCTTTAGGTTCTTGGATATATGAACCCAGCTGGTGACCCCCTGGAATTTGACTGCTATCGGGGTGCTCAACCAGACTGGTTAAGGACCCTTCCATTTCAGGAGTAGCTGGTCACTGGGGGACTCATTCTTCCAGGTCTTTAAAATTGCCCGGTCTTCAGGTTTTACAACAGGGTAACTGGGACGGTCATCTGGAGAGGGCTCTACTGTCGCTATATTCTTACATTCCCTTCTGGACCTGGCCCAGATTTATATTGTATTTAAGATGCGCCTGTGTTTTTGGGTTAGCTAGTGTGTGCAGAGTAAGGAATGGCTTTCTCTATTACATTTCAAAAGGGCTTAACTTAGTGGTTGTTTTAGGATCTGCCCTCACCCTTAAAAGGGCTGTTGGCAGCAGGCGATACCGTGGCCCTGACATTTCCTGACGTTTGACTAAAGTTTTTCTTTAGAGTATCATTAGCCTGGTTCCACTTTTCCTGAGGACTGAGGTCTCCAGGATGAATGGAGGTGCTATTTGATTCCCAAAGCCCATGAAAGCTGTTGTGTGACCTTTGCTGCAAACCAAGGTCTTGGGACAATCCAAATCTAGGAATAATTTCCTTTAGGAGTGCCTTAGCTATGCTACTTCAGTTGCCTTCTCTGTTCTATTAGGGAAGGCCTCTATCCATCCAGTAAAGCTATCTATGAAGATCAATATGTATTTGAAGCCCTGGACAGAGGGAGTCTGAGTGAAACCTATTTGCCAGTCCTCTCCTGAGTAAGTCCCACATTGCTGGACTGGACTAGCAAGAGGCGGAAGCTTGACATTGCCTCCTGGATTATGGGTGATGTGAAGGGCACAGGCTCCAGGGACTCTTGTCTCCGGGAGCCCTTTCCCTGTAAAAAGCCGGAAAGCAATCTTAGACATTGCCCCTCTCCCCAGATGGAGAGAACCATGAAGCCCTTTAGTAGTTTTCCATTGGTCAGAGAGATAGGAGCGATTTCTGCTCTGCGTGCCGTCAGCCAGCCGTTCCCTTCGTTCCCCCTCTGTCTCACACCCTGTTCTCCTTGGAAGTCGAGTATCTGGGTATAACGTTAGAAGGGGTGAGGGATGCGATTAGAGCCATTTCGTTTATGGGCATCAGGGTCTCTGTCTTTGCTTCCCTATCTGCCCTATTGTTTCCTCGGAAAATTTGAGGAGTTCCCTTTTGGTGCCCATGGCTGTGGATGACTGCCACCTGTTTTGGTTTTTGGACAGCTTCTGTGAGGTGTAACATCTCAGCCCCATACTTTATAGGGGAGTTTTTCTGCATTTAGAAGTCATCTCTCTTTCCAGATAGCTGGGTGGGCAGGTAAAACAAGTCTGTGTGTATGTATACAATCTTTCCTTCACCTAGGATTAAAGACTCAGGTTAGAGCTATTCGTTCAGCCCTTCGGACTGAGGTGTTAGGTGGCAAAGGCTTTGCTACTATGTGCTGTGAGGGCTCACCGTAGTACTTCCTGCAGAACTCAAAGACCGGTGTCAGACCGTTAGCGCATATCCCTAGGACTGTTTTACGGCTGAACTATTGTTTGACTGCTTTTCCTTTGTTTGCATTCCCTCAGTCCCTGATTAGCACCTTCTTAAATCTGCTCTTTGGACTTCAGGCCTGGGAGACTAAAGCCTTTTTCTAAAAATAAGAAATGGGGGTCATGGAGGGGCTTTTGTACCCAGGACAGCCCCCCAGTGTTTTGCTTGTTTCATGCCTCAGCCTCCTCATCTGTAAAATAAGAAGAATGGTAAGAGTACCTGCCTCACAGGGTCCTTATGGGAGTCACTGAGTAAAGACAATAGCTGGCATATAGGAATCAGCAACTGTTATGTGCTGTTCTTGGATAAATTGTGCTCGTTTTGTAGCCTCAGATGTAGATGAGTTACAAATGTAGTTTAGATGTCCCTAAAAGCTATTTTAAAAAATAATTTTAAATTAGAAAAATAAACGACCCAATCAAAAAAGGGGCCAAAGAACTAAATAGACATTTCTCCAAAGAAGACATATGGATGGCTAAAAAACACATGAAAAGATGCTCAACATCACTCATTATCAGAGAAATGCAGATCAAAACCACTATGAGGTACCATTTCACACCAGTCAGAATGGCTGCGATACAAAAGTCTACAAGCAATAAATGCTGGAGAGGGTGTGAAGAAAAGGGAACCCTCTTACACTGTGGTGGGAATGCAAACTAGTACAGCCACTATGGAGAACAGTGTGGAGATTGCTTAAAAAACTGGAAATAGAACTGCCATACGAACCAGCAATCCCACTGCTGGGCATACACACTGAGGAAACCAGAATTGAAAGAGACACGTGTACCCCAATGTTCATCGCAGCACTGTTTATAATAGCCAGGACATGGAAGCAACCTAGATGTCCATCAGCAGAAGAATGGATAAGAAAGCCTTGGTACATATACACAATGGAGTGTTAGCCATTAAAAAGAATACATTTGAATCCATTCTAATGAGGTGGATGAAACTGGAGCCTATTATACAGAGTGAAGTAAGCCAGAAAGAAAAACACCAATACAGTATACTAATGCATATATATGGAATTTAGAAAGATGGTAACGACAACCCTGTATGCAAGACAGCAAAAGAGACACAGATGTATAGAACAGTCTTTTGGACTCTGTGGGAGAGGCGGAGGGGATGATTTGGGAGAATGGCATTAAAACATGTATAATATAAGAAACGAATCGCCAGTCCAGGTTTGATGCAGGATACCAGAAGCTTGGGGCTGGTGCACTGGGATGACCCAGAGGGATGGTATGGAGAAGGAGGTGGGAGGGGGGTTCAGGATGGGGAACACGTGTACACCCGTGGCGGATGCATGTTGATGTATGGCAAAACCAATACAATATTGTAAAGTAAAACACACACACACACATATAAAGTAAAATAAATAAATAAAAGTAAAAAAATAAATAAAATAAAAATAATTTTATTTTATCTTTGGCCATGCTGGGTCTTTGTTGCTGTGCACGGGTTTTCTCTAGTTGCAGTGTGCGGGCTTCTCCTTGCCATGGCTTCTCTTGTTGCGGAGCACGGCCTATAGGACGTGAGGGCTCAGTAATTGTGGCTTCCTGGCTTCAGAGCTCTGGCTCAATAGCTGTGGCACACGGGCTTAGTTGCTCCACGGCATGTGGGATCATCCATGACCAGGGATCGAACCTATGTCTCCTGCACTGGCAGGCGGATTCTCTCCCACTGAGTCACCAAGGAGGCCCCCTCTAAAAGCTATTTCTTTTCAAATAAAGCACATATTACAGTAATTGAGGGTTAGGTGTCTTGTGTGAATGGGAGTTTCTCACCATTATGTATGCTCCACCTGCACTGGGGCTTTAGCCACTCTCCAGATTGAATGGCCTCAGCTAGCCCCACCTGGATGGTTCACCCAGGCCCTCTTGACCAAGGATGGCCCTCAGGGCCCCTCTGAGGGGCAAGCCTGGGAGAGTGTTACTGAACCCAACTTGGGTCCACTCTCTTGCCCTCAGTAAAGTGAATCTACCCTACTAACACTGCGTTGTGGTCAAGGAAAGTGCAGCATCGATCACAGGATGCCAAGCAAGGAGTCCCAACTAGTGCTCAAAGTACCTTCCCTGATGGGTTTCAGGAAAGCATTTTAAAAGATCAGCTGAGGGAGGGACGTCCCAAGGTATGTGATCAGCCGGTGCACAATTCTGACTGGTTGATGGTAATGAAGGTAAAGGGCTGGGTCACAGGGGTTAACATTATCAATCCCTGGGTGTTACTAGTAGGTCTGAGGGCTACTGTGCTCATGGTCATCACGTAGTTAATTTCTTCTATTTAGTGGGGGTCTTAGCATCTGTAAAACAGCTCAGGAAATGGCACCAGATATTGTTATCTAGGTATTTCAGAGAGGAGCTGAGGCGGAGGATCTGGGGAAGGGTCTGTCCTGGGAGGGCCCCCCAGAGGGTCCTGCTTGGTTACAAGAGAAGAGAGGCAACAACTGTGGGCTTCCTGGCCTTCGAGTGAGGAAGTGAGTCTGCAGGCTTCTGGCTGTGTAAGCTCAGACCTAAGCCATGGATCCCTTATGTGTACAGCGCACAGTGGGCACAGGCTTACCGAGTTCACAGGAAGGTCCTGAGGATGAAGACAGAAACCATATGAGCATGCTGAGACAGAAATTGGAAGTTCAGCATGCTGTAATCTCAACTCTGAACACAGCTGGCTTCCCTGGTTGCCCCGGGCTCCCAGGAGAGGTGGGGCTGTGAGCTGGGGCTCTGAAGTGCCCTGGAGACCAGAACCCTGGGGGTAAAAAGGAGGCCGGGAGGACGCTCTGGCTCCTGCAGACCAATAACACCGGAAGGCTGGGAGGCTTTTGTCCTTCGCCAGGGCAGGCTCCTGCAGAATGTGGGAGGAGCCTGGGGGGTAGGATGTCTGCCCCACAGAGAAGACCCCTCAGGGGAGGCCAGGGGTGAGAGGCTGGAAATTGTTGCTACAAGTTAGCAGCTTGCTGCTCCAGGAGAGCTGGGCCCAGGGGGGCCTGAGTGCTGGGAGCTGCTGTGGTCTGCAGTGCCTCAGGAATGCAGCCCCACAGCCCCCTGCTCAGCCTGTTCTGGCCCAGTCTGGAGGGGACACGAGGTGCTCAGCCCACAGGTGGGCCGCCCCCTCCGGGTGGTCAGGCATGGCCTGGAGAACATAGAATGTGTCTGGCAGGAGCCCCTGGGAAACTTGCCTTGGGCCTGACACCCTGGGGCCTGGCCACTGGCCCCATGGTTCCCAAGCTCCTCCTCAAAGCCCAGCTTCCCTCCTCAGTTTGAGACACAAGTCAGGCCCAGGTGCAGGAAAACCCTGTCTTGAGGACAAAGAGAACCAAAGCAACTTGGACGGAGAGCTGTGAGGGAAACAGCGGAGCTGGCACTTGATGAAAGGCACCCTGTAAATGCAGCATATTTCAGTGATTGTCCTTGTCAGAAAAACAGAAGTGAGCAAAATGTTTTGAAAGCCACCTGATTTAAGTCTTTGAACCACACTCACACGTGACAGCAAAATGCAAATGGCACTGGTTCTTGGAATCGGCTTTCCTTTCCTTGTGAGACTGTTATTATGAAAGGCTGCCAGAACTGCCACTTCCCTTAGAGAAAAAACAACTTTTGTGACTAATCTGATCATTACATTGGATTACCCTCAGGTGTGAAATCTGGGAGAAATAAAACAGGAAGCTCAGAGCTCCCCCAGAGGACTGAGGATTGAGAGATGGGGCGGGGGTGGGGAGTTAATGTAATAAAGAGTAAACAGCAGAGAACTATTAGCTATGCATGTATGCATGCTAAGTCACTTCAGTCGTGTCTGACTCTTAGGACGCCATGGACTGTAGCCCACCAGGCTCCTCTGTCCGTGGGAATCTCCAGACAAGACGGCTGGAGAGGGTTGCCATTTCTTTCTCCAGGAGATCTTCCCCACCCAAGGATTAAATCCACATCTCTTGCATCCCTGTACTGGCAGGTGTGTTCTCTACCACTAGCGCCTCTTCAGTTCAGTTCAGCTGCTCAGTTGTGTCCAACTATGCGAGCCCGTGGACTGCAGCACACCAGGCTTTCCTGTCCATCACCAACTCCCGAAACTTGCTCAAACTCATGTCCATCGAGTTGGTGATGCCTTCCAACCATCTCAGCCTCTATTGTCCCCTTTCCCTCCTGCCTTCAGTCTTTTCCAGCATCAGGGTCTTTTCCAATGAGTCTGTTCTTCATATCAGGTGGCCAAAGTATTGGAGCTTTCAGCTTCAGCATCAGTCCTCCCAATGAATATTCAGGACTGATTTCCTTTGGGATTGACTGGTTGGATCTCCTTGCAGTCCAAGGGACTCTCAAGAGTTTTCTCCAACACCACAGTTCAAAAGCATCAGTTCTTTGGTGCTCAGCTTTCTTTATAGTCCAACTCTCACATCCATACATGACTACTGGAAAAACCATAGCCTTGACTAGACACCTTTGTCAGTAATGTCTCTGCTTTTTAATATGCTGTCTAGGTTGGTCATAGCTTTTCTTCCAAGAAGCAAGAGTCTTTTAATTTCATGGCTAAAGTCACTGTCTGCAGTGATGTTGGAGCCCAGGAAAATAAAATCTGTCAATGTTTCCATTGTTTCCCCATCTATTTGCCATGAAGTGATGGGGCCGGATGCCATGATCTTCGTTTTCTGAATGTTGAGCTTTAAGCCAGCTTTTTCACTCTCCTCTTTCACTTTCATTAAGAGGCTCTTTATAGTTCCTCTTCACTTTCTGCCATAAGGGTGGTGTCATCTGCATATCTGGGGTTATTGACCTTTCTCCCAGCAATCTTGATTCCAGGTTGCACTTCATCTAGCCCAGCGTTTTGCATGATGTACTCTGCATAGACATTAAATAAGCAGGGTGACAATACACAGCCTTGATGTACTCCTTTCCCAATTTGGAAGCAGTCCATTGTTCCATGTCCGGTTCTAACTGTTGCTTCCTGACCTGCATACAAATTTCTCAGGAGGCAGGTCAGGTGGTCTGGTATTCCCATCTCTTTCAGGATTTTCCACAGTTCATTGTGATCCACAAAGTCAAAGGCTTTGGCATAGTCAATAAAGAAGAAGTAGATGTTTTTCTGGAATTCTCTTGCTTTTTCCATGATCCAGCGGATGTTGGCAATTTGATCTCTGGTTCCTCTGCCTTTTCTAAAACCAGCTTGAACATCTGGAAGTTCATGGTTCACGTACTGTTGAAGCCTGGGCTTGGAGAATTTTGAGCATTACTTTACTAGTGTGTGAGATGAGTGCAATTGTGCGGTAGTTTGAACACTCTTTGGCATTGCCCTTCTTGGAAAGCCCTTATTCAATACCTTGTGATAAACCATAATGAAAAATATGAAAAAAGAGTTTTAACTGACTCACTGCTGTATAGCAGAAATCACTGTAACCATCTGAAGCCACCAGGGAAGCCCATAAATCAACTATACTTTAATAATTGAAGTACATGGCAGACATGGGGGCAGCACTCGGAGTGTGTCCACGGCCACAGAGGCCGCCTCCCACTCCTGCTGCACAGGGACACCGTCCCCGCGGGTCTGACTGTTCAGTTATCTGTTCTCACGAGTAATGGTTAGATCCAACCACCCAATCTTGGCTGTGGAAAACCTGGCTCCCGATGATCTCAGGTGGCCTCGGCCTGCAGCGGCTTGTAGGATTTCGGTTCCCTGGCCAGAAATTGAGGTCAGGCTGCCGCAGTGAGAGTGCTGAATCCTCATCACTAGACCAGGGACGGTGGCCAGTGACAAGGCCCCTGACCTGCTGACTTTGCAGAAATGAATTCCACAAAGAAAAGGGAAATAGTGAAACAAGTGTTAATGAGGAGGAAAAGAATGCGTGTGGATAGACACGCTCAGCAGACTCAGAATTGAGCGCTTGTGGTGGTTTGGATCACTTACACAGGGCACTTCCTCCAGGTTTCCTCTGGCCAGTCATCCTGGTTTGCCTGGTTTGGAGCCTGTATTCAGTTTATCTCAGGATGCTCCCACGTGTGCACACTCCTCTTAGTCAAGATGGATTCACGTGAAGAGGCCTATTGGTAGGTTGACATCACTCCCTTTTGGCCTCTCAGGAGCCTTTCCATGCATGTATAGTCAGGAAGTTCTCCTTGAGAATGAGAAATATGAGGTCTCTATCTGGACAGGACTCAGCTCCTCTGAGTATCTGACCACAGGGGGCAAACTCCAGCTGTTCAGCCTGGGGTCCATCTATCTCCTGCCTCACTGAGAAGGGGTTTATTGGCATGGAAAGAAGGATGGGGCAGGGCTCTAAGCTGGCTTTGGTGAGAAGGTGTGTGCTCTGACTTGACTGATAAGTGGAAATGTTACCGAATTGGTCGACTGGAACTGCACCAGGGTCCTAGCCCAAGTCAAGATCTCTCGTCTCAGGCCAGGGAGGTTCTTTTTCTGATTGGACTTGAGTGGCCAATAATAAAACCAGCGTTGGGACTGGAACAGCACAAGTTTTATTCAATGATCAAAGAATCGAGAGGCAGGAAACTGGTTCATAAATCAATTTCAACCCAATTCAGACAGAGATACCAAATATATAGGAGGGGGCTTCCCAGGGGGCTCAGTGGTAAAGAATCTGCCTGCCAAGCAGGAGATGCAGGTTTGATAAAATCCTCTGGAGAAGGAAATGGCAACCCACTCCAGTACTCTTGCCTGGGAAATCCCATGGACAGAGGAGCCTGGTGGGCTACAGTCCATGGGGTTGCAAAGGAGTCAACATGACTTAGCAGCTAAACAAAGTAAAAGAGAGGGAAGTGGAAAGAGTGTGAGGAATATTCATGACTTATCTGAGAACAGGGGTGTGGTTGGACTCCAAACTGGTGCAGTTCTCCATTCTAGTCTTTATAGGAATCTTACTGGTTGTTGTCATGGCAACCATCAAACACTCATAGTGGTGGTGGGTGTGTCATTTAGCATGTTAATGAGTTACAGCTACAGGGCATGTATAATAAGGCTCAAGGTCTCCTGGAAGTCAAATCTTTCACTGTCTTGGGCCTTGTTCAGTTGCTCAGTCATGTCTGACTCTTTGAGACCTCGTGGACTGCAGCATGCCAGGCTTCCCTGTCCTTCACTATCTCCCAGAGTTTGCTCAAACTCAGGTCCATCCAACCATCTCACATCTGTCGCCCTCTTCTCCTCCTGCCTTCAATCTTCAACAGCATCAGGATCTTTACCAATGAGTCGGCTTTTCACATCAGGTGGCCAAAGTATTGGAGCTTCAGCATCAGTTCTTCCAATGAATATTCAGGACTGATTTCCTTTAGGATTGACTGGTTTGATCTCCTTGCAGTTGAAGAGACTCTCAAGAGTCTTCTCCAACACCATGGTTTGAAAGCATCAATTCTTTGGCACACAGCCTTCTTTATGGTCCAATTCTCGCATTGTACATGACTACTGGAGAAACCACAGCTTTGACTATACGGACCTTTGTCAGCAGGGTGATGTCTCTTTTTTAATACGCTGCTAGGTTTGTCAGCTTTCCAAGGAGCAAGCATCTTTAATTTCATGGCTGCGGTCACCATCCACAGTGGATGGATTTATGAGCCCAAGAAAATCATCTGTCATTGTTACCATTTTTTCCCCTATTTTGAATGTTGAGTTTTAAGCCAGCTTTTTCACTCTCCTCTTTCACCTTCATCAAGAGGCTCTTTAGTTCCTCTTCACTTTCTGCCATTGGGCCTAGTTGGTTCTAACTGGTTCTTATTTCTCTGTGCAGTTTCTTTCTGAAACTTCAAAAAGAATAATGGTTTCCTTTTGAGGGCAGGGCAGGGCAATGATTCTGAGGCAGTAGCCTTGGTGAGACAGTAGGGAAAGGGGCAGGACACAAACACTAGATAAAAAGAGGTACAGGAATTTGTCAGTGGTCCAGTGACTAAGACTTCACACTCCCAGTGCAGGGTACACAGGTTTCATCCCTGGTCAGGGAACTAGATCCCACATGCTGTAACTAAAAGATCCTACATGCCACAGCTAAGACCCAGTGCAGGCAAACAAATATTGAAAACAATTGTTAAGAGGTACCATTGCTGGCAAGTGATAAAGACTGGCTGGGATTGAGGTAGCTTTGACAATAGACTGGTCATTGACCTTTAAAGCTCATTATACCTTCATACTAACAATCACTCTCCCTTCCACCATGACAGACTCAAGGAAGGCCGTAAAAAGCCAAAAAATGGGCAGTGGCTCGACTCCTGGGAAACTTCCACCCTATCCCAAAGGAGCAAGAATATTCGTCCCAATCGTTAGCCTATGAGATCACTTAATGCATAAAAACCTGCGACCATGAGACATCTGCATTCTGCCTGTGGAAGGTGTCCTCTCTAAATAAACTCGCTCTCCCTTTACTCTGGCTCCAGCTTCTTTCCTCAGGAAGCCAGGGCGCCTCCCTTGGCAGCTGGTCCCAAGGACGCCTGCAAGTCCCGGGACGTGACACCTCTCTCTCCTGTAGCACCGGTAACATGAACTCCGTTCACCCAACACAATCCAGAGCACTCTGGCCCCAGCTTCTGCCTTCCTGACAACCGCTGGCGAGAACGAGAGCGCGTCACACTGTCTCCTCAGGGGTTATGGTCAGCCCATCTCTGCAGTGCGCAGCCCAGGAACTGGGGTTAACGTCGTGCCCAGGGGCCCCCAGGTGTGGGCAGGATGAGGACCAGAGCCCGCATCTCCAGATGCCAGTCTGGAGAGTTCATCACCGCACTGCCCCATTTCTACACCAGCTCTCGGCCCCTTGCTTCGGGGAAAGAGTCTGGGGCTCTCATCCACGCTCGCCCTGGTGTCCATGTCTATGCGACAGAAAATGTCAAAGAAAGGATGTGTGATAAAGCACAGCAAGTGGGTACACATAGGATTTGGGGAGGCAGAAGGCCAGGGATTGGAGATGGAGCGCCTAGGTTCAGGCGAGGTTTATTGGCTGGAGGTGTCTTTCCAACAACAGTAATTATGACCTCTGCAAACTTGTCTGTTCATTCAAAAAGCGGGGAGGGGAACAAAAGATTCGTGAAGCCTAAATGAGATGTTTTTTGAAGAGTACTTTAAAATCTAGACAGGTATGCAAATATTAACCAGCATTTTGCAAAACATCCGAGGGAGGGGTTTAGTCCTCCAAAGGTAATAACCCTTTAACAGGAACAGCCAAGGAAAGATTCTTCTGGGCTGGAAAACTCCCTGGGCAAGGTACCTATCAACATCATCATCATCACTATTATCTGAGAGGGACTGCCACAGGGGATGTAAAATAGTTTCAGTCTAAAAAATCCCTGGGCTTCATGTTCAGGTAAGCGTATGGCGGTGGCCTTCTGTATTGTCAATACAACGCCGTGCTGGCTTCAGTGAAGTCTGGAGTCGTCTGAAGGGTACTGGCGCCCTCTGGTGGACACTATGGAGAGAAACATTACGGCACCGCAGAGGCGCGATGGCTGCGAGGTCGCTAGGGGGCGCTGGAGATGAGCCGGACAGCTAGAGCCAAGTGAGAGGCTTCCAGACATTTAGGCAGGTGTCAGAGACTGGCAGTTATGTTTTCGTCTTTTCATGTGCATAGAATGGGGTCTAGAGGTTTATAAATAGAGGAAAAGCTTACTGGTTCGCTCGTGATCATTTAAGATTTGCAATAATCCCTGTTTGTCGAGGCACAACTTTGTTCCAGGAGTAGACAAAACGTTTGCTAAACAAATTAAGCCTAGGATTTCTTCACACTTGAGTGTCTGTCTGCTGTTAAAGTCCCAGAATGCCTTGAGAGGGAGTTGGGAAGAAGCGGAGAGGGAAGGAGGGGCTTGGAAGGCCGAAGTCCCACTTCCTTCTGGGGCCCCCGCCTCCTATCCCTCACTGGATGTCCAGGGTGGGCTCTGGGCACTGATGGGAGGTGGGGGCATGGAGGCCATCACAAGGGAAGATCTGGCCACATGTCCCCCTGGCAGGAAAGGTGACTTGTGAGCTTCAGGCAGAACTGTGGTCCCTGCTGCAGGTCGAATGCACTCGGTGCCGCTAGGGGAGGGGTCTCTCTGGGGAGGGCCTGGCTCACCTGCCTCATGGATGCTCCTGGTGCTCGCAGAAGTCCCTTGATCTACTCACTTGGCTTCTCCAGCAAAAAAGGAGGTGCTTTCTTGGGCAACTTTCTGCGGGTCAGAATCTAGGAATGGGATCCTGGACAAGTACCTCATTCAGTAACCTGTCCTCTGCTTCCAGCCCTTCTTCAATTCCCTCCCCTCATCCTTCCACCTGAACCCTCACTCAGGGCTCTGTTCCCCTTTTCCTGCACAGCAAGCCTTGATGGTCCAGAAAACAGAGCTCAAGTCTATGGCATCCACAAATTGGTCCTTTCTTTCAGGTGAAGGCAGAACTGGGTCATTCCTTCCTGCCACTAGAATAGGTTGAATCCTAAGGCATTTGGGAAAAGAAATGAAAAGGCAACTGATTTCCACATAAAACAAGACTGAAATTCTAACTATTAATAATAATTTTAAAAAGCCATTGTTTGAGTGCCAATATATACTAGGTCCTTTGTTCAGTATTTCTAGTGTTTATAACAGTCCGGCAAATATTGTTTTCTGTTTTCTATTTGGGAAAGCTGGCAATCAGGGCTGTTGAATGTCTTGCCACAAGCCACACAGCTACAGATAATCAAAATAGACAGGTTAGGCCAAGGTAATAAATGACCCCTGCATCCCAGTGGCTTAAGTTAAGCCATTTATTTACTTCTCACAAACATTTCAAGTCCATTGTTTCCCTCTGCATTGTCCTGGCTCTGAGGGCCAGTCTCATGGAGCTGCCAGCCTCGGGGTCCTGCTGGGCGCTAGGTCAGAGGCAGGAGAACTCTGGAGGGTCCTTGCCAGCAACTGCATGAGGGGCACAGCTCCCTGGCCCAACAAATGCCAATCGCAGTCTGCACTGCGCTCAGGAGTTAGAGACCAGCAGTGCTGGGCAGCAACCTTAGAGAGAGGGAGCTGCCCCTGTCTTTGTCTCCTTTACCATCTGGGGCTCTCTCTCTCCTCTCCTTCCTTCCTGTTTCTCTGCTCCTCTCTGCATCCTAACACTGCTCACATTTTCTCGTGGGTTAGCCTAGAAATAAATACAAGTTCTCAGGGTGTATCCAATTCATTCCAAACGTTACTAAACACAGCTGACAGTGGTATGCTTGATAGAATTTGTCACTGACTGAAAACTCACAGGACAACAAATTCTACTTGGCAAGCTTTACCAAGTTTGATTAGAAAAAATGGTCATAAAAGAAAATTCACAACTGTGGGTGCTCTAAATGGGTAGACTATATAGATCAGAAGCTGATGATGAACCAATTTTGATGTAAGTGGGAAAGAATTACTGCCAATGAATTTCAATATTGTAGAAGTGAAAAATGGAAAAAAGGTACTGCTTACCAGCACAATAGGGAAAATACATTAAGAAATTAAATTGGATTAGAGGAATTTGCTCTGAAAAATGCTTGCTGAGTGAAAATGCATCTGTGTTTTCATCTTCTGTGACCTCTGTGTCCAGGTCAGTGACTTGCAGCCCCTGGTGGCTTCTTGTGAATGTCACCAACCCTCTTTGTACCTTATTTCCATACAGAACGACTCCAGTCTCAAGTATTGAACCTCAAACTCCATCTCTTTGCACACAATCTCTTAATTTTCCACTGCTCCATTAGCCATCACTCCTCCTGTTCCCACGGGCCCATCTCCAGCTCACTTCTGTTCTACACGCTCTCCCTGGGCGATTTCAAACCATCTCATATATTCACTACTACTTTGTGCTGATGACTTCAAGAATTGATGTCCTTAACTACAAGCCATGCTTCTTAGTTTTAAATAACAAAAAAGACAGATTAACTTGAGCAGAAACAAGGGAATTTATTGGAAAGACAGTAAGTTTCTCAAGAATTCACCAGAAAGCTGAGGAGATTAGGCTTAGATAAGGAGCAGGAATCAGAGGCCAGAACCTCTGCCAGGGGGTCAGGACATTGGGATCATTGATTTAGGACCTCTAGTCCCCTAGGCCCTGGCACCACCAGTCCTGGACCTGGGGATGCCACTGAGTCACCCGAGGGAGTTCTAACTGCCCTGCCTCTTTGTCACTTGCCCAGGGTAGGGCCATGCTTAGGGGAACTGCCCATGTTCTGGCTGCCAGGGTGAGGGAAGAGCGACATCTGGCCTTGTTGGGGGCAGGGGAGGCTCCCTTCCTCTCACCAGAAAATTTACACTGTGGCAGCTTCTGCAAACATAGGAAGTCGAATCAGGGCCAGAAAGCACATAAAGCCTCAGTAGTTATGAGATGGCCCTTTATGTAAGGTTTGTGGACCTCTCTCTGAGGTCGATCAGTCACAGACTTGAAAGTTGACCAATCATGAGAATTTTCAGGCCAGACTTGTGTTATCCTCGGCCTTCTGTCTATTTGCTTCTGGATGATTGCAGGTGAAAGTACTAATGGCCACCTTTCTTGTCGAGGCAGAGATTTTTAAGTCTGAAGGCTTACTGACCTTTGTGCCCAGTTTATTCCTCAGCCTACTCCCAGTTTAATGGTAGTTATCTTGAGGCCATTGGGAACAACTGGTTTGTAGAGGAAATCAATGCCCCTACTTTCTGGGCCACTGGGTGATTCTCTTGTCTAGGAGAGAGATCCCAAAGGGAGATGCTTGAGAAAGGTTAGGGCCATGCCACAGACTTATTTCTTGCTCACAAGCTGTCTCCTAATTTAGAAATGCTCCGCTTCAGTGATTCAAATCAGTTAGCTTTGCTTTTTGACCCACAAAAGCCCCACATTCTGCAAGTTGAGTGCAGGCTGCCGACAGAATTGTACTGCTTTCTGCCCCTCACTGCAGACTAAGTTTCTCCTATGTTATTCTAAAAAGGGACAGAGTACCCCAAATCAATGACCTCAGATATGCAAATGACACCACCCTTATGGCAGAGAGTGAAGAAGAACTAAAGAGCCTCTTGATGAAAGTGAAAGAGGAGAGTGAAAAAGTTAGCTTAAAACTCAACATTCAGAAAACTAAGATCATGGCATTCGGTCCCATCACTTCATGACAAATAGATGGGGAAACAGTGGAAACAGTGGCTGACTTTATTTTTTTGGGTTCCAAAAATCACTGCAGATTGTGACTGCAGCCATGAAATTAAAAGACACTTGCTCCTTGCAAGAAAAGCTATGACCAACCTAGACAGCATATTAAAAAGCAGAGATATTAGTTTGCCAACAAAGGTCCATCTAGTCAAAGCGATGGTTTTTCCAGTAGTCATGTATGGATGTGAGAGTTGGACTATAAAGAAAGCTGAGCACCAAAGAACTGATGCTTTTGAACTGTGGTGTTGGAGAAGACTCTTGAGAGTCCCTTGGACTGCAAGGAGATCCAACCAGTCCATCCTAAAGGAAAGCAGTCCTGAATGTTCATTGGGAGGACTGATGCTGAAGCTGAAACTTCAATACCTTGGCCACCTGATGCGAAGAACTGACTCATTGGAAAAGACCGATGCTGGGAAACATTGAAGGCAGGAGGAGAAGGGGACGACAGAGGATGAGATGGTTGGATGGCATCACCAACATGAGTTTGAGTAAGCTTCAGGAGTTGGTGATGGACAGGGAAGCCTGGCGTGCTACAATCCATGGGGTCACAAAAAGTTGGACATGACTGAGCAACTGAAATCAAAACCAAATATTTTGATTGTTTCCAGAACCACAGGCTGGATTCACACCTCTCAAGGTGTTGTAGGTGACAATTTGACCAAATGTTTTGTGTGGTATAACACTCATCCCTGGTTTTTGGCATGAAATGATTCTTTCTGGCTACTTCTAAATCAGTGCCACACTTTTAGGTACTAGCATCTAGACAGCATAGGTGGTAGTGGTTTAGTCTGACTCTTGCTACCCCATGGGCTGTGGTCTGCCAGGCTCCTCTGCCCATGAGAGTCTTCAGGGAATAATGGAGTGGGTTGCCATTTCCTCCTCCAGGGGATCTTCCCAACCCAGGGATTGAACCCGGGTCTCCTGTGCTGCAGGCAGATTCTTTACTGACTGAGCTACTAGGGAAGTTGCATAGGATACAGATACGCTATCCTAGACAGCATACAGATTTTTCTGGGTATTAGAGAGACCCCAAACAGAGGTTTATCTAGAATTTACCCATTTCTCATGCCATTGTCTAAAGGTGAGCAGTCTAGGGTTGGTATGGAAGCTCTGCTTTAACAGGCTGTCCAGGGATTTCCCTGGTGGTCCAGTGGCTGAGAATCTGTCTGCTGTTGCAGGTGACATAGGTTTGATCCCTGGTCTGGGAAAATCCCACATGCTTGGAGCAACTAAGCCTGTGGGCCACAACTCCTGAAGCCGGTGTACCACAACAGAGAGTAACCCCCACTCTCTGCAACTAGAGAAAGTCTATGAGCAGCAACAAAGTCCCAGCATGGTCAGAAAATAAAGAGGTTGTCCAGAGATCCAGACTCTTACCTTGTAGCTCTACCCTGCCTCAGGTGTTGCCCCGCCCCAGACCATGTTTCATGCCATAGGATGGAGTGAATATGGCATCTTCCCCACCCCCCACTCCCCTTTAATATGGGTTTGATCCTTGGCTGGGGAACTAAGATCTCACATACCGTGTGGCACAGCCAAAAAAAAGAAAAAAAGCTTTCCCTGAAAGTGGCCTACCTATCTTTCTTTGCACATCTCACTGGCCATAAGCTAGTCATATAATGACACAGAGCTGAGAGGAGGCTGAAGAGGCAGCCTACAGAGAGAGCTGATGATGGAGGACAGCATAGTCAATTAGTCCCCACCAATTCAGGTCAGACTCCAGGCCTGCAGTCTACTGTAACTACCATGATTATCTTGCTTTTGGCAGCTGAGTGCCTGAAATCAACTGTTTCCACTCTGTAGCTTTCCTTTTCCGTTAAAATCAAGGATCCTCTTTCCTTTGCATCTAAATGTATCATTGGTTTATGGAAATTGGTCATGAAATTGCATTTTGGAGATGCTGGTAAGCTACTCAGCAATGCCTTTTGATCTTCTGGGGATAGGATAGGTGTATGGGTGCATCATACATGATACATCCTCTACAACATTTCTATATCACTAAGTTTTCGAATTCTTTTCCCCATCATTCCATAGAATTTCATCTTGCACGAAGCACTGTTGAATCCAGATTAAGTCAACAACTGACATGGCCATTAGGACCACTTACAGAAACTGGAGCTGGGACACTGACTCCTGGTTTCTGGTGAGCATACTCCTGATTAAGTAATGATGTGAAATTATGTACTCCCAGAATGCAGTGCCCTCCCCTCTTAGGAATGAAGGACTTGCTTCCTCAGCAGCTGGGAGAGTTGCTGGCAGTGGGCCTCAGCTGGCAACCCCCTCAGGGCTGAAGAAAACATTGCTGCCCTGGGTCACCCCCCTTCCTGGAGCAACCACAGCCAAGGTTAGTCAAAGTTGGACACTTGGCCCCAACTTTTGTGCAATTCCAAATGGCCATCTCAGTTCCGAAGCCTGCAGTGGGGCTGGCTGAAGCCTCTGCTGGGGGTGCGCCCAGCTCAGCCTCTCTGCCCACCTCTGCTTCTGTCCCTTCTATTCCACAGACGTAGTCCCCAGTGAGAGTCACTCAGTCATGTCCAACTCGTTATGGACTGCAGCCCGCCAGGCTCCTCTGTCCATGGGATTCTCCAGTCAAGAATACTAGAGTGGGTAATATTTCTTTCTCCAGGGGATCTTCCAAACTCAGGGGTTGAACCTGGGTCTCCCGCACTGCAGGCAGATTCTTTACTGTCTGAGCCACCAGGGTCTCCGGAGCACTCCCTAGTTAAAGCTCTGCGTGCTAATAATCCCCATCTAAGTCTGAAATTCTTTTGATGAAGGTTTAACTTTATAAGTACAGTTGACCCTTGAACAGCCCTTGGGTAGGGGACTGACCCTCTGCACAGTTGAAAATCCACGTATATACTTCTCCCTCCATGTAGACAGTTTCTCTCTGTGTTCTTCCCTATCTGCAGATTCCACCAACTGCCGAGTTGCAGCACTGTGGTATATACTACTGAAAAAAATCTGCATATAAGTGGATCCATGTAGTTCAAATCTGTGTTGTTCATGGGTCAACTGTAATTATTCCCAACCCTCCCCACCTGCCCCCTACTTCCAGGCTATGCTGGGGTTTGACTTTAGCTATAGAATGAGGGAGGGAATTCCATGGTGGTTTAGTGGTTAGGACTCTGAGCTTCCACTGCACGGGGCGTGGGTCCAATCTCTGGATGGGAAACAGATCCTACATGCCATAATAAAGAAAAAGAAATGATGGAGCAAGGAAAGGCATGAGTAGAGCTGGCTTCCTTCTGGGCTAAAAGGTGTGAAGGGAGTTATACATCTTTAAGTTAGGTGTCAGACAGGGTGGGGATGTGTTTCAGTTGACAAGGGAGAGATGGAGGGGGTTCAGTGCTCAGGGTTCTACGAGTCCAGATTTCCCCAAATATCTTTATTATAATTTTTTTTTTGGGGGGTCAATTTTTCCTGAAAGATACCCTAGCCTTCCCATAATATACCTAGGGAACTTAGTCAATTCGATAGATTCTGAAGTTTGTCAGTGCAACTCTGTGCTTGATTTTCAGCTATTTTGGCCTCAAAGTGGTGTAGATAAGAGCACAGTATTAGACAGCCTATGGGTTGAAAATTTAGCAATTTAAGTATGTCATTTTTAAAAAACTGCCCAATCCTCTTAGGAAAAAACCGTGCTTCCTAAGCCCGTATGACTCATGTCCCTCATTTTGTTCTATGCAAGTAACAATATGGTCTTCAAAGTTTTGCTTTAATGAGTTCATCCCTCCAGGTGACTAAAAGTGATAACAATTTTAGTGATTTACCACTGCGGGTCAGGGGCTGCCAGATTCCCTCTCCTAAGCATTTACTGCTCTCTCCTCTGACCAGCCAGAGAACCAGTCACCCAGTCAACTCTCCAAATTCCTTGCATCTCCCCTGTTTCTGGTTTCTTTACCAGTCAGGGCTCTTGACTCTAAACAACAGAAACCCACTCTGGTTGACTTCAGAAAAGGAGTTGATTTAGGGAGGATATTGGACTTTCCAGGTGGCACCAGTGGTAAAGACTCTTGTCTGCCAATGTAGGAGATTCAAGAGATGTGGGTTCAACCCCTGGGTCAGGAAGATCCCTGAAATAGGAAATAGCAACCCATTTCAGTATTCTTGCCTGGGAAATCCCATGGACAGAGGAGCCTGGAGGGCTACAGTCCATAGGGTCGCAAAATGTCGGACACGACTGAAACTACTTAGCACGCAAGCAGGCCACATCCAATTACTTACCCCATCGTTTAGATTCTGCCTCCTAGGGACTTTATGAGTTCACCTCTTTCTTGTTTTTACTGCCACTACCCTAATTTAAGCCTTTATTATCTTCTCACTGAGCAATTTCCATAGTTTAACTGGTATATCCATTAGCTATTGAAGCAATAATTCTTATAGCAAACTACCCAAGACTCAGTGGCTCACAACCAGCATTTACTCCTTGCTCATGCACCTACACATTGACTATGGTTCAGTGATCTAGGATAGGCTTGAGCGGACTCACTTCAGCTGCAGGTTGGGTTTAGGTCTGTTTCACTGGTCTGTCATCCTCCCGGCAATATAGATTACCAGAGGAATGCAGAGTGCGGGCAGGAGCACCAGGGGGTTAGCTCAACCACACAAGTATTTCAAAACTCTGCTTGTGCCATGTCTACTAGCCTCCCATTGGCCAAATCAAGTCCAAGGTCAAAGAGTGTAGTGCCCCCACCATGCCATGGACAGGCATGGGTGTGTAATGCTATTACATATCCAATAATTAAATCACAATATTAAATCACAGCCAGTTTCCCTGCCACCAGTCTTGTCCCGCTCAGATTCATCTTCCAAATTACTTCCAGAAGTAACTATCCAAAATGGCAATCTGACTTTGTAATCTCCCTGCTTAAAACCCTTGTGTTTGTATTTTCTTGTAAAATATAATGCACACTTTTCTGTCCAAGGATATATGAATAGGTTCTTAATACTTTGGCTGCTGGCTGCCTCCATTAGTTTCACCTCTTGCCACCTTCACATCCCCATCTACTCCCTGACTTGGTTTTTAAGGTCCAGAAATGCAAGCCACCAAGGTCTTGTCTTCATACCTTTGCGCACATTGTTTTTTCATGCCTCTCTGCCTCCTTTCAGCAGGCTAATTCCTACTCTGCCTTAGCCAAGCATCACTTCCTTTAGGTTGCTCTCTGCAATGCCCTCCTCTAGATTTTGTTGCAGAGCTCCAGTGATGAGCTGAATGTTTGTGTTCTGCTAAAACTCATACGTTGAAATGCAACCCCCAGTGTGATGGTGTTTGGAGGTGGGGCATTGGGAGGAAGATAGGTCGTGAGGGTAGAGACACCATGAATGGGCCTGGTGCCCTTACAAGGTAGTGAAGGTTCTAGAGCTTTCTCCACCGTGGGAGGAGGCAACAAGGAGGTGCTGTCTGCAGTGTGGAAGCGGGCGCTCATCAGAACCCAGCCATGCTAGCACTTTGATCTCAGGCTTCCAGCCTCCAGACTGTGAGAAATAAGTATGTGTTTTTTAAGCCACCTAGTTTGTGGTTCTTCGTTATAGCAGCCTAAAATAGCATCACGATGACACTCCACATGTATTTGTTTTCCTGTCATTTTCTCCCATGAGTTCTTTGGATCTTCATGCTGGTATGGTCTCTGGTTCATAGGAGGTGTTTAGTAAATATTGATCTGAACTGAACTAGCTCACACCTATTGATTTTTCTTTTTTTGGCCACACTGTGTGGCATGTGGGATCTTAGTTTCCTGACCAGGGACTTGAACCTGTGTCCCCTACAGTGGAAGCATGGAGTCTTTTTTTAGTCATTATTTTTAAAAGTTTTATTCCATATACAAAATTTAAGAATCTTAAATTTTGTAAGTCTTGGAACTGTTGATCTGAAACAGAAGAGTAAGCCAACATTTCATAATTTTCAAGCTGTCCTCTCCACTGATGTGTTGCATTTCATTTCACTAGCCAATTTTTTTTACAATTTTTATTAAATTTTTAAATGAAAATTTATTTTAAATGATAAAAGGTACAATTCAGAGATAGATGTCATAAACCATTAGACACCGAACAAAGAAACAAAGATACATAAAGCAAAAATAAGAACTATAAGGGAAAAGAAAAAATATATAATCACTGTGAGACATATTAACATTTATCTGAGAATATTTTATCAAGTGCAGAAAATAGGAGCATCTTGAATGTCATTAATAATTTAAATATAATAGATTTCTACTTATATTAATTTATATTAATATTATATCCTACACAAATATATTTAAAATTTTATATCTCATACATTGTTATTAGACATTAGGACATTTAGAAAAACTGGCAAAAAGATAAACATTACTAAATTTTAAAAAGTAGGATTTTTTTTGAGTGTGATTCAGTTACATATATACACACATATTATTTTTGAAGTTATTTTCCATTATAGGTTGTTACAAGATATTGACTATAGTTTCCGGTGCTACACAGTAAACCTTTATCACTTGTGTGTATATCTATTTTTTAAATTAGAAATCTAGCATTCATATTAAGCCAAACAAGTGGAATCAAAATGTCATAAATTTTTAGTTAGGCAAAAATTCATAAGTTTTCTAAAATATGCATTATACACATTATTTATATATAGGTATACAAGGGTTTTTATACTATGCTTGATAAAGGCTTGAGAAAGGCTATAAAAAAGGAAGAGATGGAGAAATTGAAATAAAATGAAATGGGAGCACTGAATATGAAATAGAAGAAGTAAAGCCAACTAGATAAAAGTAAAAGATGCTCATAGTCCAGCTGTTTTTGAACATGGTTACTCATTAGAAACTTATCTGGAGCTCTGGCAAAAATATCTGGAGCTCCAGCAAAAAAATCTCTGGACATTTGTATTTTTCAAAAAAAATCCAAGATAATTCTATATGCATCTGGATTTTAAAAAGTGATTACAGGTTTTTCTATTATTTGGTGACTTCCCTGGTGGCTCAGACAGTAAAAGCGTCTGCCTACAATGCAGGAGACCCAGGTATGATCCCTGTGTCAGGAAGATTCCCTGGAGAAGGAAATGGCAACCCACTCCAGTACTCTTGCCTGGAAAATCCCATAGACAGAGGAGCCTGGTAGGCTACAGTTCATGGGGTCGCAAAGAGTCAGACAGGACTGAGTGACTTCACTTTCACTT
The DNA here is from genome assembly GCF_019923935.1 of Bubalus bubalis. Lineage (NCBI taxonomy): Eukaryota > Metazoa > Chordata > Mammalia > Artiodactyla > Bovidae > Bubalus > Bubalus bubalis. The sequence goes on from NC_059162.1 coordinate 29,196,492, forward strand.
TGGTGATATAGAATTCTATTATTTTTCTGTTGACCAATCATGATACAGTGGTATTAAGTAATAGTTGTATAATCATAATAGTGAAAGATGTTAATCAGTTTTCACAATTGATAGCCAGACAAAAAATAAAAGATAATTACAATTGCAAGCCATAATGGGAACATGATAAACCTAACAATATGAAATAATTACATACAATTTGCAGGGGGGTCAAGCAGAGTGATGTGGTAAGTGGAAGTGCATAGATGAACATGTTTTCATCTGTTCAGCCAGTCTGTCTTTTGGCTGGTGCATTTAATCCACTTACGTTTAAGGTAATTATCAATATGTATGATTCTATTACCATTTTCTTAATTGTTTTGGGTTTATTTTCTGTAGGCAGGTCTTTTCCTTCTCTTGTTTCTTGCCTAGAGAATTTCCTTTCGCATTTGTTGTAAAGCTGCTTTGGTGGTGCTGAATTCTCTTAACTTTTGCTTGTCTGGAAAGCTTTTGATTTCGCCATCAAATCTGAAGGAGAGTCTTGCTGGGTTGAGTATTCTTGGTTGTAGATTCCTCCCTTTCAAATATGTCATGCCATTCCCTTCTGGCTTGTAGAGTTTGTTGAGAATGCATCTGATAGCCTGATGGGAGTCCCCTTGTATGTTATTTATCCTTTTCCCCTTGTTGCTTTTAGTATTTTGTCTTTAACTTTTGTCAGTTTGATTCCTATATGTCTTGCTGTGTTCCTCCTTGGGTTTATCCTGCTTGGGACTCTCTGTGAAAGCCAGAGTCTTAACTACTGGAAAGTGCAAGTCGTGTCTGACTCTTTGCAACCCATGGACTGTAGCCTGCCAGGCTCTTCTGTCCATGGAATTCTCCAGGCAAGAATACTGGAGTGGGTAGCCATTCCCTTCTCCAGGGATCCTCCCAACCCAGGGATCGAACCCAGGTCTCCTGCATTGCAGGTGAATTCTTTACCAGCTGAGCCACAAGGGAAGCCCAAGAATACCGGAGTGGGTAGCCTATCTCTTCTCCAGCAGATCTTCCCAACCCAGGAATCAAACTGGGGTCTCCTGCATTGCAGGGGGATTCTTTACCAACCGAGCTATGAAGGAAGCCCTCCAATCTTGCTTTATTGGCCATGAAATGATTTTCTTTTAATACATTATTGAAAGCCCAAGTTTAATACAGTCGAAGGCATAAAAATGCTAGAAACGAGTAGAGCTGCGTTTCGTGATCTAATAGAGAAACTTAAGAGCAAAGCATGTGGAGCAGGGAGAGGGTGTTACATCAGGGATGAAAGCGGGGGATGGGCCAGCCTCGGTCACACCTCTCCTTTCTGCATTAGGAGGAGTAATTGTTTTGGTTCACGCTGTTTTCAGTTTTATACTGAGATTGAAGAGATAATATGAGCTAGAAAGTTGGAGTTTAAGCTATTTCACTTCAGTTTAAGTAGAACAAATCAGATACAGACTTCAAGACAAAAAGCAGAGACAGGAGGGATGTTTCATAATATCAACTCATTAGGAAAACATAATTGTTGTAAATGCTTATGTGTCTAGTAACAAAACACATGAAGCATAAATCTCTCTTAGTGATTAAACCACTAGACAAAAATCAGTAAAGACAAATGATCTGAACACTGTCAACCACCTTAACTTAGTTGATATTATTAAATCAACATCTTACAGTTGCAGGATGCTCATTATTTTCAAAAGTGCATGAAGTGTTTACAAAGATAGATCATATGAGGCCATAAAACAAGACAATAAAAAGGATTCAAATCATCCAATGTCCTCTGACTACCATGTATTTATAATAGAAATCAGTAGGACAATTAGGAAAACAAGATATTTGCAGTAAACCATATGCTTCTAAACTACCTATCACTGAAGAGTGAAGTTAGACTACTACTTTTAACTGAAATAAAAATGCAGCTTTCAAATTTTATGGGATGCAGCTAAAGCAGAACGTAGAGGGAGATTTACACATTTGTATGTAGCACTGGAGTGGCGAGCGGCAGCTGCGCAGCGCTGGAGCGGCCGGGAGGAGATACCCCATGTCCAAGGTAAGAGAAACCCCAGTAAGATGGTTGGAGCTGAGAGAGGGCATCAGAGGGCAGAGGGCAGACAGAAGGAAAACCACAGTCACAGAAAACTAACCAATCTAATCACATGGGCCACAGCCTTGTCTAACTCAATGAAACTGAGCCATGCCGTGTAGGGCCACCCAAGACAGGCGGGTCATAGTGGAGAGTTCTGACAAAAATGTGGCCCACTGGAGAAGGGAATGACAAACCACTTCAGTATTCTTGCCTTGAGAACCTCACGAACAGTATGAAAAGGCAAAAAGATAGGACACCGAAAGATGAACTCCCCAGGTCAGTAGGTGCCCAGTATGCTACTGGAGATCAGTGGAGAAATAACTCCAGAAAGAACGAAGAGACGGAGCCAAAGCAAAAACACCACCCAGTTACGGATGTGACTGGTGATGGAAGCAAGGTCTGATGCCGTAGAGAGCAATAATTGCATAGGAACCTGGAATGTTAGATCCATGGATCAGGCATATTGGAAGTGGTCAAACAGGAGATGGCAAGAGTGAACATCAACATTTTAGGAATCAGTTCAAACTAAAATAGACTGGAATGGGTGAATTTAACTCAGATGACCATTACATCTACTACTGTGGGCAAGAATCCCTTAGAAGAAATGGAGTAGCCATCATAGTCAACAAAAGGGTCCAAAATTCAGTTCTTGGATGCAATCTCAAAAATGACAGAATGATCTCTGTTTGTTTCCAAGGCAAACTATTCAATATGACGGGAATCCAAGTCTATGTCCTGACCAGTAATGCTGAAGAAGCTGAAGTTAAATGGTTTTATCAAGACCTTTTAGAACTAATACCCCAAAAAGATGTCCTTTTCATTATAGGGGACTGGAATGCAAAAGTAGAAAGTCAAGAAACACCTGGCTGCTGCTAAGTCGCCTCAGTCGTGTCCAACCCTGTGTGACCCCATAGATGGCAGCCCACCAGGCTCCTCTGTCCCTGGGATTTTCCAGGCAAGAATACTTAAATGGGTTGCCATTTCCTTCTCCAATGCATGCATGCAGGCTAAGTTGCTTCAGCCATGTCCAACCCTGTGTGACCCCATAGATGGCAGCCCACCAGGCTCTTCTATCTACAGGATTCTCTAGGTAAGAATACTGGAGTGGGTTGCCATTTCCTTCTCCAGAAACACCTGGAGGGACAGGCAAATTTGGCCTTGGAGTACAGAATGAAGGCAGGGCAAAGGCTAATAGAGTTTTGCCAAGAGAATGCACTGGTAATAGCAAATGCCCTCTTCCAACAACACAAGAGAAGACTCTACACATGAATATCACAAGATGGCCAACACTGAAATCAGATTGATTATATTCTTGTGCAGCCAAAGATGGAGAAGTTCTATACAGTCAGCAAAAACAAGACCAGGAGCTGACTGTGGCTCAGATCATGAACTCCTTTATTGCCAAATTCAGACTTAAATTGAAGAAAGTAGGGAAAACCACTAGACCATTCAGGTATGACCTAAATCAAATCCCTTACGATTATACAGTGAAAGTGAGAAATAGACTTAAGGGACTAGATCTGATAGAGTGCCTGATGAACTATGGATGGAGGTACGTGACATTGTGCAGGAGACAGGGATCAAGAACATCCCCAAGAGAAAGAAATGCTAAAAGGCAAAATAGCTGTCTGAGGAGGGCTTACAAATAGCTGTGAAAAGAAGAGAAGTGAAAAAGCAATGGAGAAAAGGAAAGATATACCCATTTGAATGCAGAGTTCCAAAGAATTGCAAGGAGAGATAAGAAAGCCTTCCTCAGTGATCAGTGCAAAGAAATAGGAAAGACTAGAGATCTCTTCAAGAAAGTTAGAGATACCAAGGGAACATTTCATGCAAAGATGGGCTCATAAAGGATAGAATTGGTATGGGCCTAACAGAAGCAGAAGATATTAAGAAGAGGTGGTGGCAAGAATACACAGAAGAACTGTACAAAAAAGATCTTCATGACCCAGGTAATCATGATGGTGTGATCACTCACCTAGAGCCAGACATCCTGGAATGTGAAGTGAGCCTTAGGAAGCATCACTACGAACAAAGCTAGTGGAGGTGATGGAATTCCAGTTGAGCTATCTCAAATCCTGAAAGATGGTGCCGTGAAAGTGCTGCACTCAATATGCCAGCAAATTTGGAAAACTCAGCAGTGGCCACAAGACTGGAAAAGGTCAGGTTTCATTCCAATCCCAAAGAAAGGCAATGCCAAAGAATGCTCAGACTACTGCACAATTGCACTCATCTCACATGCTAGTAAAATATTGCTCAAAATTCTCCAAGCCAGGCTTCAACAGTATGTGAACCATGAACTTCCAGATGTTCAAGCCGGTTTTAAAAAAGGCAGAGGGACCAGAGATCAAATTGCCAACATCTGCTGGATCATCAAAAAAGCAAGAAGAGTTCTAGAAAAACATCTATTTCTGCTTTATTGACTATGCCAAAGCCTTTGACTGTGTGGATCACAATAAACTGTGGAAAATTCTGAAAGAGATGGGCATACCAGACCATCTGACCTGCCTCTTGAGAAATCTGTATGCAGGTCAGGAAGCAACAGTTAGAACTGGACTTGGAACAACAGACTGGTTCCAAATAGGAAAAGGAGTACGTCAAGGCTGTATATTGTCACCCTGCTTATTTAACTTATATGCAGAGTACCTCATGAGAAATGCTGAGCTGGATGAAGGACCAGATGGAATCAAGATTGCTGGGAGAGAAATATCAATAACCTCATATATGCAGATGACACCACTCTTATGGCAGAAAGTGAAGAGGAACTAAAGAGTCTCTTGATGAAAGTGAAAGAGGAGAGGGAAAAAGTTGGCTTAAAGCTCAACATTCAGAAAACTAAGATCCTGTCATCCGGCCCCATCACTTCATGGCAAATAGATGGGGAAACAATGGAAGCAGTGAGAGATTTTTTGGGGCTCCAAAATCACTGCAGATGGTGATTGCAGCCATGGAATTAAAAGATGTTTATTCCTTGGAAGGAAAGTTATGACCAACATAGACAGCATATTAAAAAGCAGAGACATTACTTTGCCAACAAAGGTCCATCTAGTTAAGGCTGTGGTTTTTCCAGTAGTCATGTATGGATGTGAGAGGTGGACTATAAAGAAAGCTGAGCACCAAAGAATTGATGCTTTGGAACTGTGGTGTTGGAGAAGACTCTTGTGAGTCCCTTGGACTGCAAGGAGATCCAACCAGTCCATCCTAAAGGAGATCAGTCCTGAGCGTTCATTGGAAGGACTGATGCTGAAGCTGAAACTCCAGTAGTTAGGCCACTTGATGCGAAGAGCTGACTCATTGGAAAAGACCCTGATGCTGAGAAAGGTTGAAGGTGGAAGGAAATGAGGATGATGGAGGATGAGTTGGTTGGATGGCATCACCAATTCAATGGACATGAGTTTGAGTAAACTCTGGGAGTTGGTGATGGACAGGGAGGCCTGGAGTGCGGCGATCCATGGGGTCACAAAGAGCTGCACACAACTGAGCGACTGAACTGAACTAATGATTACACTAGAAAAAAGTCTAAAGATTAATAGGTGTAGTCCTAACCTCATTATTTTAGTAGATAAATTAATATCAAGTACTTAATTGGGTATAGAGAACTAAGCAGAACAGACATTGTTCTTTACTTCCTGGTGGCCACAGTCTAATGAGACAAGGTAAATAAATGCAGATAAAGGTTAACATTATGATAAATGCTTTGAAGGGTCCCTGGACAGCGGCCCAGGGTCAGAGACCAAGGGCACTACTCCACCTGGGGATGCACTACGACATCCCTGTGAGGCGAGGCCGGTTCGGTCCCAGATGGGAAAGGGGGCGCAGGCAGTCGCCCATGTGGGATGGGGCGTGTGGGGGAGCGCGCATGAGACAGGGGTGAAGGCACTGGCCAGGGACCAGAAAGACAAGAGGATGAGATGGTTGGATGGCATCACTGACTCTATGGACATGAGTTTGAGCAAGCTCCAGGAGTTGGTGATGGACAGGGAAGCCTGGCGTGTTGCAGTCCACGGTGTCACAAAGAGTTGGACACGACTGAGCAACTGAACTGAAGAAGGGAAAGAATGGACACTTGGAGGGAGAGGTGGCTTAAATAAGACTGAAATAAGTCCTTTGAGAAAGCAACATTTCAGTTCAGCAGGACATGAGTGAAAAGCAGGAGACAGTCAAACTTTGAATGAGGGTAGTGTCCCTGGTGGAAGGAGCTGTGTGTGGAACAGGTGGCTCTATATATGGGTTAGGGTCTCAGAGGAGACTCCATCAATCATCTTAACAGGGTTTTGGATTGTAAGAATGGATAAAAATTATGTTGCTCAGTCGTGTCTGACTCTTTGCAGTCCTATGGACTCTAGCCCTCCAGGCTCCTCTGTCCATGGGATTTTCCAGGTAAGAATACTGGAGTGGGTTGCCATTGTGTCCCAGGGATTGAACCTGCCATCTCCTGCATTGGCAAACATATTCTTTATATCACTGAGTCACCTGGGAAGCCCATGAATTATATGGAGTGTTAATCTATTTTCTACTCATTTTCCCATCTTTTGCTTTGGGTACTCAAGAGGATGGCTTCTCTTCTCTAGCTTTTGAGAATTGATGCTTTTGGACTGTGGTGTTGGAGAAGACTCTTGAGAGTCCCTTGGACTGCAAGAGGATCCAACCAGTCCATCCTAAAGGAGATCAGCACAAGCACAGGCAATGACTCAAGGGTGCAGCAGGTAAAGGCCAGGCAAAAATGTCTGGTGAGTGTGTGTAGATTGAAGCTTTCTGCCCTTGAAGACTAGTTAGGACTAGAGTTGGAGGAAGGTAGTTGGAAGGTAGTCAGAAGTTAAAAAAAATCAACTTGGACAGGAGAGAGGGGCGTAGAGACCAAAGTTCTCTGGTTGAGAAAGCTTTTGTCTTGTCTTATAACAAGGCAAGATCCTAGGGGCCCTTCCTATCCTTTGCTTTAGCTCTTGACGTGAGTTCGATCCCTGGGTGGAAGATTCCTTGGAGAAGGAAATGGCAACCCACTCCAGTATTCTTGCCTGGAGAATCCTATGGACAGAGGAGCCTGGTGGGCTACAGTCCATGGGGTCGCAAAGGGTTGCACATGATTGAAGTGATTGAGTACACACACACACATTTAAATACTTTCTCCAGATTTTTGGTAAGTTGAGTTTTGCATAGATGAGACTTTATTGAACATCCAAGTCATTTCAAATAGATATTATGGAATATGTCAATCACTTCTAGTCTAAAGTGCTGGTATGGCAGGCAATCCAAAATTTCTTGCTTCTTGGTATTTGCTAGAGATTAAGGCTTTTAGGGGTTAAAATTATAACATTGTTATAAGTTGCTGTTATTAGTTGTGTCTGACTCTTTGTGACCCCTTGGACTGTAGCCTTCAAGGCTCCTCTGTCCATAGGATTTCCGAGGCAAGAATACTGGAGTGGATTGCCATTTCCTTCTCCAGGGGATCTTCCCGACCTAGGGATTGAACCCAAGACTCCTGCATTGCAGGCAGATTCTTTGCCACTGACCCACCTGGGAAATGACTAAAATTATAACTGTAATTACTAAAATAAGGGAAACATTTCAGTATGCCAGGAAGGTAAGATATATGTTATTAGTAAAATATGTGAAAAATGAAACTACTTAATTTTGTCAAAGGAAAAAAAAAAGTAATTTGTTTCCTAGAGGTGGTTTATTGAAAGATAAGGGATAAACTAAATATGGATACAGAAAGTTATGAAAGGTTTGTTTAAAAAAAAGGGAGCCCTGAAAAAGGAGTTTTACCCATGGTCAGGCTGGAATTAGATTAAATTTAATCAGGTAGATGGATTTTTAAAAATCAAAAGCGGGCTGGTACAGGATTAGATTTGGTTTCTTTCTGTTAAAAGAACAAAGTTTTCTTGGAATGCGGCTTTTTATAACAGATATGTGAACTTCCTTACTTAAAAGTAACTTGTATTTGCTTTTGAAATCTTTTGTTACTTTGATGAAGTGAATAAATTTTCATAATGAACCTATGATCCTATTTGACCAAGTATTTTGCAACTTTGACTTTTTGACAAACTTTTATATTTTGACAAACGTGCTATCAGATCCTAATTAAAGTTCTTTTGACTTCTAGCTAGCTTTGAAATGCTTGAGGGCCCCTAAGGCATTTCAGGGAGAAATAATAAGCTAGGATTGTTTGGTATGTTAAATTACATGGGAAGCATTGTCAAGTGAGTGATAAGCCTTCTCAGATTATATCTCTGGGGAAATGTTTTAAATATAGACATCCTTGAAATTAAAGTTTCTGAAATTTGGGTATGTCCTGGTATGTTGTTGGTCAAAATTCTAGCTGTTATCTTGAAGTGAATATCACAGCAACTTGGTTGAGCTTCTTTGTCAAAAACATCGTAATCAGATTTTTAATCTTGCCTTCAAGTCTCTTGTCATTCATAGACAGTTAAGCTGATGCTTTGCAAAAATGTTTCATCTTCAGGAAGACTCATAGAAAGGACTTTGACAAGCACAGGTTTCTGTTACCCAGTTCAGCAGTTTGATCTGTAAGAAATTTAAATATTGATTGGCTGTGGCAGATCTTAGTTGTGGCGCTCAGGATCTTTAGTTCCGGCATGCAAACTCTTAGTTGTGGTGTGAGGGATCGAGCTCCCTGACCAGAGATCAAACCCAGGCCCTCTGCATTGGGAGCACAGAAACTTAGGCACTGGACCACCAGGGGAGTCCCTGAAAGCTAGGGAATTTAAAAAGTCTAATGAAGAATGATTTCATAAAGCTTACCAAAAAGGATTAGTCACCTGGGATTGGGTAACTGATGAATGTGGCTATAATTTTTGGTTTTGTCTGAAATGATAGTGGCTTTTAAATGAATGTTTGTTTATTTTTGGCTGCACTGGGTCTTTGTTGCTGCACACAGGCTTTCCCTAGTTGCGTGCGTGGGCTTCTCATTTTGGTGGCTTCTCTTGTTGTGGAGCACAGGCTCCAGGGTGTGCAGGCTTCAGCGGTTGTGGTGCACGGGCTTAGTTGCTGTGCAGCATGTGGGGTCCTCCTGGACCAGGAATTGAACCCATGTCCCCTGAATTTCAAGCAGATTCTTAACCACTAGACCATGAGGAAGCCCTGAAATATTACAGGCTTTTAATCTGTGTTTTCCAGATGTAGAAAGACTTTCCCCCCATTAAAGTAATTATTATTTGTAGCACCTTGGTAAATCATGCCTTTGTAAGTAGAATTAAACACGTATCTTCTATCTGATCTCTCCAGAAATTGGAAACTCTGGTTCCAGGCAGTTTGATCAGGTGAATAAATAAGGCTGCCTCCTAACAGGTGCAAGAATCTCAGTGTTTTAGGACCTTAGAAAGAGGAATTCATCCAAATCTGTAAGGTGAAATCTGTAACAAGTCTTTGGTGTGGCATTCCAGGTCTTGATGGGCCTTTAAGAGTTCAGTCTGAGACTTATAAAATGTCCCACCACAGCCAATTTCCAAGAGCCTATGTGGTCAATTAACCAGACTTATTTTGCATAGAAATTAGTCTTAACTTTGGCCATATTGGTAAAAATGAGGGTAATTTCAGAGAAAAGGACTGTTTCAATGGACATTAAATACTAGTGTTAGTTGTAATGTGGAATCTGAATCTATATCAATGAACTTTCACACTCAGTTACATTAAAATCTGTTATCATGCACTTTGAATCGATCTTTTACTTATGAATGATTTTATTTCACATATTTGTCTTTTGGAAAATATTGGTTTCATGAATTATGCAGATTTTCTAAATGTTAGTACATTTCATTTTACAGTATTGAAAAGTCATGTTTGATACTACAACAAATTTCATTTGAGAGCTTCTGATACTTTAAGACTTTTCTAACACAAAATTGAGGAAATACATTTTCCAAAATTCTAATTTGCTTGAAAGCTCAAATTTTGTCTTTGGCTACAAATTCTTTGAAAGGATAGTTTTTATTGAAAAGACAGTTTTACTTGTCCAGTTTCAAAAAGTTGTCTTCCAGCTACCCAATTCTGGGTTAACTATAGCTTGTCAATCAGTCTTTCAAGTAAAGATGATTCCATGAAAAGTGGCTAGTTCAGCTTGCAACTCAATAACCACACAAATGCTTTGCCTGGAGACAATCTTCTCATTTCAGGAGGCTGTAGAAGTGCTTTTTGAATATTTCCCATTTTGACAAATAGAATTTTAAGAAGTACATGAGTCAAGATTTATTAATTCTTACTCTTTCAAAAAGGATATTTTTTTTTTAAAGAAGTGAGTCATAATAGTTTGTTTCACATATACAAAGTGATTGTTATATATATTTTCAGATTATTTTCCAATATGGGTTATTACAAGGTATTAGCTGTATTTTTCTGGGTTATATGGTAAATCCTTGTTTATCTATTTTCTATGTTGTAGTAGTAACATGCAGTATGTACCTGTTAATGCCATATTTCTAATTTATCCTCTCTCCCTCCTCCCTTTCCCACTTTGGTAACCATGAGTTTGTTTTCTGTGAGTTTGTTTTGTATATAGATTCATTTGCATTATTTAGATTTCACATAATGTCATATTTGTGTATGCACTTAGTCTGCTGCACTGCTCTGTCTACTGCTGCTGCTGCTGCTAAGTCGCTTCAGTCGTGTCCAACTCTGTGCGACCCCATAGACGGCAGCCCACCAAGCTTCCCTGTCCCTGGGATTCTCCAGGCAAGAACACTGGAGTGGGTTGCCATTTCCTTCTCCAATGCATGAAAGTTAAAAATGAAAGTGAAGTCGCTCAGTCGTGTCTGACTTGTAGCAACCCCATGGACTGCAGCCTACCAGGCTCCTCTGTCCATGGGATTTTCCAGGCAAAAGTACTGGAGTGGGTTGCCATTGCCTTCTCTACTGCACTTAGTATGATATTCTCTGGGTCCATCCATGTTGCTCCAAATGGCAACATTTCATTTTTTCTGGCTGAGTAATATTTCATTGTGTATATACCACATCTTCTTAAACCAATTGTTGATGGACACTTGGGTTGTTTCCATGTCTTGGCTATTGTAAATATGCACCCAGAAACATTGGGGTGCAAGTGTCTTTTTGAATTAGTTTCTTTTCTGTATATGTGCCCAGGTGTGGGATTGCTGGATCATGTGGTTATTAGTTTAAGAAAACTCTATACTGTTTTCCACGGTGGCTTCATCATTTACATTCCAACCAACAATGTAAGGAAGGTTCTCTTTTCTCCACATCCTCTCCAGAATTTGTTACTTGTAGACTTTCTGATGATAGTCATGCTGATGATAGTGTAAGGTGATGTCTCATAGTTCTGATTTACATTTCTCTAATAATTAGAGATGTTGAGCATCTCTTCATCTGCCTCTTGGCCATCTATATGTCTTCTTTGGAGAAGTGTCTATTTAGGTCTTCTGCTCATTTTGTTTTGTTGCCGTTAAATTGTATGAATTCTAAGTTTGATTAAGTTCCATTTTTTTTTAAAGTGGGCCAATTTTATTTATTTACGACTGTGCTGTGTGGCTTGTGGAATTTTAGTTGCCTGACCAGAGATTGAAACTGGGTTGGCCTTCAGCAGTAAGAGCACAGAGTCCTAAGCACTGGACTGTCAGTTCCCTCCAATTGTTTGCTTTTATTTATTTTTTGCTTTTATTTCTTTTGGCTTGGGAGACTGATCTAAGGAAATATTGCTACAATTTATATCTGAGACTATTTGCCTATGTTATTTTCTAGGAGTTTAGTGGTGTCAAGTCTTATATTTAGCTCTTTAAACCATTGTGTTATTTTGTTTTTAATTTTTTAACTGAAGGATAATTGCTTTACAGAATTGTGTTGATTTCTGCCAAACATCAACATGAATCAGCCATAGGTATATATGCCCCCCTCCCTCTTGAGCCTCCCTTCCACCTCCCTCCCCATTGAGTTTAGTTTTGTATATGATATGAGGAGTGTTATAATTTACATGTAGTTGTCCAGCTTTCCAATAGCACTCAGATTGTCTTCTCTTCTATATATTTTTACCTTCTTTGTCAAAGATTGACCATAAGTCTGTGGGTTTATTCTGGGCTCTCTATTCTGATTAGATCAGGTACATTCAGGCTATGACCATAGATGAGGCACTCTATTCTGTTCCATTGATCTGTATCTGTCTGTGACAATACCATACTGTTTTGATTACTGCAGCTTTGTATTATTGTCTGAAGTCTGGGATGGTTATGTCTCCAGCTTTGTTCTTTTTCCCTGGTGGTTCAGCAGTAAAGAATCTGCCTGCCAATGCAGAAGATGAGAGACACACTTTCAATCCCTTGGGTAAAGATCGCTTAGAGCAGAAAATGGCAACTCATTCCAGTATTCTTGGGAAATTGTAAATATGCTGCCAGAAAAAAGTTTCTTGGGAAATTCCATGGACAGAGGATCCTGGGGGGGCTACAGTCCATGGGGTTGCAAAGAGTCAGGCACAACTGAGCACATACACATGGTTTTAGTAGTTTTGGGTCCTGTGATTCAAGACAAATTTTAGGATTATTTGTTCTAGTTCTGTGAAACTTGTCATGGGCATTTTGACAAGGATCACAATAAATCTATAGATTGCTTTTGGTAGTATGGTCATTTTAACAATACTAATTCTTCCAATCTAGGAGCACAGGATCTTTCTATGTCTTTCAGTCCTCGATTTCCCTTATCAATATTTAATAGTTTATAGCATATAGGTCTTACATCTCTTTGGTTAAGTTTATTCCTAAGTAGTTTATTCAAAAAGAATATCTTAAGTGAACCTGGCTTTGTTTCTTCTGTGAAGGCATGATGATAAAACATTACTTCTATTGCAGTTTGGTGCCATTGCCTTGGTTTGTGCCAAAGCAGCAGCTATTTCAATCATTGCTTATGTGTCAGTGAAAATGTAACACCATGAAAAAGACAAATAATGTCTCAGTAATTTTTTGAAAATAACTCATGTTGCAGACCTCCTGAAAGTGTCTCAGCAACTTTCAGGTGTCTGACAATCACACCTCAAAGCCACTGATATCTGGTGATTAAAAGCCCTTGGTCCCTGACCAAGGTGAAACACAGCAGAGCTGATCGGAATCTTCCATCTGAGTAGGGCCAGTGATGGACAGGCTGCCATCAGAATGGAAACAAATCCTGGCTTATGTGGAAAAGTGACGTACTAAACAGACACAGGGTAGCTCATGGGACCAACAACAGGCCGAGAGCCAGGCTTGTAAATTGGGCAGAAAGAATCAAAATGAGGCTCAATGTCCAAAACTCGGTCCAGCATCTCACCAGCAGACATGTGAGGAGAAGACGCCATGCCGCTGCAGCTGCCATGACATGGCACGTTGCATCTTGTATCTGACGCTCCAGCCCTGGTCCTGGCAGGGTGCTGCCATAGTATCATCACCTTTGTCACCTGGGAAGATGTGGACCGAGTCCCTGAGTGAACCTCTGATTGGCTGAACTGGCTCACTGGCCTCAGTCCTAGCTCTTCAGTAAGTTGAGGAAGCCTTATGACCCGATATCTCTATAGCTTCTCTGGAAGACTGCAACTGTGCTTCCTAACAAGACTTGTAAGAGGAAGTCTCCATAAGTAAAAGGGTTTGGATGCTACAAAGCAGCCAAAAAAATAACACTGAGCTCATTTCAACTGGAGTCAGAATGGGAGTAATCAGTCAAGTGTTGGCCATTGACGACATGGCACCTAAGACATTTTCTAGAAAGAGACCATTTAAAAATATTTAAGTATATTTGATTTACAATATTATATAAGCTTCAAGTTTACAACAGTGATTCAATTTTAAAGATTAAACTCCATTTATAAATATTTGTTATATTCCCTGTGCTGTACACTATATTCTTACAGCTTATTTTATGCATAGTAGTTTGTACCTCTTAATTCCCTGCTCGGTGCCTCTTTTCCACTCCCCTGACTAGTAGCCACTAGTTTGGTCTGTATCTGAGGATGTTTGTTTTCTTATATTCACTAGCTTTACTTTTTGGATTCCACATATAAGTGATATCATACAGCACTTGTCTTTCTGACCTATTTCACTAAGCACAATATCCAAGTCAATCCATGTGGTTGCAAATAGCGAAATTTCATTTTTTTAATGGCTGAGTAGTATTACTTTGTATATATGCATGTATACACACATACCTGTCCACTGATGTAACTGGGGTGTTATAAAGTCCCCTACTATTGTGTTACTGTCAACTTCTTCCCTTTTTGTCTTAGTATTTGTTTTATTAAACAAATAATACTTAGGGTACTTAGGTGCCCCTATGCTGAGTGTAGATATATAAACTGTATATATATATGTATATACAGTTATCTTCTTGGACTGATCCCTTTATGATGTAGTGTCCTTGTCTCGTAACAGTAAAATATTTTGTCTAATATATGTATTGCTACTCCAGCTTTTGATTTGCTTGGAATATCTTTCCATCTCCTCACTTTGTATGTGTCTTTAGATCTGAGGTGAGTTTCTTGTAGACAGCTTATATACAGGTCTTGCTTTTGTATCCACTCAGACACTATATATCTTGCAGCATTTAGTTCATTTAAAGTAACTATTAACTGTGTGTTTTTATTGCCATTTTGTTAATTGTTTTGGGGTCATTTGTGTGCTTTTTGTTCCCTTATTCTGTTATCTTCTGATTCAATGACTATCTTTAATGTTATGTTTGGATTCCTTTTTTTTTTCCCCCCAATATTTTTTCCCCTGAATTACTTGTATTAACATTTGGAAAACATTTACTTTTGGCTGTACTGGGTCCTCACCGCCGCACGTGGGCTCTCTCTAGCTGCGGTGCACGGGCTTCTCATTGTGGCGGCTTCTCCTGCTGTGGACACAGGCGCTCAGGCATGTGTGGCCTCAGGAGCTGCAGCTCCTGGGCTCTAGAGCAGATTCAATAGTTGTGATGCATGGGCTTAGTTGCCCCATGGTATGTGGGATCCTCTCAGACCAAGGACGGAAACCAGTGTCCCCTGCATTCCAAGGCAGATTCTCAACCACTTGACCACCAGAAAACCTGGATTCTTTTCTCTTTTGCGTTTGTTGTAGATTTTAGGTTTGTGATTACCATGAGTTACATATATATACATGTATATATGCTTTAACTTGCCAATCTGTTAATTTCAAACACATTTAACACTGTGTTTTTACTCTTTGAAAGGCTCTTTTCCTTTATTTATTTCTGGCTGTGCTGGGTCTTTGTTGCTGCTCAGTCTTTCTCAAGGTGAATAAGGGCTTACTTTAGTTGTGGTGGTTTCTCTGGCTGCGGAGCAAGGGCTTATGGCATGTGGGCTTCAGTAGTTGTGGCTCCTGGGCTCCAGAGCACAGGCCCAATAGTTGTGGCAAACAGGATTAGCTGCTCCGTGGCAGCTAAGCAGGGTATGGGATCCTCCTGGATCAGGGATTGAACTTGTGTCTCCTGCATTGGCAGGTGGATTTTTTTTTTTTCGGCACCACTGAGACACCAGGGAAGCCCCTATTCTGGTTTTTGACCCTTTACATCTAATTGTTTTGTGCATCTCTTAACTGTTTATTGTGGATATAGATGATTTTACTCCTTTTACTACTTTGGTCTCTTGCCATTACCTGTGAGCTTTTTCCTTTTGTAATTTTTATGTTTCTAGTTTTGGCCTTTTTTTATTGCTTAGAGAAACCCATCTGACTTTTCTTGTAAAGCTGCTTTGGTGTGCTGAACTCTTAGCTTCTGCTTGTCTGTAAAACTTTTGATCTCTCCATCAAATCTGGATGGGAGCTTTTCTGGTTGTAGAGTATTCTTGGTTGTAGTTTTTCCCTTTCATCATTTTAAATATATTGTGCCACAGGAAGTGAGCATTGAGTGAGACAAGAAAAGGGGCTTGGAATACTCCTTGAGTCCTCCCAGTTACCAAAAGGCCAAGTGGAAGAAGATGAACCTACCAAGACAACTGAAAAGGAATAACAAGAAAGGAAGTAGAAGAGTGTTGTGTTTCAGAAGCCAAGTGAGAAAGGTGCTTTCAGAAGGGTGGCGTGGTTACAGACATTGAATCCTTCCCGGAGGCCCAGAGAGCTGAGACCCGAGACATGTCCATTGAAGGATTAGAAGATCTTAAGTCTGCTCTTTTCCTCCCGTCTGTTGCACTGGAATGTGAATTATTGTTCCCTCTCAAAGTCTGGGAGATGGGATGTCATTTATTAGTCACCAGAGGTACTTATTTTAGAGGAAAAAAAAAGAATTTGGGTACTATTTGGCCATCGTTCTCTAGCACTAAGCAATCCCTTCTGCACCCAGTGCCCAGGCTGTCTTACTGACAGGAAGCCTGACAGGCAGCATATGGGAGCTACAGAAAGATCTCTTCTTTAGCACATTTGCAAGGAGTTGTCGTCTGTTTGATAGCACTTTATAGAGCATTGCACTGCTCGTGCCTACTAAGCTCTGTCAATGATTGGGTACTTCAGAGAAGACAATAGTACATGAGGCAGAACACAGATATGAATTTAAAAGCACACAGAAAGCAAAATAAAAATGGCACAAATGACTATAGTCCCGCTTCCTCTCTGGTACTTGTTTCAGTTCTCTAGGGTGCAGTGCCTGGAAACCCCCAGGCATCTTCGCATGGGCCCCTACTGCACCCACCCTCTCACTACCCTGGACCTGCCCAACACCCACTAGGTTTCAGTGAGGGATCAGTCAGTCCTTGACGACTCTGTCTCCAGAGTCTGCTTAGTAATCTTGCGTGCCCCTGAAACATCTTGACTTCTGTCTTCTCACTTATCTACTTGTTTGCCGATCTTCCCGACTAGATGGAAAGTAGGAATGTAGGACCTTGTTTCTCTTGTTTACTAATTCAGGGCTTTCTCACAACTGCATCCCCAGCACCCAGCATGTGGCATGTGCTCTATGAATATTTATGGAATGAATAAGTGAATCAATGACAATGAATAAGTCAAGAGCCTTTAAGTACTGACAAGATTCCGTGTAGAGGGATAACTGGAACTGTGTGGAGGAGCCAGAAGGACTTGTTGGAAGGTGAGGTTCTGTGCAGGCTTATGGAAGCAGACAGACCCAGATTAGCAGGGGCCAGAGATGCCAGATTAGAGAGTGTTGATACCTTTTGAGTGGGCTGGGAAGGATTTGCATTACTGGAGGGAGGTATCTATTTTGGGTTATAACTAAGTTTTCTAAATATTCTAGGTGCCACTGGGAGAGCATGTTCCTTCCAAGCCTGCCACAGTGTGCTATGGTAAGTGGAGGCATGCAACCAACTCCTACCTCACTCTGCCACCGTGTCTGCAGCCCTGCGTGCTGGTGGTGGTGGCCGGAGTGGGGTGCAGGTGCCGAACAAGTAGGGCCCAGCTCCCTTGGCTGAAGGCTCTGTGATGCGAGGGATCCAGCCAACCCTTGGCCACGTGACAGGAGCACCATCTGCACTCTGGGGCGCCTTGATTTTGCAGCTGCCACAGCCTACTCAGGCAGATTTGACACAAGCTTAGCAAATAGCTTTTCCAGGAGGTTCGTAAATTTCCAATCTGCCCTGCTACGTTTTTCCCCTACAACTGCCACCAACCAAATGTCAGTTTGGATCCAAGACCTGAAGGGCAATCAGTAAACGTATGGGCTCATCACAGACTTGGAAAGGAGACTGAGGCTCAGGTGGCCCTCTGAATGGACCATTCCTAGAATATGTGTAATTGTCAAATCTTTACTAGCATGTCTGTCTTATGTAGACGTATTCCTCAGATTACATGTAAATTGAATTTATGTTCAATTTTAAGCACCAAGTTAATGCAATTTTAAATGTTATTTTAAGGAATTTTGTGCCAAATATTCCACTTACCAAAGCAAATGACTCTCAATTTGTCTTTTGTATTAATTGTATATAAGCGTAGATATATTTATATTTGTGCTTATATCTTCTGTATACTTAAGAATCATATCTTTTGAAAAATACAGAAAATGTTGGCTCCATACTAGCTTTAAGAGTTTCATACTTAACTTGCAAGGCTGGAGAAAATGTTGAGTTGTATACCCTAAGAGTTGGCACTAAGATGGTCTTCATTGCTTTCATGCAACTTCATCCTCACAAGAGACATAATAAATGCAGAATTGTACAGCATACTGGGATAAATACATTACAGCTAGGAGCCGCATTTCAAATACAGCTTTTTGATATCTTACTACCCAGGGAGATTAAAAGTATTTATGAACTGAAGAACTAGGGGACTTTGTTGCTATTCCTGAACACAATAGAAAAAGACAAGTTTATAAGATAGAAATTTTCTGGAATGATTGTAGTGTCCCCAATCCCTGCCCTGCTTGACTGCAATAACCATTCCTCCCAACATGTCTGTACTAGTTAACAAGCAACTTCTGCTGGAATCAAAGTTTCAAGTGATGTTGAGTAACTTTGGAAGTCAGGATAATATCTTAGAAAAAACTAAATATCCAAGTTCGTGAGAAACCAGTTATTTGGTCTCTAGAGAATTAGAGGGAATCACAATCTAAAGTTGTGAGCCAAGAGAAAAGCAAGCATATTTTAAGGTTCTTGGAAGAATTTATTCATGTGAATTTTTTCTTTAGGATTCATCTCCACACTAGTGCTCCTGGTGGTCCCATGGAAGTGCCTCTAATGGTAGAAGTCCCTTGAACTGTAGAAGGGTCCTGTAGTTCAACAGCTAATGGCAGGGACCATGTTTAATCTAGTATGCTCAGCTCCCAGTGCAGGGCATGGCACATGGCAGGCTTCTTGTTGAAGAAATGAAAGAACAAATGACCAAGTGAAGACTAGTTGAGACTTGATAGCACAGTGCAGTACTCTATAAGGAGGGGGAGGCAATGGGCATACACAATTCTATTCATTTAACATGAAGATTCCATTGGTAGAGTATTTTTCATACCCCTGGCAGAAAGGGGTCAAATCACGTGACTTGGGCAGGATCATTAAGCTCTTGGCCTGATTGGGAAAGATGTAGAGCTGACAGTGGAAGATGAACCTGGCCTGTCACTGGAGCCTTGGATCCAGCTGTTCTTAGGGTCATAATGATTCAGGATGAGCTGGCTAGGTGGCCCTTTTTTAAAGCAGTGTCTTTTAAAAACAGTTTTAAATTTTATTTTATCTGTACTGTGAGGCATGTGGGATCTTAGGGTCACTGACAAGGGATCAAACCCATGCCCCCTGCAGTGGAAGCAAGGAGTCCCAACCACTGGACTGCCAGGGAGGTCCCAAACAACTTTTAAAAACTTTGTATTTTATGTTGGGGTGTAGCCTTTAACAGTGTTGTGATAAGTTTCAAGTGGACACAGAGGGACTCAGACATACATGTACATGTATCCATTCTCCCCCAAACCCCTGTCCCATCCCAGCTGCCACATAACATTGAGCAGAGTTCCCTGTGCAACACAGTAGGACCTTGTCCAGTCTTTTGCCTTAATTTTTCTCACTCTTTTCCCTCTCTTTCTCCTACTCTTCCTCCCCTGCTTCATTTCTGTATTATTTTTTGGCTGCACTGGGTCTTTGTAGCTTTGCAGGACTTTCTCTAGTTGTGGCAAATGGGGTTTGCTCTTCACTGAGGTAACTTCTTGTGGAGCACAGGCTCTGGGCACGCAGGCTTCAGTAGCTGCAGTTCTGGGGCTCAGTAGTTGCTGCTTGCGGGCCCTAGAGCACATGGGGCTCAGTAGTTGTGGCACACGGGCTTAGTTGCTCCCTACATGTGTGGAATCTTCCTGGTCCAGGGATCAAATCCATGTCCCCTGCATTGGCAGGTGGATTCTTATCCACTGCGCCACCAGGTAAGTCCCAACAACCTTTTCATTTAGCTATTTAAACTGAGTTTCTGCCACTTGCAACCAATACATTTTGGATAATTAAATTTGCGCTTTCTGATTAAAAATGAACATACATGTGCTTTTATAAAAAGAACAAAGGAACACACATACTCACAGGCTCACACTTAGGTCAAGGGCTCCATTTCTGATTTGAGACAAAGTGAGCTCAGTGGTTATTCTCCCTGAACTTCGTTACCCAGCTGTATAAAATCCAGTTTGGGCAGTGGGCAGGAATCAAATACTGATGCTAAATGCCACTCTACTTGTGTAGCACCAGTTTCAGCAAAATCCAAATCTAACGCAGTCAGGGAAAAATACCTGGATGCTATCAAACAACATCTTCCATTGGATGGGAAAGCTTCCCGAGTCAGTGGCCTTAGTAAACTTTACCTTTGGAATCTTCCCACTCTAGACAGTGCTCATCTTTTGTTTCTTAGGAGTCTTGAGAAGCTGAAGTTTTAGACTTGATCAAGTCCAGTTTATTTTATGACTAGTGCCTTTGTTTCCTAACCAATCTTTGCTTACCCTAAGGTGGAGAAAATTTCTCCTGTGGTTATCTTTAGACATTTGTTTCAAAGTGTTTAGATTTAGGTCTAGGATCCATTTCAACTTTATTTGTATGGTGTGACCTAAGAGTCAAGATTTACTTACCCTCCATATGTATATCCATTAGTTTCAGCACCACTTGTTGAAAAGACTATCCTTTCCCCCATTGAATTACCTTGCCAAATTGGCTGAAATTCTATTTTTAGATCCTGTTATATTCCATCATTCTATATATTTCACCTAGTGTCAAGAGCACATATTCTTCATCACTGCGGGCCTTGAAATTAGATAGCATATGTCCTCCACCTTTGTTTTTTTTCCCAAAACTCCTTTGGCTCTTACAGGCTCCTTGCATTTCTATATAGATTTTAGAATCAACTTGTCAATTTATAACAAAAGGTTTACTTAAATTTAAATTGTGTTTTTAAATCTATACAATTTAAGATGTGGCACCTCAGCAGTATCAAGTCTTCTGGTTCATGGTACTTCTCTTGATTTATTTAGATCTTTAATTTCTCCCAGTGATATTTAGTGTACAGATAAATTTCAATGTAAATTTTGTTAATTATATCCATTGGTATCTTATACTGTAGATACTGTTGTAAATGATATTTTAAGATTCCAATTTCCAGTTGTTCATTGCTATTTATAGAAATAGTTGATTTTCAAATATTTATCTTATCCTGTGACTCTGCTAAACTCATTAGCTCTGGAAAATTTTTGGTAGATGCCTTAGGATTTTCTATGTACACGAATGTGTCATCTGTAAATAAAACTCATCTTTTCCTTTCTAAAGTCAATTTTTCTTTTATTGTATTGGTTTAGAATTCTAGTACAATGTTGAATAGAAAAGAATGGATGCTTGTCTTGTTCCTGATATTTCAAAGAAAGCATTCAGTCTTTCACAACTGTGTATGATGTTAACTGTAGGTTTTTCATAGATGTAAGCTTTTTTTTTTTAAATTATGGGTGGGTATTGAATTTTGTCAAATGTTTTCTTTGTATATATTGAGATGATCATTTATGTTCTCTTAGTTCTGTTAATATGGTAAGTTACATTGTTTGATTTTTGAATATTAAACCTATCTTGCATTCCTGGGATAAGTTCCACTTGGTTATAGAAAAACCTTTAAAACACTGAATTAGATTTGTTAATGTTTTGCTAAGAATTTTTACCCTTATGTTCACGAGGGACATTGGTCTATAGTCTTGCCTGTTTTGACATCAAGGTAATGTTTGACTTCATAAAATGAGATGGCGATTGATTTTTCTTCTTTTCTGGAAGAAGTTTGTGTAGGATTAACATTATTTCATCCTTAAATTGTTTGAAAAGAATTCACCATTTGGAGAATTTCATTCTCTGGATTGAAAACTGGAGTTTTCATTTTGGTAAGGATTTTAATTAGGAGTTGCTTTTGATATTTTTGTCATTTTTACCTGTTCTCTTTAAAAGTTTCATTTCAACTGGTGGTCAAATTGGCATGCAGCTGTTTATAATCTTATTTTTTAAATGTCTGTAGGATCTGTAGTGATCTCTTTAATCTTCCATGATATTGGTAATTCTCTCTGGTGTTAGATTATTGGAGTGAATGATATGGAAAGATAGGAAATGTGAGCACAGGATGAGGAATGCTTGCAATTACAAGCACAGAGGTGTGTTGTGGCTGTTCAGTCTCTAAGTTGTATCTGACTCTTTGTGACCTCATGGACTGCAATGTGCCAGGTACTCCTGTCTTTCACTATGTCCTGGAGTTTGCTCAGATTCATGTCCATCGAGTCAGTGATGCTATCCAATCACCTCATCCTCTGTCACCCACTTCTCCGTTCGCTTTCAATCTTTCCAGCATCAGGGCCTTTTTCAGTGAGTCTGCTCTTTGCATCAGGTGGCTAAAGTATTGGAGCTTCAACATCAGTCCTTCCAACGAATATTCCTGGGTTGATTTCCTTTAGGATTGAATGGTTTGATCTCCTTACTGTCCAAGAGACTCTCAAGAGTCTTCTCCAGCACACAATCTGAAACCATAAATTCTTCAATGCTCAGCCTTCTCTTTGGTCCAACTTTTACATCCATACATGACTGCTAGAAAAACCATAGCTTCAACTATATGGACCTTTGTTGGCAGACTGATGTCTGTGCTTTTTAACATACTGTCTAGGTTTGTCATAGCTTTCCTCCCAAGGAGCATCTTAATTTCATGGCAGCAGTCACCATCCAGTGATTTTGGAACTCAATAAAATGTCTCTGCTACCACTTTCCCACCTTCTATTCAGAGTGAAGCGTTCTGAAAAAATGTGGTCCACTGGAGGAGGGAATGACAAACCACTCCAGTATTCTTGCCACGAGAACCCCATGAACAGTATGAAAAGGCAAACAGAGGGGTGTAGTTATTGGTAATGACAAGGAATTCAGCCATGGGAGTGGATGGCTGAGGTCTGGCAGAGGACAAGGTCCTTGCAGAAGGGGAGGTCAGGGAGCTGAGAGGCCACAGCATTGGAAGGAAATCTCCGAGAATAATGATGGGAAGAGTGGTGGAAAGACAACGAGCCTAGTGTTGAACTCTTCAAGAACAAAGGAAGCAAGTTGGAAGATATGTATGAGGAGCCCCTGGGTAGTTTATTGACATGATAAATAAAGGAGCTGGAGGCTTTAGGGTGGATGTAGGCAAAATGGCCTGTAAATAATGTCTGAGGAGAATTCTGCCCCTCCCCTAGGCTCAGTGGGAAGGTTTTAGGGGAGGTCATATCCTCAAGGGAGAGCCAGATATCCACCACTGCAGCAGCGTGACCCAGCTGATCAGAGAAGAGGGCGAGGGTCTGGGGTTGCTGGCTGAGGGCAGCTGGAGTCCCAGGAAACATTGAGGACTTAGGGAAGCTTGAGTGTCTCACTTCACACACTGTTGGCTGAAGCCAGGGTAGGCAAGGTGCGAGCAGGGAAGCTGGAAGAAAACTCGAGGAGCCATAGGAACTGCCGACATGTTTATTCTCTCTGGGCTGGTGCAGCAGCTGCTCTGTATTCTCTCATGGCTGACCCAGAGGACACAGCCATAATGCAGCCTCAAGTGCTTCCCAGGTGGAGCTTATAAATGCATACAGACCAAAAGTGGCCTGTGGCTGAGTATAGTCACGTGCATGGCAGTACTATAGATGCTCTCAGCCGCTACATAGCTTGCCATGCCATTATTTACAAAATGCGGGGCAAGAGTGAGAGGCCGTGGGGCGAGAGAGCCTGACTTATGCCATGTGCTATTTCCCCATACTAAGGAAAAGGAATGCAAGAACTACAGGGAACTGAGCGTCTGGCTGCCTAGTGGTGATCTGGGTTTAGCTTTATGAGGTGAGCGAGACAATGAGGGATAGTGGCTTGGTGGGATCCTGTTGGGCACTTTTGAAACAGAGGACTTTCTTGGGCCCTCCTGGTCAGAAAAGCCTTACCATATCCCATTTCTTGTTTGTAGGAAAAAGGCTTTCAGCTTCTTACAGCTTCCAAACAGTTATGGAGTAGGAGAGTGAAGGAACTCCAAAAGAAACAAAAGTTCAAGTGATGAGGTAGAGGCCTGGTTCCTCCCTGGGGATGTGTTAACAGTTTGCTACATATTCTGAGTTACTCCACAGACACTAAGGCCCCATCCAGGTGGAGGATGGTAACTTCAGGCTAATACTAGCGCAAGGACCCCAGGCTCGTTGGAACCAGAAGGCCGACAATTGAGATTCCTGGAACGGCACCCTGTTACTTCAATACCAACCAGTCAGAGGCAGGTCAGACGCCCTGCTTCCTTCACCCCAAGTTTTATCTGTAAAGACTCTTCCCTGAAGCCTATCAGGGACTTTGGGTCTTTTGAGCATGAGACACCCATTCCCCTTACTTGGCCCTTGCAATTTAGCCTTTCTCTGATCCAAGCTCTAGTGTTAGTTTGGTCTCAGGCACAGAAACTTGGGTTCAACAACACTGGATTGGTGAGCCTCAGTGTTGAGGGGGACTCTTGGGCACACATGTTGGTGGAGTTAGCATCTGAGTTCCAGGCACCGTGGTAGGAAACATTTTCCCTTCATCTCCACATTTGTTTCAACTTTGAGCAGATTAATGAGTGGAAACTGTGGTTGGTTTTCTGCAGCCCGTGCTCCAGGGCCCACTGAGGATCCACAGCCTCCTGAGACTGGCCCAGTACACTGGCGCCTCGCTGCTGCACCCTGGCACAGGGCGCCCTACACTGCCCCAGCTGTGGGAAAGCCCCTAATGCCTAGCGCTCAGGCCCATCTCTGTCCCAGCATTTCTTTCTGCTGCAAGTTTTATAGAGGTCTGCTCTACTGTTGGCATTTCTTTTGCTTTACTATTCCCCTGCTCCTCTTAGGAAGGCTCAGTGAGTCTCTAACAGCTTAACCCTGAGTGGTCTGTTCTCTTAACCACTGCCTGCTGGAGTCAAATGCTGTCCTTTCTTTTTTTGCTTTCTGTCATTTAAAGAGATAGTGTTTTTCATTTTGGCTTTGAAACCTCCCAGGGAGAAAGAAACTTAATGAGATCTGAGTGTGCTCAAGTCATGTAATCGTTGATTACACACATCATGACCACCCTCACCTTCCTGTCAGATCATCCCACCCAGCAGAGGTTCCCGCCAGGCCAGCATTCAATGTTAAGCCTGATCTGACTGTAACTAGCCTGTCTCACTCTCCTATGGTAGTCTTACTTGTGCTGTATCTTCCTTTGTGCATGCTAAGTCGCTCAGTTGTGTCCAACTCTTTGTGACACTGTGGACTGTAGCCTGCCAGTCTTCTCTGCCCATGCGATTTTCCAGGCAAGAACATTGGAGTGGGTTGCCATTTCCGCCTTCAGGGGATCTTCCCAACCCAGGGATTGAACCCTGCATCTCCTGTGTTGGCAGGTGGGTTCTTTACCACTAGCGCCTCTTGGAGAGCATCTTCCCTTAGTGTCCCTAACACTGGTATCATGAGCCAATATGTGCATTCCCTCAGGACATAGACCCCATCTTATCTCCCCTCAAAATGACTGCATCATTTTACGTGAATTCCTGGCGTTCCTCCCTTAAGTTGGTCCAGCTTCCCTAGCTCTCTGACCCAGTGGTCCTCCCAGTCTACAACTGTTAATGTATTACTCCCCCAACTGTTCTCACTACAGAGCTTAACAGATGTAGGTTTAAGAGAGAACCTCTCAAAGAGTTTCCCAGAGTCCAACTACTTCTAGTGAAGTCGTTCCCGTCTTCTCCCTCATTTTTATGTTAGATTTCTCCAAATGCCAGCCCTGTTTTCTGACCTGACCTGCTGCTGCTGCTACTATGTCACTTCAGTCGTGTCCGACTCTATGCGACCCCATAGACGGCAGCCCACCAGGCTCCCCTGTCCCTGGAATTCTCCAGGCAAGAACACTGGAGTGGGTTGCCATTTCCTTCTCCAATGCATGAAAGTGAAAAGTGAAAGTGAAGTCGCTCAGTTGTGTCTGACTCTGTGCGACCCCATAGCCGGCAGCCCATCAGGCTCCTCCGTCCATGGGATTTTCCAGGCAAGAGTACCGGAGTGGGGTGCCATTGCGTTCTCTGGTTTTCTGACCTAGTAACAGGTAAAACTCCCACTTTCCCACTCCATTTCCTCCATTCTTTTATGTCAGCCTATCTGATCTTCTGAGATTTCAGCTTTCCTTCAAAGTATTACTGAGCAAGGACTCACTACCTAACCCACATAGAGGCCAAAGTTTGAGCAAAAAAGAGAGCTTTACTGCGAGGTCAACTGACATCAATGACAGGACTCCAAAGTCTGTCTCCTGGATCTGGGTCATGGGCTTAAATTTAAAGGGTTAGAGGGATTTCAAACTTGGAAGCTGATTGGCTAGTTTTGAATTAGTCCATATGAGTCACTGGTGCTGCTGGAAGCCAGATTTTCCTTGTCGAAGGACTTCTTAAAGGGCTCCAGTTCTAGTTTTTATTCCTTGGATTGAAGGTTCTTGGTTCTGAGACCCTTCAGGAGCCGGGGGTTCCCTCTTGCGCATGTGCCATGCGGTTTCTGTAATATAACTCCAGGTTTGATTAATCGACAATCAACTTAAAGAGGCAAAACCAGTTTGAGTTTTATATGGTCAATGTTTTATATGCTGTTTTAAATGGAAATCTGTCTCTTTCTATTATTTAATTGGCCTTATTTTCATTTTTAATCTTCCAATACCCTGAGTGTGAGAATAAGGCTTGTTTTTGAAACTGCTCTTCTTCTTCCTTGATTTCTTGAGAAAAACCTGGTTCCTTAAAGTCAGAAGATTTCATGCACAGGACTTTTATGTTGCCTTCTTATTCTTTGGTTTTATAATAATTCCATTGAACTGTTTTTCTTTCTGTCTCACCCAAGAAGATGCTGTATTGTCTTTAAAATAAGGTCCCCCATTCTTCTTTGTTCCTTCATTAATAAACACTATTTTCTCTATCTCTTTTATACTTCAGTAAAACTTTATTACACAAAAGCTCTGAGCGATCAAACCTCATCACCGGCCCCGGATTGAATTCTTTTCCTCCAGAGGCCAAGAGTCCCGGAATCTTTTGTGGTTCAGCAGCAACCTTTCATCCTGGGGGCTTATCCGAAATTCTTCAGGACAAGGTAAGGATGCTTGGAGCTCTAGTTCTTTGTTCTCCTAGCGAACATGTTTTCTGCTGTACTTTACTATCTCTACAGTGTGTTTATGTGACTGAATGACACTCCCTGTGCAAAGCAAGTAAGGAGCCCTGCTCTGTGGTTCCCCAGTAACCTCATACAGCTTATGGCAGAAACGCTGTCAGGGCTTTATACCGACCTGCCAATGGACTTCCCTGGTGGCTCAGATGGTAAAGCGTCTGCCTACAATGCAGGAGACCCGGGTTCAATCCCTGGGTCAGAAAGCTATCCTGGAGGAGGAAATGGCAACCCACTCTAGTATTCTTGCCTGGAAAATCCCATGGATGGAGGAGCCTGGTAGCAAAGAGTCAGATAAGACTGAGCAACTTCACTTTCACTATCACTCATAGATGAGACCACAGTCTGGGTCCTTGAAACTCCAAACCACTGTTGGAGTTTATGTCTACAAATCAGAGCCTCTGTTGAGACTCTTGAGCCTGTGGTGACCCTACAAGAAGTTAAATTCGGTGTTCACCACCTAATCTTTTGGCACCAAGGACAATTTAAGACAGTCTAAGAGGAGAACTGAATGCAGGGCAGCTCATCTTGTCCTTGATCGTCTCTGCCTGGTGCAATAATTTAAAACCGGAACCACGCTGCTGCTCTCCAGCGACATGAAACTAAGCCATGTCAGTGCATGTGGACTGGAAATGAGGACTCCTGGCCATGTGACTTCAGTATAAACTGGCAGGACCACCCTGTAGAGTAAAGTTGCAGTATTTAGTGAAACTTAGTGTCCATCTGCCCTTCAACATAGTAGCTGCTGTCTAGACAAAATTCTCATGTAAGGAAACATGAAAGCATTGTTTCTGGAGAGGAGCTGGAAACAACCAAGACTCCTCCATTAACAGATGGATAAATCAAGTGTAGCCCAAGAAATATGACACGCAGCCAAATGTTACAAGCTAAAGCTAGATGATTATCATGCAGCCTAGACATAATGTTGAATGAGAAAAGAAACAGGTATTGTCTATGCAAATTAAAATCAGGCACACAAAACTCACAAAAAAACCTTATAAGGATATTTATAACTCCAAGAATATATATCAAATACTTTAGAATAAGGTTGTAATGGAAGGGGGAGGGAGTGAGAGTGGAATTAGGGATTTGTTTTAAGCATTTTTTTTTTATTCTGATGTTCATTTATTGCAGATCTTCTCAGAGTTTTTGGTACATTGTGCATCTCCAGGAGGACCACACGATATGAAACATTTCTGAAACATACTTTCTTAGAAGGCTTTATTTTTGTGTAAATCTAGCATCCTGAGAATCATAGTTGGGGACTACTGTGATGGAAGAAGATAAGCTGGTACATGAAACAAGCAAGAAAATCTTGGCTCACAGAGGAGGGACTTCAGGAATTCATCTGGCCATTTCTCAATTTTCATTAAGGAAGGTGCTGTCAATGACACAATTCAAGACACATATGGAGAACTGAAAATAGGACCTTGGTCTTCTTTCGTATAAGACAGCATTCTACTACATGGTGATATTTTCTGTAAATGCTTAAATAAGCATTGTAAAAATTGTATTAACTATACTCTGTTAACTCTAGTATGTGATCTGTAGCACTACATTTTATGGCATTACATTTACTTTTTGATTTTTTTCTTTAAAAAGTTTCTGACTTTTTCTTTATAGAGTAAATACAAGGTGGTTAGCTTTTATGGTTGGAAGTTAGCCTATTTTTAACAAATTTCCTAAACTACAAGTTCCATCAGAGTTAAATAGTTACCTTTTGGTATACTTTTCTTTTTGTCATACCCCTACTGATGTTGATCCCCAAGTCATATTTTAAAGGTTAACTCTCTATTTTTCTTCATTTCTATCTGCTTGGGATAATTCTGAAGGACAAAAAGACTTAAACTGAAATATGAGTCCTATCTATAGTAATGACTCACTTACTTAAATTTGGGGGAAAAGAAATTTCGAGGCAAATCTTACATAAGCATCATGAGGATTAATGGAGTTAATATACATAAATTGGTTGGAACATTGCTAGCATAAACACTATATATAAGAGTTTGTTAAATAAATGAAATAAAAAATTTCAAAAGCAAGTTAAACATTGGTGAAGTGATGACCATTTCTTATCTACTCTCCAATAAATACAAATTCCACAGAGGACTCTGAAAGAATAAGCAGTTTTCTGTTTTTATAATAAAGATAGGAGAGTCTTTTGATGCTATTTTTTATAGGCAAGGAAAAAACTCCCCCAAATCTCAAAGCTTTAAATAAAACTATTTTCTTTGAACAAGACTTGTTATTTCTTGGACAGAAAAACCAAGTGGCTTTCATTACTCACTAACAGAGAAACCACATGATTTAGGGTAAAAATATTGCCTATTAATACTGAGTTGTCGGCCTGCTTTCTTATTTTGAAGGTGTTGGCTCAGTCAGCTTTACAAACCACATTATATTCCGTAAAACCTACATTTTCTTCATGTATCAGAAATGACATTAGGTGGAGAGCTTTTGGTATTTACTCTATCAAATCTTGAGAGTTACATCTTAAACTATCCTCTACAGTGAATTCTAGTTAATATTATGTGTTTGTGGCATAACTAGTAATTGAGGAGGAAGAAAATTCCAGAGGTTATTTTCTGCACAAACATAAAGATTTATGGAATTAAAAAAATTGGACTAAGAATATAAAAATCATTATGTAAATTTATTATGTTTCCCATCACCTAGCAACATTTGTCATTGTAAGGCAAATTTTCAAAAATAGATATTGGGAAATCCAAAGGCAAGTTTTGATGAATATTTTATTCTGTGTCTAAAAAAGGCATTCTTAAACCACCAATTCTTTCTGTGAGAAAAATATTCTACCTTACCAAAGATCATATTTCAGAGAGAATAATTTAGGGATTCCAGGGACCTCAGAAACCGTCAAGAGGCAAACAGAGTTATATAGTGACCACAAACCCTTCACTGCCTTGGAGAGAAAATAGCAAATATATTTTATAAGGAAAATTAATTTTAATATGTCAAGTTTCACTTCAGTGGATCTTGCTTATTTTTTCATATTTAATGTTTTATAGAACTAGTCCTATGAAAATGCCCTTTTTATATGTATAATATTTCAAAAGTCTTTAAGGAGAATGATGTCTTCTGACTCATGAATCTAGATCCAGCATTCTATTTCTCATATGTTACTAAATGCACTTTGTAATTTAAAGGAATTTATTGAACTTGGAAAATTTGACAGATAACAGGAAGCAACAGTTAGAACTGGACATGGAACAACAGACTGGTTCCAAATAGGAAAAGGAGTACATCAAGCCTGTATATTGTCACCCTGCTTATTTAACTTATATGCAGAGTACATCATGAGAAACGCTGGGCTGGAAGAAACACAAGCTGGCATCAAGATTGCCGGGAGAAATATCAATAACCTCAGATATGCAGATGACACCACCCTTATGGCAGAAAGTGAAGAGGAACTAAAGAGCCTCTTGATGAAAGTGAAAGAGGAGAGTGAAAAAGTTGGTTTAAAGCTCAACATTCAGAAAACGAAGATCATGGCATCCGGTCCCATCACTTCATGGGAAATAGATGGGGAAACAGTGGACACAGTGTTAGACTTTATTTTTCTGGGCTCCAAAATCACTGCAGCTGGTGACTGCAGCCATGAAATTAAAAGACGCTTATTCCTTGGAAGGAAAGTTATGACCAACCTAGATAGCATATTCAAAAGCAGAGGCATTACTTTGCCAACAAAGGTCCGTCTAGTCAAGGCTATGGTTTTTCCAGTAGTCATGTATGGATGTGCGAGTTGGACTGTGAAGAAAGCTGAGAGCCGAAGAATCGATGCTTTTGAACTGTGGTGTTGGAGAAGACTCTTGAGAGTCCCTTGGACTGCAAGGAGATCCAACCAGTCCATCCTAAAGGAGATCAGTCCTGGGATTTCTTTGGAAGGAATGATGCTAAAGCTGAAACCCCAGTACTTTGGCCACCTCATGCAAAGAGTTGACTCATTGGAAAAGACTCTGATGCTGGGAGGGATTGGGGGCAGGAGGAGAAGGGGACGACAGAGGATGAGATGGCTGGATGGCCTCACCAACTCGTTGGACGTGAGTTTGAGTGAACTCCGGGAGTTGCTGGTGGACAGGGAGGCCTGGCGTGCTGCAGTTCATGGGGTCGCAAAGAGTCGGACACAACTGAGCGATTGAACTGAACTGAACTGAAGGTAAAGAATTTAGTAGCTCTTCTTTAACAGGAATAAAATATGGCCTTAAAAATATAGATTCTCAATCTTTTTGGAGATGGTACACCAAATTGTCCTGTAAAAAGGAATGGCAACCCACTCCAGTATTCTTGCCTGGAAAATCCCATGGACAGAGCAGCCTGGCAGGCTGCAGTCCATGGGGTCGCAAAGAGTTAAACACGACTGAACACCCACCAAATTGATTGATTTTATATCTCTGTCTCATTCATGCCACTTTAATCCTTCATAGAAATGCTCTTTGAATTTTTTTTTTTCAAGTTTATTTTGTTTGGCTAGACCCTGACAAAATATTTTTTAAAAATCATCATTTCAATTGTTGAATATATCCTGAGTAGATTCCAGAATTAAACCTGTATATGACCAGACTACTTAAACCATCCTTTCCCTACTAATTTTCATTGGGGATCTCAGATTTCTTCAAGCCCTACCACTTTTGACTATGAGTATTCTGCCCCTTTGGGGCTTCTCTGGTGGCTCAGACAGAAGAATCTGCCTGCAATGCCGGAGATCTGGATATAATTCCTGAGCTGGGAAGATTCCCTGGAAAAGGGAATGGCTACCCACTCCACTGTTCTTGCCTGGAGAATTCCATGGACAGAGGAGCCCGGTGGGCTACAGTCCATGGGGTAGCAAAGAGTCAGACACGACTGAGCGACTAATACCAATGTTCTGCCCCTTCATTAGCAAAATATTTCAATTTGAACTTCAAGTGAAGAGTTATCCTGTCTAAACATTTCAGTTATACCAGAGGATTTTTCTTATTCTTTAAAATCTTCTGGTGCTATTTTGGTTTTTAACAGCAACAGTAAATTTTTATAACTTTGTAAAGCCCTAAAAAGTAAGAGTTGTGGTATTTCCTTGATTCTAAGATGGCCTGATCATTTAATGGAAACTTTTGGGGAACTATACCTCTCTAATGAGATATCTCTCAACTTCTAAAAGCTAAGTTGTGGGAAATAAAGTACAGCTTATAAGAAATTATAGTATATGTACTGACATGGTAAAACATCCGATATATATTTTTAAGCGAAAGAAGCAAGTTACAGAGTAACATGTTAGCTAGTATAACAAATAGGCCCCTAATGTACACAGTAGAAGTATAATTCTTGTTCACATCACAATCCTGAGCAGGTGAACATGTTCTTGGGTTGACTCTCCTTCAAGCAGTCATGTAGAGCTCAGGCTGAAGAAAGTGTCATCATCTTCACCGTGTGGCTGCCTCCTTCCCAACCAGCTAGAAGCATGTATGCATGAGAGGTTTCCATGGCCAGGCCTAGAGGATGCTATGCTAAGTCACTTCAGTCGTGTCCGACTCTGTGTGACCCCATAGACGGCAGCCACCAGGCTCCCCCGTCCCTGGGATTCTCCAGGCAAGAACACTGGAGTGGGTTGCCATTTCCTTCTCCAATGCATGAAAGTGAAAAGTGAAAGCAAAGTCGCTCAGTCGTGTCCGACTCTTAGCGACCCCACGGACTGCAGCCTACCAGGCTCCTCTGTCCATAGGATTTTCCAGGCAAGAGTACTGGAGTGGGGTGCCATTGCCTTCTCCAAGGCCTAGAGGAAGTGCACATCAATTTTGCTTCTGTTCCATTGGCTAGACTTGGTCATATGACCACATCTAACTGCAAGGCAGGCTGGGAAATGTATTCCAGATGTGTTCTCAGGAGGAATAGAAGAACATGAATTTTATCCTACCAATCTCTTTTGTGTGTATATATGTTTACGTGTCTTACCTTCAGTAAAAATGGAGAAATGCTAGCTGTATTACTCAGGCTTTCCTAGAGAAACAGAACTAATAGGAATCTCTGTCTCTATCATTTTTATCCCTAGCTCGACTCCCCTGGGAATCAAAATCACTGCTGTTGAGAACCACTGACTTAACCCCTATGAATTTCAATTTCCTCATTGGTAGATTAGGGATAATAATACTTTTCTGGTATAACAGTAAGGAAGGCAACATTAGCTTTATGATAAACAATCCCCAAATCTCAGTGGCTTGCATGCTAAGTCAGTTCAGTCGTGTCTGACTCTTTGTGACCCTATGGACTGCAGCCTGCCAAGCTCCTCTGTCCATGGGATTCTCCAGGCAAGAACATTGGAGTGGGTTACCATGCCCTCCTCCAGGGGATCTTCCCTACCCAGGGATCAAACCCACATCTCTTATGTCTCCTGCATTGGCAGGTGAGTTCTTTACCACTAAGCCACCAGGGAGTAAAAGTTTATTTTTCACCTGTGTGCTACCAAGGTGACTATTTGTGGTCTGGTAGCTTTCTTTGTGGAAAAATTCAGGAGCTGGGCTCCTTCCATTTTGTGAACTACATTGTATGGCCTCCTCTACCTAGGTCTTTGGAATCGTCTCTATTCAGCTGAGAGGTGGAAACAGAGGCACGACATAGCAAGTGGGAGATTATTATGGGCCAGGCCTAGAAGCAGCACATATTTCTCCAGCTTCCACTCCATTTGCCAGGACCTGGTCACTGTTAGACACCCAACAGAATTGGCATAAAGGTTTGCATGGTTTGTCTACTGATTGTGGAATGTGTGTCTGAGTGTCTCGGGTTTCTCTCGGTGGACAGAACAAAAGAAGTGATATTGACATTGACACTGGAACTTCTTTAGAAGAATGAAGGATTTCAACCCAACGACCATTTAAAGTCTCCTGCAGGTGTTTCTATGAGTCTCCAGGGACAACTGACAGGTACTCAGCCAGAGTATCCTCGAGTTCTGCTTGATCGTCTCGTGGAAGCCTGTGGTGCACAAGTCCTCGAGGGAGGCTACTGGCCTCTGCTGATGCTGGTGACTCTCGTGAGAGCAGGTCCTACGCCAGGAGGATGGCCGCTGCAGTTGTTCCCTGCAGCTTTACAGCCCCTGCCAGGTCCCGCTGGTGTGTTGTGGTTACAGAAACA
Organism: Bubalus bubalis; assembly: GCF_019923935.1. Taxonomy (NCBI): domain Eukaryota; kingdom Metazoa; phylum Chordata; class Mammalia; order Artiodactyla; family Bovidae; genus Bubalus; species Bubalus bubalis. Next base: position 29,230,693 of record NC_059162.1, read on the forward strand.
GGAGTGATGAGCCCTCTCTCCCAGCTTGGCTGTGCTTGGCTGCCACAGTCTCAGTGGTGTTGAGAATGTCACCAGAACTTTCACTGAAGCTGCTCCTTTGGCTTTCTGTCCTAACCCTTCTCTCCACAGGAGGTAAAAGTCTCCTGCACCATTACCCTGCACAATTGGGGGGCGCTGGGCAAGGTGAGGAGACTGTGGCAGGGACAATCTTCCCATTTCCTTCCTTTTCTCTGCTACCTTAGTACCTCTGGCCCTTCAAAAACTCCTCCCACGATCAGCGCATGCAAATAGATGCCACAGGGGTCACCAGCCCACCAGTTCTGCATCCTGGGTTGGCTTCACCAGCACTGATATGTATATATTAGATTTATGTATATGTTAGATTTAGCACCATCTTTCCTGAGAATCCCAGAGCGCACTCAAAAGGGATGACGCTGCCATAAAGAGCATCTAAATGAAGTGGAAGACATTACAGGGTAAGAACGCGGCATCTATTGTGTCTGCCCAGTGACACAGACTTGCTGCTGATTTAGTTCACGGAAACTTCAGGGCTCCTTGAACTCAATAATACTTTGGTTACAGCATATGAGGCACACGTGATAAATCAGATGCTATTCACACTTAACTAAAGCTGTGGCTTTCTACAATGCATCACCACCAGCAGCAATTTTGGGAAAATTAAGCCACCCACTTCACTTGTCTGCTCACTCACCCGTCCTCCAACTTAGAATGGGTACTTAAGCTCAGTCACCTAATTAGGTTAACAAGTGTTTCTAGCGAACTCAGCTTCTTACCACCTGTGGTAAAGATCATATTTGAGATTTTTAAAACTCAAGTAGAAAACTTGGGGTTTGGCTATATATTGTATTCAAGTCTGTTTAGTGGACTGTAAATTTAGTCTTTTGATAAGAAGGATGAAGGCAGTCCGTTAGTCTTCTGCTCTCACCCAGGCTGGTTTCTTTTGACCCCTGGAGTTAATTATCTCTACATTTTAATTGAATTGGCTACCTTCCAGGCTACTGAGATAACAAATACGATAACATTTTGGAGTATTTCTGTGACTGAGGAAATACTGTTTTTTGATGTCCAAGAGCAGATTTTTTTTCTTTTAATAAGGAGAAGAGTTTAAGAGAAATGTATGCATGAGTAAGTGAGGGTGAACATATGTGTGTATGTGCGTGTCTGCACATATGTGAAAGTGAGTGTGGATACATATGAGTGTATGTGTGTGTGAGTGCTCGTATGTGTGTGCATACTGGTGTGTGAATGTGTGTATACATGTAAAAATATGCATGTTTGCATGTGAATGTGTGCATGACCTTGAATGAGCGAGAAAGAGAGCGAATAAATGCTTAGAGAACTTTAAAAAAATCTAAGAGCTGACTGGCCTTACCTGGATCAGTCAAGCCTGCTTTTGGAATCCTCCTAATCAAGGGCTTTATCTTATCTTTCACATGCATTTGAGTCTGTTGGCTCATTTTCTTTGGAAGAGAATGGAGTTTGCTTACTCTCAGAGGGCTCCTGCTGCTGCTGCTGCTGCTAAGTCGCTTCAGTCGCGTCCAACTCTGTGCGACCCCATAGACGGCAGCCCACCAGGCTCCCCCGTCCCTGGGATTCTCCAGGCAAGAACACTGGAGTGGGTTGCCATTTCCTTCTCCAATGCATGAAAGTGAAAAGTGAAAGTAAAGTCGCTCAGTCGTGTCCGACTCTTAGCGACCCCATGGACTGCAGCCTATCAGGCTCCTCCGTCCACGGGATTCTCCAGGCAAGAGTGCTGGAGTGGGGTGCCATTGCCTTCTCTGACACTGAGAAAGTTTGAAAGAAAAAAAGTGAAAAAAGGTCTAACACTTCCTATTTATTATTTGACAGGCAACAAGTTAGCCACTTTACAGGTGAAGAAATGAGGCTGAATGAGGTTAAGTACTGCCCTAAGTCACACAGCTAGGAAGTGGTAGGGCTGAGATTAAAATCCAGTCTATATCCTTTCCACTAACCACATTGCCTTGTGACATCCTGGGGGAGACTCAGGAATTTTTTAGTTTGTGCCCCAAAATCTTGGCTAACACTTTGGTTAGATCAAATGTAGCTCAAATGATCATAAAGATCTTCAAAAAAATAAAGGGAAGGAGAGACCTTTAAAAAAGCAAGCTCATAGACTCTTCCTCTGCAAAAATTGTGTTAAAACCAGCAAAAACTACAATAACAAAAACAACTCACCCATACCACATAAACAATCATGTGGCTACAAATTCACGCCACAAACTTCAAAATTAAATGGCAAAAAAAAAGAAAGAAAGAAAGAAAGAAAGAAAGAAATGGGAGATTCTGGTGCAGCCTCAGTGAGATTCAGTGAGGCCTCAGTCAGAATTGTTACTGGGGAAAGAATGTGAGTCACAAAATCTTGAGGCTTGTCGGATCCCCCTCTGTCTGGAAAAAGTGGTCTGAGGGAGTGAAGAGAAGCACAGATGTGTCACAGAGAGAGTGGAGGAGACTCAGGAGCCTGAGAGACCAAGAAAGAAGAGTCAGAACAAATAACCACACACACTAGTTGTCCCAGCAACCAATAGAAACTTCAGGGGCATGTGGGATCTTAGTTTTCTGACCAGGGGTTGAACCCACACCCCCTGCAGTGGAAGTATGAAATCTTAACCTCTGGACCACCCGGGAAGCCCGAACTTAGCCTGCTTTATTTTATTTTTTGGCCATGCTGGGTCTTTGATGCTGCTCAGAGGCTACTCTCTAGTTGCGGTGTGCAGGCTTCTCGTTGCGGTGGCTTCTCTTGTTGCCGAGCATGGGCCCTAGGGCTTGCAGGCTTCAGTAGCTGTGGCGCTGGGCTCTAGAGCACAGGCTCAGTAATTGTGGTGCATAGGCTTAGTTGCGCTGTGGTATGTGGGATCTTCCCAGGTCAGGGATCGCACCCATGTCTCCTGCATTGGCAGGCAGATTCATGACTGAGACACCAGGGAAGCCCCGAACTTAGCATACTTGAAGACAAAAAAGAAAATAAAGGAGGCAAGATGCTTAGGGGGATCAGGAAGCCAGTCAGAAGAGGATGGAGACCCTGAAGCAAAGCTCCTCTCCTGGTATGGGAACTATTGACACAGGGCTGACTTCACAGACACCTTCCCTTCCCTCATCTGGCTGCTCACTTGGGAGGGGAAGTGGAAAGGAATTCTCAGGTAGGTACATGGGTGAAGTGAGGAAATGAACAATCTGGGGGTGATGTTGAAGCATAAGCTCTGGGGCTCCCTCCACAAGGGATAGAATACCATTGCTGGGTGAAACAGAGCCTAGGAACAGATTTTTAACAAAATTAACACAATAAAAGGAGTTAAGAATCTATATATATAAATTTTTTAACAGTATAGAAAAATTTTTTCCTAAAGGCCAAGCATTCATGTATCATAGACTTATTTTTTGCCCCATTCAGGTGCCATCTGTTCTATTATATACACAATATTTTCTTTAAATCAGCTCACTTTTTAAACCTAAGGAATTTATTTTAAAAGGGAACTTTATATCACCTAAGTTGAAAACCAATATAACTTGTCAAAATAGAATAAAATAAAATTATGGAAATAAATGAACATGATTAAATTTTGTCTCCACATCGTTGCCTATTAAAGGTGCTGAACCTTAAGGCCTACTCTCTCTTTGTTAAAAGGAAGAGTAGATATCTTTGGAACCATGTTGAAGATATATGAGAATTGATTGAGACTTTCTCCTTGATTTAAACAGAACTGAAAGACAGTGAAAAGGAAATAACTTTCCCACTATGTGATTTAGTATTATTTAATTCTATTTCCAGGTGCTAATTGAGAAAAGTTGACAGAAAGGAAAAGGCCTGAGATAACAGTAAATACAAAGCAAAAAGGCTGGGAGACAAAAGCAATCAGGGAAATAATATTTGATAGTAACCAAAAACTCTCTCTTGCTCTCTTTTTTTCCAGTGGGGAGGATACATGAGGTTAAAGTCCATCAACCAAGTGACAAAATTAGGAGTTGAGAGCATGGGGTAAAGAAATCTCATGGTACACATTTTTACTATTTAAATATGTAGCTAAGACTAAATAATCTTGGGTTCTTTTTTTTTTTTTTGAAATATCAACAGCTAGAGTCAATTCAGTTCAGTTCAGTTCAGTCGCTCAGTCGTGTCTGACTCTTTGCCAATTAAGACGTTCTAAAGGTGAAATCATGATCATGAATTCCTTATTGCCAAATTCAGACTGAAATTGAAGAAAGTGGAGAAAACCACTAGACCATTCAGGTATGACCTAAATCAAATCCCTTACGATTATACAGTGGAAGTGAAATAGATTTAAGGGACTCGATCTGATAGACAGAGTGCTTGAAGAACTATGGATGGAGGTTCATGACATTGTACAGGAGACAGGGATCAAGACCATCCCCAAGAAAAAGAAATGCAAATCAGCAAAATGGCTGTTTGAGGAAGGCTTACAAATAGCTGTGAAAAGACAGGAAGCAAAAAGCAAAGGAGAAAAGGAAAGATATAAACATCTGAATGCAGAGTTCCAGAGAATAGCAAGGAGAGATAAGAAAGCCTTCCTCAGCAATCAATGCAAAGAAATAGAGGAAAACAACAGAATGGGAAAGACTAGAGATCTCTTCAAGAAGATTAGAGATACCAAGGGAACATTTCATGCAAAGATGGGCTCAATAAAGGACAGAAATGGTAGGGACCTAACAGAAGTGGAAGATATTAAGAAGAAGTGGCAAGAATACACAGAAGAACTGTACAAAAAAGATCTTCACGACCCAGATAATCATGATGGTGTGATCACTCACCTAGAGCCAGACATCCTGGAATGTGAAGTCAAATGGGCCTTAGGAAGAATCACTATGAACAAAGCTAGTGGAGGTGATGGAATTCCAGTTGAGCTATTTCAAATCCTGAAAGATGACGCCGTGAAAGTGCTGCACTCAATATGCCAGCAAATTTGGAAAACTCAGCAGTGGCCACAGGACTGGAAAAGGTCAGTTTTCATTCCAATCCCAAAGAAAGGCAATGCCAAAGAATGCTCAAACTACCGCACAATTGCACTCATCTCACACGCTAGTAAAGTAATGCTCAAAATTCTCCAAGCCAGGCTTCAGCAATGTGTGAACCGTGAACTTCCAGATGTTCAAGCTGGTTTTAGAAAAGGCAGAGGAACCAGAGCTCAAATTGCCAACATCTGCTGGATCATCGAAAAAGCAAGAGAGTTCCAGAAAAACATCTATTTCTGGTTTATTGACTATGCCAAAGCCTTTGACTATGTGGATCACAATAAACTGGAAAATCCTGAAAGAGATGGGCATACCAGAGCACCTGACCTGCCTCTTAAGAAACCTATATGCAGGTCAGGAAGCAACAATTAAAACTGAACATGGAACAACAGACTGGTTCCAAATAAGAAAAGGAGTACGTCAAGGCTGTATATTGTCATCCTACGTATTTAACTTATATGCAGAGTACATCGTGAGAAACGCTAGGCTGGAGGAAGCACAAGTTGGAATCAAGTTTGCCGGGAGAAATATCAATAACCTCAGATATGCAGATGACACCACCCTTATGGCAGAAAGTGAAGAGGAACTAAAAAGCCTCTTGATGAAAGTGAAAGAAGAGAGTGAAAAAGTTGGCTTAAAGCTCAACATTCAGAAAACTAAGATTATGACATCTGGTCCCATCACTTCATGGCTAATAGATGGGGAAACAGTGAAAACAGTGTCAGACTTTATTTTTTTGTGCTCCAAAATCACTGCAGATGGTGACTGCAGCCATGAAATTAAAAGATGCTTACTCCTTGGAAGAAAAGTTATGACCAACCTAGACAGTATATTAAAAAGCAGAGACGTTACTTTGTCCACAAAGGTCCATCTAGTCAAGGCTATGGTTTTTCCAGTAGTCATGTTTGGATGTGAGAGTTAGACTATAAAGAAAGCTGAGCACCGAAGAATTGTTGCTTTTGAACTGTGGTATGAAGACTCTTGAGAGTCCCTTGGACTGCAAGGAGATCCAACTTGTCCATCCTAAAGGAGATCAGTCCTGGGTGTTCATTGGAAGGGCTGATGTTGAAGCTGAAACTCCAATACTTTGGCCACCTCATGTGAAGAGCCGACTCGTTGGAAAAGACCCTGATACTGGGAAAGATTGAGGGCAGGAGGAGAAGGGGACGACAGAGGATGAGATGGTTGGATGGCATCCTCGACTCGATGGACATGGTTTGCGTGGACTCCGGGAGTTGGTGATGGACAGGGAGGCCTGGCGTGCTGCAGTTCATGGGATCGCAAAGAGTCAGACACAACTGAGCGACTGAACTGAACTGAAAAGTGAAATACATAATTGAGATACTCTAATTTTTAAACTTGCCCTCTTTTTATTTTCTTAACTATAAGGGGATTTTGTTTCTGTGATCTATTGTTGTATTAGAAACTATCTTAAAACTTAGTGGCTTAAAACACAACAATCATGTATTTGATCACAATTTGGCAATTTGGGCAGAGTTCAGAGCAGGGACAATTTATCTCTACTATGTCTGATATCAGTGAGGGCTGGAGGAGTTGCTTCCAAGATGTCAACTAGAGCTGGAGGAGTTGCTTCCAAAGTGGCTCACTCGTTGGGCTGGCAAAGTTGATGCTGGCTGTTGGCTGGGAGTTCAGTTGTGGCTGTTGCCCAGGTGCCTCAGTATTCCTTCTTGTTGCCCTTTCTGTGTAGTTGCTTGGGCTTCCTTGAGGCATGGTGGGTGGACTCCAAGAGGAAGGAGGTAGAAACTGCTGGTTCTCTTAAGGACTAGACTCAGAATCGGAATAGCAACACTTCCACAGTACTCTATTGGTCAAAGCAGTCACATGCCAGGCTCAGATTCATGGCCGTGAAGAAATAGTGAGAAGAGTGACAAAGAATTTGTGATCCCTGGCCACTGTATCTGCCACTGCATATTTCTTGTGATGGGGGCATTTCTAGTTTTATTTCAGTTTCTTTTTCATGTTAAATTAAAAAATATTAAATTGGATACTTTTACAAAAATGAACAAACAGAAGTGACTATGTAGATTATACCATTTCTGAAAAATTTGCATTTACCTATCCACTCTTATATATGAATATATGCACAAATGATGTCTAGAATAATGTTTAACAATATTAATGAGACATAGCGAAATAATACTATTTAGGATGATTAAAAATTTTTTGGTGTGTATTGTTCTATTTTGTTTGAATTTCTTATATGTATTATTTTTTGGTTTCTGTTTGCTTTTTAAAGATTTTCTTTTTGAGAGCTATTTTAGATAGGTTCACAGCAAAGTTCAAAGGAAGGTGCAGAGATTTCTATAAAGCCATAAAATTCTCATCTTAATAAAATCTAGAAGGAAGCAAGTTGTTGAAAAACAAACTTGCCCCTAGGCCACACTCACAGTATCGGTGAGTTGGAGATGTCCTTGTGGGCCACTGAGTGCCGCTGAATTGTGTAGAAGAAAATGAGGTCCAGAAAATGGTTTGCTCAGGCTCGCATGCCTAACATTCAGGGAGGTATGTGGTGGGCTAACTAAGTGACCATCATGGAGTTGTGTAAGACATCCCTTTCCAAAATGCGAAGGAGTAAATCAATCTGGATTTTATCTAACATGAATCCATGCATTTGGATGTAACACGTGGAGCAATACACCTGTTGTGCTGAGATAAGAACGCATGAAGAATTAAGTTACTAGTTTGATTTCTGGGCACCTTCCCATAAACTTAGAAAGGATTTCAATTTAAGTTTCTTTTCTGAAGGTCCCCCTAATGCAAGACCCATTCAGAGAGCTGGTTTACCTATGGCCTGAAAACCACCGTGACATACAGAAAGACACTCGCTGGGGGAAGAACTTAAAAGCCCCTTTGAAAATGGAAGGTATTAAGGTGGGAGGTCTGGCCAGGCAGTGCTGTTGGCCCAGACAAAGGGAAGGCACATTCCAGGGGCTTCACTGAAGGAGAAGAGTGTATCCATTTGGCTCCATGTTGCAAATTGTGCTGCTCTTCTTCTGTCACTGACTGAATAGTACCCTGGGTTTTGCTGAACATTTTTGCAAATTAATGGTAAACAGATGTCTGGGGACTCCTGTTGATCCTGGGTGGCTGGTTGTACCATGATGGATTCCCACCCTCAAGGACCTCTTTCACTTGTTGGGGTTCCCAAGGAGGCTTTTCCTTGCCCACTAGGACTTGGCCTCCCAGGCCTGGTCTAGCCTGCCCTGGCCTTTGTGGTGCCACGCTGGGCTCCGTGTGTGTGGTCTCAGCCAGCTCTAGTCCTTACTGAGTGGCACAATGTAGAGTTCATTTCCACTAAATCTGCTCTGAAATTCTGCTGAAGTTACTATTTCTCAGCATCCAACAGTTCTCTGGTGACCTTAATGGGAAGGGAGCCAGCCTCCAGCAAATCTCTTCGTGAGGAGTGAGAAGCAGGACCGTGAAGCCGGCAATAAATAAAGGCCCAGCGCAGAGAGTGCAGTGAGGATGGAAACTGGCTGTTTTGTCCAACTGCATCAAGAAATAAAAATGTCTGTGAATCTATCATGTCCAATTTGCTTGCCGTTTCATTTAGAGGACATTTCCCTGGAAAGGCTAATTCTGCTTTCATTCTTGCTTCTTTCTGCAACCACAAGAGGGCTGGAGCGGTTTGGCTCTGTAATCTCTCTCTCTCCCAGCCTTCTCCAATGAATGGCAGAGGTTACTTCAGGAGCTAATATGATGTCTTTTTAAAAAGTTGTGTCTCATTCAGAACATGTTTGAGAAGCCTTACAAGGAAACATGATTAGCAAGCATATTGCATTGCTCGGGAAACAATGCATCCTTTCAATAACTAACATTCCAGACACTTTAATAGTATATTCTATGTGCCAGGCATTGTATTCCACAGCTCGAAGAGGGCAGGGAGGTGTGGAGATCTTATGGCACTGGCAGAATTATAAGTAGCTCTGAGTAGCTGAAGAAGATTGCATATGATTTTTTTTTGTTTTGTTTTCCAAGAGAAAAGGACAAAAACATCTTTCCTTATGGAGTTCCCATTTTAATGAAAGGGACAGAGAAGAAAACAGATAATATTGTACGTTATTTAATAAAAGTATGTGTGGTGTCTTGAGAGCTGAGATGAAAGGAGGACTAAATTAAATCAACTGGAGGTGGGGAAGCTGGAGGTTGGAGGGGGAGGGCAGGGAGGTTCGGGGAGGGGCGGGAGGGTTCAGAGCTCAGAAGAACACTGAACTGAGTGTGGATGGGCGAGAGTTGATTTTTCCTCAAGAAAACCATGACTGAGAGGGAACTCTAGACAGTGGAAATAGTAATGTGCAGGTGCTGAAATGCCTGAGGAGACACTGCTGTGGGGAAATTGCAGATATAACACAATGTTTCTGAACAGCCAGCATGTAGATTATGGATCCCGAAAGATCTTGTGTGTCATTGAGCGGTAAAAGCCTTGGCTCTGGGGTCAGCACTGAGCTCACACCTGACCCAGCAGCGAGGTAGCTGTATGATCTTGGGCAAGTGACCGTCTCAGGGTTTTTGTTTCATTCTTTAGAAAATGGGGACTATAGTGTCCACGTCACAGATGGCCCCGTGCTAACCCCAAAGTGTGGTTTCCCTTCCCTCACTTTTTCCCCCTGGTTGTGGGGGTGCCCAGGTGGCCCCTGATGAAGGGCTAGGCTGGGGCAGGCTTCCCCCCAGGGTCATGCTGGGTCCAGGACTTGAGATGCAGTGGGGGACCCAGGGAAGCAGAAATGCATTTGGACTGACCTTCACCTTGGCCGACACCCATGGCCACTCCCAGCCAGGACATCTCGGAGCTCCCTGTGCTTATTTACTCTGGTGATATTCAGCAGTGTGTTGTTCAGCCTCCATATGTTAGAATTTTTAATAGTTTTTCTTTTGTAATACTCTGGTGATATTCAGAGAACCCTTATGGGAAGCTGGGTTTCCCAGGTGGCGCTAGGGGTGAAGAATGCACCTGCTAATGCAGGTGACATAAAAGACACGGGTTTGATCCCTGGGTGGGGAAGATCCTCTGGAGAAAGAAATGACAATCCACTCCAACATTCTTGCCTGGAGAATTCCATGGATGGAGGAGCCTGGCGTGCTATAGTCTATGGAATCACAGAGAGTCAGACATGACTGAAGCTCCTTAGCACAGAGAGGGGAAGTTGCCAGCTCTTTAAGGCAATGCCACATTTTGAGGGGCACAGACTTCTGGAAATCCCCCCAGACACATGCACACTCACACTAAAGCCTGCAGACAATTTCAGAGCCCTTGTGGACCCCTTTGAGGGCCACCCCTGGCCCCCCGGTAGCCTCTGATGACTTCACTAGCAGGTGAAGAGCCGTCCCCTGGGGGAGGCAGGCGTGTTTCCCTGACAGCGCCACACCTTGATTTCCTGGGTAGCAAGCGCCCATCCAGTCTCGCATTTCCCCAGCCAGAGAGCACCCGTTTTCCACCAGAATCTCATGCTGCTGCCTCTTCGCTCTTTATGCAGTTTTCTGAGTGGCAGCAGCACACATTAGGTCATTGGAAGTGATTTTATTTGTACGCAGCAAGTGGTGGCAGGAAGCCACTGAGCATCCGCAGCCCCACGCCGGCGTCTGCGGCCATCGATCCACAGCAGCTCCAGGACCTGACCTCGCTTCATAGGCTCAGGCGCTGCGCTGGAAGGAGTTTTAATTAGAACACTGAAGTGCATTTGTCTTCTAAAGCACATCAGGAATAAAATATTAAAAGGGCAAATACTCTTTTCCAAGAGAATGAGTTTTTCTGCCAGTGTATTTTATTGGAACAATAATCTTGACGAAATCAAAGGAACACCCAAGTTCCTGCCAGGGGAAGCTGATGAAAGGAGAGGCATCTTGTCATTACAACTACCCTTTGTTTAGCACTGAGTTTGTGCCAGCCATATTCTACATTTATTGGTTTACTTAACCCTCCTGACAACCCTGGGCTTCCCATGTGTCTCAGTGGTGAAGAATATGTCTGACAAGGCAGGAGACGCAGGTTTGATCCCTGGGTCAGACAGATTCCCTGGAGGAGGATATGGCAACCCACTCCAGTATTCTTGCCTGACATGGACAGAGGAGCCTGGCAGGCTACAGTCCATAGGATCGCAAAGAGCTGGACATGATTGAGCGTGCATATACTGCCTGATGACCCTAAGGTCATCTTAAGGATCCATCTTACACCTGGGGAAGATGAGATTCAGAGAGATGTGTTCAAGGGCACACAGCCAGGAAGTGGCAGTGGTGGAATTTAAACCAGAGCTGCCTGATTGTAAAGTATATCAGCTTTTCCTTTTTAACCATTTAAAAATGTAATCCTGTTCCCTCAAGGTAACAAATGTACACAGTCTAAAAGATCAAGTGTCAAGCAGGTTCGTAACAAAAATATCCATCTTTTGCGGACTGCCTCACACCAGTCCCACTCCAGGTGACATCCACTGCATTGGTCAGGGTTCCTCAGAAAGACAGAACAGATAGAATGTGTCTATATAGAGAAAGAGATTCATTTTAGGAATTGGCTCATGCCGTTATGGAGGCTGGCAATTCCAAAATCTGCGGGATTGGTGGGTGTACTGGAGACCCAGGGAAGAGCAAGTGATACAGTTCAAGTGTGAAGGCTGTCTGTTGGCAGAATTCCTTGCTGGGGGAAGTCAAGTCTTTGTTCTAGGAAGACCAGCTGATTGGATGAGGCCCACCTGCATTGTGGAAGGTAGCCTGCTTTAGTCAAAGTCCACTTATTTAAATGTTAATCTCATCCAAAAACACCCCCATAGAAATAATCTTTGACTAAATATCTGGGCACTAAGGCCATTCAAGTTGACACATAACAGTAACCATCACAACCACTTTAAACTCTATTAGGTGTCTAACCTGGTAGTCACGTCCATATTTCTTAAAAACATGCTTTTTTTGTTATTCCTTTTTTTTTCCTGCTTAAAATATTGCCTATTGGTTTTTTACCAATAGATTTACCTGTGGATTTATCTCTCTCATGCTCTTCCCTAGAAGTCCTGTCCTTGCATCAACCTCTCAACACTGTTAAACAAGGCTTTACAGCAGAGGTCAGAGTTTACATTCTCTATTTTTAAAAAATATTTATTTATTTGGCTGCATCTAGTCTTAGTTGTGGCATTTGAGGTCTTTGTTGTGTGGTGTGCGGGCTCAGTAGTTGTAACACGAGGGCTTAGTTGCTTCTTGTCATATGGAATCTTAGTTCCCGGATCAGGGATTGAACCCACGTTCCTTGCATTGGAAGGTGCCTTCTTAACCATTGGACCATCAGGGAAGTCCCAAAGTTTACATTCTTATGATTATTAGTCACAGCTGAAACAGATGGGCAATCCATTACAGTTTCTTTCTTGTTTATCTTTTTGGTCCCTTTTTGGTGTTAAAAATTCACCTCCTGTTTCGTTTGCTTAATTGACTGCTTAGTATCCATCACTGATTAATCCCTGCACTGTCAGAACTGAGGATCCTCTCAGGACAGAAAGACTGAAGATTCTCTCTGTTCCTCAAAACCCACCGCTCAGCCCTTGTCCTGTTCTTCCTTCCTCCCCACTGACAGTCCTGAGCTGCTCATCTCTGGATTGGTTTTTCTCTAGTCTACACAGCTTCAGCCCTGAAAATTCTCAGCACCACATCCTGGGAATTCCCTCCTTTCTGTGTGTTCATTCCCCACTCCTGGAATATGAGAATATTTTTCTTCTTTCTTGATTTTTCTCTTATTTTGGTGGAGCTCATTTTCTAGTAATTTCCTGAGAGAAAGTATATGGAAGTATATTTTTTTCAGGCCTTGCATGTCTGAAAATGTCTTTCTTCTGCCCTCCTACTTTACTGATAACTTGGATAACTTGGATTCTATATTGAAAATAATTTTTGTTCAGAATTTTAAAATCTATGCTCTAATGTCTTCTAGTTCCCAGTATTGCTATTGAAGGAATCATTGTCATCCTGATTCCTGACCAGCTTTGGAAATTTGTATGTGATCTCTTTTCCAATTTCCCCTTTCTAGAAGCTTTTTAGTATCTTTTCTTGGTGCACTGAAATTCCATGATTATGAACTTTGGTGTGGGCTCTGTTTTTCATTCATTATGCACTTGAGGGGCTCTTTCAGACTGGAAGCCTATGTTCTTCTGTCCTATGAAATTTTCATGCACTGGTTCTTTGGTAATTTCTTCCCCTTTATCTTTGCTTTCTCTTTCTGGTAAGCCTATTATTCAAAAATTGATCCTCTGATTTATTCTCTCATTTTCTTATCTTTCATTTTTGCATTTATTTATTCTTTTGATTCCAATTTTCCAGAAAACTTCCTCACTTTTATCTTTCAAAACTCTTATTATATTTAAATTTTTTATATATTTTTGACTTCCAAGAGCTCTTTATTATCTTCTGAATATTAATTTCAAAATCTCTTATTCTCAAATTCAGGGATGCAATTGTCTTACCTTACTCTGAGGGTAATATTTTAGGTATAATAATATTGAGGGTAATTCTAAGATTTTAGAATTTCTTCTGTTCTCTTTACTGTCTCTTTCTCCTCTAAGTTTCTTTTATCTACTGATTTGTTTTGATGTCTTTTACATTATAGGTATTCCCTAAATGTCAGGTAATCCTTGAGTGTCCGTTTTTAAAATACCAGTGTTTTAAGGCACTAAGATACAACACTCTGTATACATACTAGGGGCTTATTGTCTGATGGGTTTTGCTGTGCAATGGTGGTCAGATGGGGTTAGGCTGTTTTGTTGGAGGTCTCCCAAAGTCATTACTGGGAGGCATTTTATCTTGTGCTTGTCAGTGTCCCTGGAGAGGAATATAAGCCTGCTTCTGGCATTCTGGAACAAGCAGGGTAAGTGGGCTGGGGTTTAGAGTATGCTGGCTTTCATACAATCCCCGTTTTCAGTAGAGAGGGTGAAAGCCGTCATCAGTTGGACCCAGTATCCCTAAGTTTGGGGACTGTCTGGTTGGACTTTCTAGAGGGTACATCCCCAGCCTTTGTTGGGGTGGGTTAGGAGTAATTGTCTACTTGCGCAAGGCAAAGGAGAGGATGGATAGGTCTAACTGCTTCTTTCAGTCTCATAATCACTGGTCCTTTTTCCAGCTCCACTGGAACTGGGATGTCTTCAGGGCCTGAGCCTTTCTAGGGATCTGCAGTCCAGTTAGTCTCGCTTCTTCTTAACTTCCTCTCTCTCCCTGCTGGCTTTGTTCCTGGTTACCTCTGGTCCATCTGCTCCTCAGCTTTGGAAATGTTATATACATTTATTATCTGCTGAATTTCCTCACCTATTATCTTAGTTTTTGTAGGGTTTTTTTTTTTTTTTTTTTTTTTTTTGGAAAAAATACTATCATCTTAGTAGACTTTTGGTGAGAAACAGAGATGAAGGTATGCATTCTACTTGTTATGTTTAACCAGGAGTTCCCCAAAGCAGCCACTCTTCATTCCTGGTTTAGAAGAGGCCGAGGTGAGGGGGTGGTGGGGGAGCGTGGAATGCCTCCTGGTTGTAGAGCCTGAGCTCATCCTATCTTCAGGCTAGCCAACACTGCTCTGTTTCACAGTACACATGAAACACAGTAGACATGAGATTTGCTGTATTAACTAGTCTTTTAGCAATGTTCTTTCTGGCTTGCTTTCTGGAGAGGTTCAAGAAGTCAGATTTTAAGCATGAGGTAGAACATCCTTAATGGAATAGGAGTCATTTGGCCAAGTTGGCTGTAAAGTGAATCCCTTCCCCATTATTCTGTTTCTAGCTGGCTTGGCTCACTGAACATGTAGTTAAACAGCTAAAGTGGCTGGTCCACTGTCAGTGGGCAGCAGTCAGCCCTCTAGGACTTCTTGGCAGGTCTCAGAACTAGCATGTTGCTTCGGTCGTGGGGGGAATTCCAGGTTTTAGCTTGGCTGAGTACAGCTTTATCCCTGAGAGTGTAAAATCATCTTGGATCCTTGTCTAAATACCACTCTCTCTTTTTCCACTTGGTGTTCGACAAGCCTCCCATTTTCTAAGGTCCAGATGAAATGTCATCTTGTACAGCACACTTCCTCCAGCCCTTACCCCCATGTCCACAGGACGCTTTCTATAGAGGACTAGGATAAGCTTTTCTATAGCATTCATTCATCTGTTCACCGGTTGCTCTCTCTTGTTGGACAGTGAGCTCATCAAGGCCATGCACTCCATCTTTCCTTTTCTCCCATGCTTATCAGGGCGTCTGACTTGTGCACCATGACCATCAATGCATATTTGTTGACTGAATGAAGGCTCCTTTATCTGTAGAGTCTGGGTGTCCTTTTGCCAGGAATGGTGAGGTGCTTCTGCTGACTTACCTTTTGGCTCTACACTGTAACCTCAAGAGGCAACTCAAGGTTTTCCATGGCAACATCCCCTCCTTCAACAACTGCCACCCCCCCCAACCCCACCCTGGGTAGGAGAAGGGGTTCGGGTATGAGTCAAGAACAGAATTAGAATACCAAGATGCCATTAGCCTCTGCACTGAGGGTGCACTTGGAAGGAAGGATAGGAGACAGGGGTCCACACATTTTGTTCTCTCCTTAGATCCTCCTTCTTCGGAACGTGGCCTGCTTGCCTGCTGCTGGTGTGATGACATGGTCCTGGGTACCCCTAGCTTTCCTTGTTCTGCTCCTTCTTGTGCTTAGCAGTGGTGGACTATGATCTGCAAACATCCTGTGCCCAAAGGTGGTCATCAGTCCTATGTATCTACTCCAGCTGGAAAATTCCTTTATCTCATAAGACTTCAGGTACTGGAAAAATGGATGATTTCCCTACTTCAGCATTTGGGTTTACCTCTAATGAGGTATGCCTGTGTACTGCACCATAGTTGACTCTTCGCTGTTATGTTGGAAGAGGGTGTCTTTTGAAGGGGGCCCTGTAGTATGTTGGAGAAGGAAATGGCAACCCACTCCAGTATGCTTGCTTGGGAAATCCCATGGACAGAGGAGCCTGGTGGGCTACAGTCCATGGGGTTGCAAAGAATTTGACATGATTGAGCATGCATGCCCTGCCATGCTGTGATATGTGTTTCAAGGGGCCTAGCTCTTATTGGTGGAGAAGGCAATGGCACCCCACTCCAGTACTCTTGCCTGGAAAATCCCATGGATGGAGGAGCCTGGAAGGCTGCAGTCCATGGGGTCGCTGAGGGTCAGACACAACTGAGTGACTTCACTTTCGCTTTTCACTTTCATGCATTGGAGAAAGAAACGGCAACCCACTCCAGTGTTCTTGCCTGGAGAATCCCAGGGACGGGGGAGCCTGGTGGGCTGCTGTCTATGGGGTCACACAGAGTTGGACACGACTGAAGTGACTTAGCAGCAGCAGCAGCAGCTATTATTGGAAAGGAATAATTCTGATAGAGATTAAGAAGGTCTTTAAAAATGAGATCAACCTCCTTTACCTGGAACTTTTTTTTTTTAATGTCTAGAGACTTTTTTTTTTGCTTCACTGCAAGGCATGAGGATCTTAATTTCTTGACTAGGGCCTATTGAACCCACACCCCCTGCAGTAGAATTGTGGAGTCTTAACTAGTCAACCATCAGGAAGTCTCTACTTGGAATGTTTTTAAAAAGAGGTCACTAATGGGCTTCCCTGGTGGCTCAGTGGTAAAGAATCCACCCGCCAATGCAGCTTTGATCCAGGAAGATCCCACATACTGCCGAGCCACGGAGCAACTAGGCCTGTGTGCCATAACTATTGAGCCTGTGCTCTAGAGCTCGGGAGCCACAACTCCTGAAGCCCAGGTGCACAGAGCCCCTGCTACACGAGTAGCCACAGCAATGAGAAACCAGTATGCTGCAACTGGAGAGTAGGCCCTGTTCACCACAACTAGAGAAAAAGCCCGTACAGCAACAAAGACCCAGCATAGCCCAGAACAAACAAATAGATAAAATTATTAAAAAAAGAGGCCACTAACAATCCAAACGTTCATTGGTTGGTGAGTAGGTAAACACAATGGGGTGTACCTGCATAATGCAACACTCCTTAGCAAGAAGGAGGAACCCCTACCCGTACATGCAATGACATGGGTGAATCTCAGAAACTATGTTGAGTGAAAGGACCCAGAAAAGAAAGATTACATAGAGTGTGGTTCCATTCACACGAAATTTCTACAAAAGGCAAATCTATGGAGACATAAAGCAGATCAGTGTTTGCTCAGGGATAGAGGTGGGAGTGGGCAATGATTGCACATGGGTACAACATTTCTATTTGAAGTGATGAAAGTGAAAGTGTTAATGGGTCCGTTGTGTCCGACTCTTTGCAACCCCATGGACTACAGCCTGCCAGGCTCCTCTGTCCATGGGATTTTCCAGGCAAGAATACTGGAGTGGGTTGCCATTCCCTTCTCCAGGGGATCTTCCCAATCCAGGGATCGAACACGGGTCTCCTGCATTGCAGGCAGATTCTTTAGCATCTGAGCCACCAGGGAAGCCATTTGGAGTGATGGAACTCTCCTAAAACTCGATTGTGGTGATGGTTATGCCACTGTATAAAATTAACTAAAAATTGTTACCACTGTACACCTGTAATGGGGAATTATAGGATATGGAATTTATGTCTCAGTGAAGCTGTTAAGTGTGAGGCGAAACAAAGAAGCCAGACCAAAAGATTACTGAAAATCTATTTTTCCAACTCAGGAAATGGATGAAAAAATACAGTTGGAAATCCACAGCTCTCTATTGTCTTAATGTGAGGTGTGCATCAGGCTTAAAATCTTTTTCCTTTTCATTTAACTCCTTTGTCTTCTTGCCCTTGGAAAGGAGGAAAAATGGCACAGAATACTCCCGCTAAAGATGGTGGAATCAGAAAGGCAAAGTGAGAGTTACATTTGGCTCCCCTGAGCTGCCTCCCCCACACGTAACCTCTCAGCTCTCCCGGCCCGACAGTGTCTTCAGCGCCTCTTTTAGCTGTGACTTTAGTCATCCGAGTGCCAAGCACAAAGACCTAAATTATCAGTGTGAGCAAGTTCAACCTACACATTTCAGCTCCAGTTTCTTAAAGACCCCTGTGCTTCCTTGAGAGACAGTCCTGAAGGGGCAGCACTGAACGAGGACGTGAGGTGGGGGCCCGGCCAGCCTGAGGGAGCACTTTGACTGGTGGGACAGTGGGTCAAGGATGTCCAGATCCCTGAGAAAAAGTCAGGTCCATCAGGATGGAGAGGTGAACAGAAATAAAGGAAGAACAGACTAGAAAATATTCTCATGATACTAGATCACATCTACATATACTTTTTTAATACTTGGCAGAACTCTTTCCTACTATCTTACTTAACCCTCACAAGCCCCAGGCAAGATTGCCATTAATATGGCAATCCTCCTGGGGAGTTAACTGAGGTGAAGAAGTAAGAGAATCAGTAACAGAGCTGGAGACTCAAAGTCAGTCCTTTTAAAAAAGGCCATATGATATTATTATATATGGAATCTAAAATATAACACAAATGATGAACTTACCTACAAAACAGAAATGGACTCGCAGACAGAGAGAATAGACCTCTGGTTGCCAACAGGGAGAAGTGGAGGGAGAGGGACAGACTGAGAGTTTGGGATTAACAGATGCAAACTCTTAGGATGGATAAGCAACAAGGTCCTACTATATAGCACAGGGAACTATACTCAGTATCTTGTGATAAACTATAATGGAAAAGAATATGTAAAAAAAAATATATATATATATTTACCTATCTATATATGTATATTTCAGTTCAGTTCAGTTCAGTCACTCAGTCGTGTCTGACTCTTTGCGACCCCATGAATCGCAGCATGCCAGGCCTCCCTGTCCATCACCAACTCCCGGAGTTCACTCAGACTCACGTCCATCGAGTCAGTGATGCCATCCAGCCATCTCATCCTCTGTCGTCTCCTTCTCCTCCTGCCCTCAATCCCTCCCAGCATCAGAGTCTTTTCCAATGAGTCAACTCTTCGCATGAGGTGGCCCAAGTACTGGAGTTTCAGCTTCAGCATCATTCCCTCCAAAGAAATCCCAGGGCTGATCTCCTTCAGAATGGACTGGTTGGATCTCCTTGCAGTCCAAGGGACTCTCAAGAGTCTTCTCCAACACCACAGTTCAAAAGCATCAATTCTTCGGGGCTCAGCCTTCTTCACAGTCCAACTCTCACATCCACACATGACCACTGGAAAAACCATAGCCTTGACTAGACGGACCTGTGTTGGCAAAGTAATGTCTCTGCTTTTGAATATGCTATCTAGGTTAGTCATAACTTTTCTTCCAAGGAGTAAGCGTCTTTTAATTTCATGGCTGCAGTCACCATCTGCAGTGATTTTGGAGCCCCAAAAAATAAAGTCTGACACTGTTTCCACTGTTTCCCCATCTATTTCCCACGAAGTGATGGGACCAGATGCCATGATCTTCGTTTTCTGAATGTTGAGCTTTAAGCCAACATTTTCACTCTCCTCTTTCACTTTCATCAAGAGGCTCTTTAGTTCTTCTTCACTTTCTGCCATAAGGGTGATGTCATCTGCATATCTGAGGTTATTAATATTTCCCCCAGCAATCTTGATTCCAGTTTGTGCTTCTTCCAGCCCAGTGTTTCTCATGATGTACTCTGCATATAAGTTAAATAAGCAGGGTTACACTATACAGCCTTGACATACTCCTTTTCCTATTTGGAACCAGTCTGTTGTTCCATGTCCAGTTCTAACTGTTGCTTCCTGACCTGCATATAGGTTACTCAAGAGGCAGGTCACGTGCTCTGGTATGCCCATCTCTTTCAGAAATTTCCACAGTTTATTGTGATCCACATAGTCAAAGGCTTTGGCATAGTCAATAGAGCAGAAACAGATGTTTTTCTGGAACTCTCTTGCCTTTTCCATGATCCAGTGGATGTTGGCAATTTGATCTCTGGTTCCTCTGCCTTTTCTAAAACCAGCTTGAACATCTGGAAGTTCACGGTTCACACATTGCTGAAGCCTGGCTTGGAGAATTTTGAGCATTACTTTACTAGCGTGTGAGAAGAGTGCAACTGTGCGGTAGTTTGAGCATTCTTTGGCATTGCCTTTCTTTGGGATTGGAATGAAAACTGACCTTTTCCAGTCCTGTGGCCACTGCTGAGTTTTCCAAATTTGCTGGCATATTGAGTGCAGCACTTTCACAGCATCGTCTTTCAGGATTTGAAAGAGCTCAACTGGAATTCCATCACCTTCACTAGCTTTGTTCGTAGTGATGCTTTCTAAGGCCTACTTAACTTCACATTCCAGGATGTCTGGCTCTAGGTGACTGATCACACCATCGTGATTATCTTGGTCATGAAAATATTTTTTGTACAGTACTTCTATGTATTCTTGCCACCTTTTCTTAATATCTTCTGCTTCTGTTAGGTCCATACCATTTCTGTCCTTTATCGAGCCCATCTTTGCATGAAATGTTCCCTTGGTATCTCTAATTTTCTTGAAGAGATCTCTAGTCTTTCCCATTCTGTTGTTTTCCTCTATTTCTTTTCATTGATCACTGAGGAAGGCTTTCTTATCTATTCTTGCTATTCTTTGGAACTCTGCATTTAGATGCTTATATCTTTCCTTTTCTCCTTTGCTTTTCGCTTCTCTTCTTTTCACAGTTATTTGTAAGGCCTCCCCAGACAGCCATTTTGCTTTTTTGCATTTCTTTTTCTTGGGGGTGGTCTTGATCCCTGTCTCCTGTACAATGTCACAAACCTCTGTCCATAGTTCATCGGGCACTCAATCTATCAGATCTAGGCCCTTAAATCTATTTCTCACTTCCACTGTATAATCATAAGGGATTTGATTAAGGTCATACCTGAATGATCTAGTGGTTTTCCCTACTTTCTTCAATTTAAGTCTGAATTTGGTAATAAGGAGTTCATGATCTGAGCCACAGTCAACTCCTGGTCTTGTTTTTGTTGACTGTATACAGCTTCTCCATCTTTGGCTGCAAAAATATAATCAATTTGATATCAGTAGAGGAGCTATTCTACATTCAAGGTTGGGAGGGGTGGTGGTGAGGAGATACCCCTTGTCCAAGGTAAGGAGCAGCGGCTGCGCTTTGCTGGAGCAGCCGTGAAGAGATACCCCACGCCCAAGGTAAGAGAAATCCAAGTAAGACGGTAGGTGTTACAAGAGGGGATGAGAGGGCAGACACACTGAAACCATAATCACAGAAAACTAGTCAATCTAATCACACTAGGACCACAGCCTTGTTTAACTCAATGAAACTAAGCCATGCCCTGTGGGGCCACCCAAGACGGGCGGGTCATGGTGGAGAGGTCTGACACAATGTGGTCCACTGAAGAAGGGAATGGCAAACCACTTCAGTATTCTTGCCTTGAGAGCCCCATGAACAGTATGAAAAGGCAAAATGATAGGATACTGAAAGAGGAAGTCCCCAGGTCAGTAGGTGCCCAATATGCTACTGGAGATCAGTGGAGAAATAACTCCAGAAAGAATGAAGGGATGGAGCCAAAGCAAAAACAATACCCAGTTGTGGATGTGACTGCTGATAGAAGCAAAGTCCGATGCTGTAAAGAGCAATATTGCATAGGAACCTGGAATGTCAGGTCCATGAATCAAGGCAAATTTGGAAGTGGTCAAACAGGAGATGACAAGAGTGAACAGGAATCAGCGAACTAAAATGGACTGGAATGGGTGAATTTAACTCAGATGACCATTATATCTACTACTGCGGGCAGGAATCCCTCAGAAGAAATGGAGTAGCCATCATGGTCAACAAAAGAGTCTGAAATGCAGTACTTGGATGCAATCTCAAAAACGACAGAATGAGCTCTGTTGGTTTCCAAGGCAAACCATTCAATATCACAGTAATCCAAGTCTATGCCCCAACCAGTAATGCTGAAGAAGCTGAAGTTGAGCGGTTCTATGAAGACCTACAAGACCTTTTAGTACTATATATATTTACCTATCTATATATATGTGTGTGCTCATGTGTGCTAAGTTGCTTCAGTTGTGTCTGACCCTTTGTGACCCCATGGACTGTAACCAGGCAGGCTCCTCTGCCCACGGGATTCTCCAGGCAAGAATACTGGAGTGGGTTGCCATTTCCTCCTCCAGGGGATCTTCCCAGGGATGGAACTCGTGTCTCATGCTTCCTGCATTGGCCGGCAGGTTCTTTACCACTAGCACAACCTGGAAAGGATATATGTATAACTGAATCACTTTGTTGTACAGTGAAAATTAACACAATATTGGAAATCAACTATACTTTAATAAGTTTTAAAAAATTCAGCCCTTTTGAGTTTAACTATGTGTACTATGCCATACTGTATATGTGTGTGGCTTCTCAGGTGGCAGAGTGGTAAAGAACCTGCCTGCCAATGCAGAAGATACAAGGGATGTGGGTTCGACCCCCCTGGAGGAGGAAATGGCTACCCACTCCAGTATTCTTGCCTGGAGAACCCCATGGACAGAGGAGCCTGGTGGGCTATAGTCCATGGAGTGGCAGAGTCAGGCATGATTGAGCCTATATGGTATATGTACTATACCTGTATACATATAATGTATATACATATTTATGTGTGTGTATGTTTATGTATAGGTTGATCTATCTATGTCTATTGATTTATGATATATGTGTGTGTATTAGGCCTTGTATTAAACCTCTTACATTGAGTCCTCCTCATAACTCCGGGAAGCTAGTTCAGATAAGGAAACTGAGGCACAGAGAGGTAACATTGCCTAAGGTCACACAGTGCCCAGGTGGCAGAGCTGAGATCGGAACCTGCACCATCCAACATGCTTTCCATGACACCACGCTGCCTGCCTCCAGGTCCGCCGTGTTGGTGAGTTTCGGATTTGATTTCCGGGTACAGACTGCACTCAAATCCTGGCTCACATAGCTCCAGCCTGCCATCCTTGCACTGCCTTCTTCTGCAGGGACTTCACTTCCTGCTATCACGGCCGCTTTCCTACTGTCAGTCTCCTAAACACCTAACAGTTTGTCTCACCCCCAGGCTTGGCTTCTGTTTCTGTTGCTGCCATAGTGGGGTCCCAGGAGGAACTGGGAATGCATATGGATTTTACAAGCCT
This sequence comes from Bubalus bubalis, assembly GCF_019923935.1. Taxonomy (NCBI): domain Eukaryota; kingdom Metazoa; phylum Chordata; class Mammalia; order Artiodactyla; family Bovidae; genus Bubalus; species Bubalus bubalis. The sequence continues at coordinate 29,253,722 of NC_059162.1, forward strand.
TTGGATTTTCAGAGAGAGATGAGTGTTGATTTACTAGCTTCTCTGCATGTTGATGTGGTCTTCTAAAAACTTTATGGACATATTTACATGGAAATCTTCCAACTAAAGAATATACTGTAATACAAAGAAATTTTCTGCCAATATTGTTTCATTGCAAAGTGACATTGAAACAGGTCTGAGTAAATATTTATGATTTCTCTTGAAATGTGACAGACTCATGACATGGTAATTAATTTTACTGTAGACTGAATTCAGAATGACTTTGGTAATATGTAAGTAGGTGTGTAAAATGTTTATAGGGCTTTGAAAAATAAGCCCAAGGCTTAAATGAAACTTTAACCAGACAACCGAGGTAGAATAAAATTGCAATTCTAATTTTGCTGGTAGAATTTCTGCGGGAAGCAAGGCATTTTAGCAATTGGTATTCATTGCAGAGAATCATCATATATTTTATGTACTGTTAGACTATTTGGAAACTTCAAATATACTTACTTTTCAAGAAATGCATGCATTGAGCAATGGTTAAAAAAGAAAGGCTAAGTTTAGAAAATTGGCTTTGGTTTATGGCAAAGGCTGCAAGGAACACATATTTCCTAGCTCTCTGACAGGAGGCTAAAGGGTAGTGGCTCATCTGAGTCCTCCAATTTTGGGTGCTTCTTTCTCTCACCCCCACATTGAATCTCTCAGTAAATCCTGTATTTTCTACCTTAAAAAGATATCTAGAATCTGGATACTTCTCGCCACCTCCACCTCTCCTTACCACCTGGTCGAGGCTCCATCATCTCTTATCTGGCTTACTGTAACACCCGCTTCCCTGGTCTCCCCACTTCCTAACTCCCCCTTCCCCATGGACATGGCAGCAGCATGATTGAGTTAGAGCATAAGTGAGTTCATGTTGTTCCTCTTACTCCATTGACTTCTGTCTCACTCAAATTATAGGTCAAATAAATTCACAACCACCAGCCCCACTGTATCCGGCTCTTTCCTTGTTTCCTGTCATTCTTTCCCCTGGCGGTTCCCAGTCACCGCCACCCTCCCTGTCTCAGGTCTGCAGCTCTGGTCCCTCTATCTGGTAAGCTCTTCCTCCAGTATTCTCCTGGCTCCACCCTCTCCTCCTGCAGGTTATATACCCATGTTGCCTTCTCAGTGAAACCTCACCTGACTTTCCTTTTAACACGTGTAACCCACTTCCCACCCCCACCAAACTCCCTGTCTCCCTTGTCTGCTTTACTTTTTTCTTTAGCATTTATCACTATCTACTGGGCTTCCCAGGTGGCGCTAATGGTAAAGAACCTGCCTGCCAATGCAGGAGACATAAGAGACACAGGTTCTAACCCTGGGTCGGAAAGATCCCCTGGAGGAGGGCATGGCCATCCATGCCAGTGGGTTCTTGGTTGGAGAATCTCATAGACAGAGGAGCCTGGAGGGCTACAGTCCATGGGGTCGCAACATGACTGAAGCGACTGAGCACACACTATCTCACATTATACATTTTACTTATTTTGTCTTGAATGTAAGCTCCATGAGGTCAGGAATTTGTGTCTGTTTTGTTCACTGTTGTATATCCCATATCTATTGATAGAATAATATCATGTACATCATGGACATAAGGGAAAACACATTATTATAGGATGGATGGAAAATAATTTTCATCACTGCTGTGTAAGGGATGTGCTAAGTCCCTTCAGTTGTGTCCAGCTCTTTGCGACTCCATGGACTGTAGCCTGCTCTGTCCATGTGATTCTCCAGGCAAGAATCCTGGAGTGGCTAGCCATTCCCTTCTCCAGGGGATCTTCCCAAACCAGGGATCAAACCTGGGTGTCCTATGTTGCAGGCCGATTCTTTACTGTCTAAGCCACTAGGGACGCCCTGTGTAAGGGATAGGGGTTCTGAAATAGGAGCCAGATGCTTAGTGAATGCTCCAGAAGGGACCATTGAAGGGGTATGGAAACCTCTGGAATCTCAGTGTATGATCTGCAGAATGATGGGTCACTGGTCAGACTGCCTCTATGGAATAATAGCAGATGTAGCAGAATCAAAGGAGCTAACTAGGAATAACATTATAAAGCTGATTCTAGAATCAAGGGTGCAAGAGTAGAGAGAACAAAACTATACATACATATTACACCTTCCCTGGGTAACATGCAATCTAATTTCAAAGTGGCCTTCTAAGTACAGAGAAGGCCACCCCAGAGTGTGGGGTGAGTGTGGGGTGAGTGGTAACAGGGCCAGGGCATGCTCAGGACTCTTGATTTTCTCAGGAGATTAGTCTCCACAATGGAAACTGAAGAGTTCAAAACCATAAATTAATGTACTGTTTTGCCGTTTACAAAGTACGATTGAAAAATAGCGGAATCAGGATGACCGAGTGGTCTAAGGCATTGCATTCAGGTTGTAGTCTTCCCTCAAGGCATGGGTTCGAATCTCACTTCTGATAGTACCTTGGTTTTAGGGCTTCCCAAGTGGTGCTAGTAAAGAACCAGCCTACCAATGCCAGAGACATAAGAGATGCAGTTTCAATCCCTGGGTCTGGATGATCCCTTGGAGGAAGGCACAGCAACCCACTCCTATGTTCTTGCCTGGAGAATGCTACGGACAGAGGAGCCTCGGGTGCGGGTTACAGTTCATGCAGTTGCAAAGACACGACTGAAGTGACTTAGCACATTGAAAAATATCAATAAAATTGCTCAGTGATTGAGCAGTTATATAATCTTACACAATAATATGCATATTTATTGAGAAATTACCCTGAGCTAAGTGCTTTAGTTACAGCATCAGATCCTTACAGGTTATTCTAATTATCCCCAAGAATGTATTCATTTAACAACATTTATTGAGCACCTCCTATACCAGGCACCATGCTAGGCACTGAGGCTGCAAAAATGTATTGGTTCTGCCTCAAGGAACCTACAATCTTGTGAAAGAGACAAACGCAAACACATCAACATTGCAGCCAATGATAATATGTGTTGCGGAGTAGGATGAGACATAACTCCATCACAAGATCTGTGGGAAAAAGGAACAGTAACATAAAAAAAAATCCCATTATCCCCTTCCTCAATCATATATGGTTATTTTTTAATTTCCTCTTTTGCCTTATGAATAGATTTTTCCAGCGAGGTCAGTTAGCCTACAACCACTATTTTTATTTTCAATGCTCAGAAATTGGATGAATGGCTGTCCTGTGGTTAAAGGTGAGGGAGAGCTGATTCAAGACCTCGTGCATCGCGTCCTTTCCCTTCTAGAGATTTTTCCGAAGTCTTTGTTGCCATGATGCAACGTTTGAGGTCTCTGTAGGTGACCTGACTCAGAGGAGGATTAAAACCCCACCAGCCGACCCACGGACGTGGCCCCCAGTGGCAACTCAGACTATAAGGACATGGCCCTGGTTCCCAGGGAGGGGACTGGGCAGCTCGGAAGCTGCATCAAAATGACGCATCAGGGATACAAGAAGGATGTATTGGAATGTCTGCGTGTGTCTTAACTAAAAATAAGAAACAAGTCAAGCTTTGATTACGTTTAACACAAAGAGTGATCCGCACTTGCTTGTTAGGTCTGTATGTCTGTTGGTCCTATGCACACAGACCATAAGGGGTCACCTAAGGCACACTGAGTGTCACACGTGCACACGCACACACGCACACGCACTCACACAGGCTGAGGATTATACCCTCTTTCACTTGTCTGCTTTCAAAATACTGTAATATTCTTATTTGTGCTCCTTGTGAGGATATATAAATTGCACGGTTTCATTTTAATTAAATGAACCCTCACCAAACGGCTTAAGAACCCTGCAAAGAAAAAAAGAGTGTATTGAAGATAATAACATAAGTCCAAGTGGACAGGTCAGCCTAGTGTGCTGCAGTCCATGGGGTCACAAAGAGTTGGACATGACTGACTGAGCTGAACTAAACAACAGGAAAACAGCACTGTCCCTAACCTGATATATGCTTATTGTCAAATATATTATGAAATTAGAAACAGAGACCATCTAATCAGATCAGACTATCAAGTTGGGAGAAACAATGTTGAAGTTATCAAGAAGACATTGCCTTGTTCTCCACTGGCATTTATGATAAACCTCACTCGAAGTGTATATTAAGCCTTGTGATATTAGCTAGTGATAGAGGTATGTGTGCTAAGTCACTTCAGTCATGTCCTATTCTTTGTGTGTCCTATTCTTTGCTACCCCATGGACTGTAGCCTGCCAGGCTCCTGTCTGTGGGATTCTTCTGGCAAGAATACTGGAGTGGACAGCCATTCTCTTCTCCACTGGATCTTCCTGATGCAGGGATTGTAGCCAGATCTCCCGCATTGCAGGCAGATTCTTTACTGTCTGAGCCACCGCTTACCTATAATTTGTAGATAAATAAATATTGTACTTATATTAGGTACATGTACAAATATTTTTACTGCTAAAGTTGTATGACTGAAAAAAATTGAAGGTCACTGTTTTAGGGAACTAAACTTCCTTTAAGAAATTCTGGCCCTTTGAGATAACATTCTCTGTCATGTGGGCAGAAGCAGATGGCTGTTTTGTGTGGACCTGAGATCAAGGACTTGTTGCTTATTTACTTACAAGCTAGATTTTTTAAACAGCGTTATCTGTATGCTGGTGTTCCCTGAAGAAACTTCTTGTGTGCTATGAACCTTTAGAAAAATAATTCCATATTTTGCAACAAATAACCATTTTACACTTTACAGTAATGGGAAATACTGAAAATAGTTTTTTGTATAATTTTTTTTTCATCTTGTGAGATTTAATTTATATTTTTAAAGTCTCCTGTCTCCTATATGTCTTATTTTTGTTTGTGTCTTTTCTTAGTCTGACAATGATTTTTCTTTCTGGGGAAGAAAATTTACATAACTGCTCCACATGTAAAACAGTGTTGCTTGGTGAATCATGGTCACAAAAAGTTCTTTTAGAGTCTGTGAATAACTCTCTGCCTTAGCCTTTTTTTTTTTTTTTTTTGTGACAGGTTTGACATTTCAAACCCAGAAGTTCCCCTCTGGCCTGGCCTCTGTTCTCCGAAGGCCAAGTCAGGTGTTAGAGGCTTTTCCAGCTGTCTTCTGGCCCTTGAGGATGATAATTGAGAACAGACCTCTGGGAACAGGGCAACAGGTCACCTATGGGCCTTCCTTGAACCTTGTAAAGCAGGTGCCACTTAATCTATGTGTTGAAAGTTAGCATGGCACCAATCTCCTGCCTGGAATCCAAATCAGGGCATAATGCTTTGCTGCCAGTCTGCTCAAGTGTCTTTCCATGAAATGTGGGGATTTCAGTGGTGAGTCACTCAAATTAGGCTCTGCTGTGTGGGCATATGACTTATCCTCATTGTTTATCAGTTTTCTCATCTGTAAACTGGGGAGACTAATGCATACTTCATGGACTTGTTGTGAAAGACGAAATGAGAATCCATACAATGCATTTAGCATAATAGATATAAGTTGTCAAAAATGTTCATTATTGTTATCATTATCATGCATTAGATATCCAAACTCAGTCTCCAGCTGAATAAGTGCGGAATGGGGGCTTAATGACTAAAATAGAATTAAAATTTGACTATACTTATTTCAAGGGATGACCATCTCCCACCCTGAAAGTGGATAACAGGATCTCACACTATTTTTCTCACTTAAAACAACTTAAATATAATTTATAAAAATGGGCTTATGGGAGCAGATAGACTTGCATTCATATAGCAACTCTGCCACTTACATGATCTTGGGCAAGTCACTTTGTCTCTGTGACAATCTGTACAGGGGTTTTCACCAGTAATATTGAATTTGATGGGCTTCTTTGGTGGTCCAGTGGTTAAGAATCCACCTTGCAATGTAGGGAACACAGGTTAGATACCCAGTTGGGGAACTAAGACCCCACATGCCGCAGGGCAAGCCGGCATGCCAGAACTAGAAGAAGATCCTGGATGTCACAACGAAGACCTGATGCAGTCAAATAAATAAATACATAAAATAAAAATATATTGAAAAAATATTGAATTTTAGAACATGATATAAGCATGACATCCAGAAGAGTATCTGGCACTTAGTGGGATCCCCACACATTGTCCCTAGTCCCTTTCTTTTTTAAAAATGTATGTATTTGTTTGTGCCAGTTTTGGGGCTTCCCAGGTGGCACAGTGGTAAAGAATCTGCCTATCAATGCAGGAGACAAAGGAGATGTAGGTTTGATCCCTATACCCTGGAGTAGAAAATAGGGGCCCATTCCAGTTTTCCTGCCTGGAAAATCCCATGGACAGAGGAGCCTGGCAGGTCGCAAAGAGTTGGACACGACTGAGCGACTATGCTACACGTACGCACGTTCTAGGTCTTACGTGCGGCATGTGGGATCTAACTCCCTGACCAGGAATCGAACCTAGGTCACCTGCGCTGGGAGTGCAGAGTCTTTGCCACTGGACCTCCAGGGAAGTCCCCTTACTCCCTTTCTTAATAGCTATTAAATAAGTCAAGTGCTTGATTTAGGCTTGATTAAATAAATCAAGCCTAAATACTTAGGCTGTAAAAAATGAGGATATCTTTATTGTCTTAAGTAAGGCACACTGTGATACTGTGATATAAGAAGAAAGGTATATTTGGCGTTTGTCTTTGGAAAGTATTTCCTTGGGTTTTGTGAGTCATTATAGCAAATTATCAAATCCAAGGAAGGGGTAGTGGGAACCCCTGATTTGTAGCCACGTTGGACAGAAGTGTGGGTAACCTGGGGATCCACTACTTGCAATTGTCATCTGACATGGAGACAGTCTTATGGGAGTGAGCCCTTAACCTATGGGCTCTGCACTAAGTCTGGGTAGTTAGTATCAGAACTGCATAAAGTTGCTGGGAGCCCAGTTGGTATCTGCAGAGAATTGGAGAATTTCTCGGTGTGGAAAATACTCGTTTGGTGTCAGAAGCATTGTGAGTAGAGTAATAGTTTTCATTTACCTGTTAGAAAGCTCCAATTAGATGGAGACACCTGTAGACATGGATTAAAATATAAACACTTACTGAATCCTATTATGGGGCCTCCCAGGTGGCACTAGTGGTAAAGAGCTCACCTGCCAACGCAGGAGACATAGGAGACGCTGGTTCAATACCTGGGTTGGGAAGATCCCCTATGGAGGGGCATAACAACCCACTCCATTATTCTTGCCTGGAGAATCCCAAGGACAGAGGAGCCTGGCAGGCTACAGTCCATAGGGTCGCCAAGAGTCAGACACGACTGAAGCGACTTCGCATGCACGCACGCACCCTGCTGTGTGCCACGCACGGGTTAGGCAATTTGTAATTTCATGGATTATTTAAAACTGTGTGAAGAACATATTAATAACACAATTTTATAGATGAGAGAACTGAGTTTAGAGAATTTAAGACTTTGTCTCAAGTCAATCTAGTGATGGAAAGTCCACTGTTCTGACCTCCTGCTTCCTTGCTCCAGCCCAGATCTCTGGACCAGCAGATCCTATATGTCTAAAAGAAAACACCTGATTTTCCCTTCAGTTACAGGCACTGGTAGTTAAACCAGAACCAGCAGGATAAAGTGGTCATTTGGAACTCTTCCACAAAGCCTGGAGGACACTTGGTGTCACCAGCAGAGCCCTGGGGGCCTTTGGTAAGGGGAATGTACTTTAGTTTTCCCAGCTCCCAAACACGATGAGTTCTAAGCCAGTCATCCAGCCAAAGCTTCTATCTAGCTCTCTTATTACCAACCCATTGACGGCCCTGTCTATTTGATCCTTTTGTGGTGGAATTCAGGGCCAATTCTGTTATTGGGGCACAGAATCTTACTGTCAGGACCACAGACAGCAGTTCTCTGGGATTTCATGGATGAAAATGCAGTTGGCAATCCAGGGCAGGCTGTCAAGAAGAAAGATGGAGAGAGAAACCTCTGTAATGACCACTAGCTATTAAATTTGACCACCGTCTGAAATCAATACCCCCTCAAGTTAATCCCAGACTGCCTAAATCAGTTACAGTCCGCTACAATTTATATCACACAGGAGCCACTGGGAGGTACAAAGTAGAAGGGTGTGGGAAGGTGAAGAGCACAGCATCATGTTGGGACCCAGGAAGAACATCCCTACACTCCTGGGATTGTTGCAAGATGGAATTCTCAGCCTTCTTTTTCAAAATGAAAAAACCTTGTTCTTATGATTTTAAAATAATGCATAATAATAATGCATATGTGTTTAGTTGCTAAGTCATGTCCAACTCTTTGCGCCCCTACGGACTGTAGTCTGCCAGGCTCCTCTGTCTGTTGCATTTTCTAGGCAAGAATACTGGAGTGGGTTGCCATATTCTCCTCCAGGGGAACTTCCCAACCCAGGGACCAAACCCATATCTCCTGTGTCTCCTGCCTTGGCAGGCAGATTCTTCACCACTGAATCACCTGGGAAACTCATACATATATATATGAGTATATATATATATAGACTTGATAAATTATGGCTATATATATTGGCTGTGTCATGCAGCCAATATATATTAGGGATCCTACTTCCCCCACCTAGGATCGAGTCTCGGCACCCTGTAGTGGAAGCACTGTCTTAACCCCTGGACCACCAGGGAAATCCCAGCATTGTTATTCAGTCACTAAGTTGAGTCCGACTCTTTGTGACCCCATGGACTGCAGCACACCAGGCTTCCCTGTCCTTCACTATCTCCCAGAGTTTGCTCAAATTCACATCTACTAAGTCAGTGATGCTATTTAACCATCTCATCCTCTGCCACTCTCTTCTCCTTTTGCCTTCAGTCTTTCCCAGCATCAGGGTCTTTTCCAGTGAGTTGGCTGTTCACATCAGGTGGCCGAAGTGTTGGAGTTTCAGTGTCAGCCTCATTCCTTCCAATGCATAATATTACTATTGTTGTTTTAAAATGAGACATTAGGCAATGTTTAAACAAGCAAATGAAAATCTCATGCTTACTCCTGCCAATTTGTAATAACATTCTGGGTAAACCCTTCCAAATTCTTTGCTGTTCATATACCTCTAGTCCCCAGCAGTTGTTTTAAAAACAGGACTATATTTTGTAATTTTATTTTATCACTTCTAATATCAAAGTGTCATAAATATCTATCCAAAAGAATATAGATTTCTGTTGCTGTTTTAATGGATTTAGGATATCCATTATAGAGATGTACCATAATTTTCTTAGCCATTCCTCTCTTTTAAATGGTTTCCAATTGCCATCATTATACAGAAAGTTGCAACACACACTGGCACATTTTTTGTAAATACTTTATCCTGTGGTTGTTAACCCTGAACCTGAAATTCCACAAACTCCAGGAACCTCAGTCTTACCTATGCGCACCTCTTTGATAAATTATGGCAAAGCATTCACTCACTCAACAAATATTTTTTGGGTGACCACGTTGTTCCAGGCACAGGCCTATGCTTGATGGATATGCAGTGAGTAAAACAGATGAAACCTCTGCCCTCAGAAAGCTCACATTTAGAGGGATGAAATTAATAATAAAATAAATGATATTGCATAAGAAGGTGGCAAGTGTGAAAGAGAAAAATTAGAAAAGGAGGTTTTCGTCTATAGTAATTCAGCATTTATTCTATCATATGCTATTGAGTTTAATTCACTAAACATCCATTGAGCACCCACATTATGTTCTAGATAACTGTCCTAAATGAATGGGGCAGGTAGAAATGAAATATGAGCCCTAGTGTAGAGAAGCTCACAATTATTTTCTTGCTTATGACTTAACCATCTCATGTGTGTATATTTGATCTTCACAACTAGATTAGAAAATCCTTGAGGTCAAGAGTCCATGTTTTATACTTTCCTTGTGTTCTCTTGAACTTTTAGTATAATGTTTTTGTTTATAGAATTAATGGTCAGTAAATGCTTGTTATGGACTTGTGAAATAGAAGTGATGTTTGTGGCTTTGAGAGATGACAAACTGGGTTCTTATGCATCAAAAAGGATTCAAGGTGAAAAAAAGGCACTAGTAAATAGCCAAGGTTAATGAGAAAGCTACCTATTCAGATTATGGTGTTGGCATTAAAAAAATAATTCCTCTAAATCATGGATCATCAATTAAATATAGTAATATAGATATTTTAATGTCACATAGAGTGGCTCATTGGAAAAGACTCTGATGCTGGGAGGGATTGGGGGCATGAGGAGAAGGGGATGACAGAGGATGAGATGGCTGGATGGCATCACCGACTCGATGCACATGAGTTTGGGTGAACTCCGGGAGTTGGTGATAGACAGGCAGGCCTGGCGTGCTGCAATTCACGGGGTCGCAAAGAGTCAGACACGACTGAGCGACTGAACTGAAGAGTGATTTTAGCACTGTGTCGGAAAGCTGGTTGAACAAGTAATACTGTTTTTAAAGAAAAGCAAACCAAGTAGAGAAGTATGCTGGCTTTTCATCTGGCTCTTTGTGGAGTGTTTAAACTGCCCCTACATCTGACAAGGATAAAGAGGAGAGTGAAAAATCTGGCTTAAAACTCAACATTCAAAAAACTAAGATCATGGCATCTGGTCCCAGCACTTCGTGGCAAATAAAGGGGGAAACAATGGAAGCAGTGAAAGACTATTTTCTTGGGCTCCAAAATCACTGCAGATGGTGACCACAGCCATGAAATTAAAAGAGGCTTGCTCCTTGGAAGAAGAGCCATGACCAACCTAGACCGCATATTGAAAATCAGAGACATTATTTTGCCAACAAATGTCCATATAGTCAAAGCTATGGCTTTTCCAATAGTCATGTATGGATATGAGAGTTGGACGTAAAAGCTAAATGCTGAAGAATTGATGCTTTTGAACTGTGGTGCGGGAGAAGACTTTTGAGAGTCCCTTGGACTGCAAGGAGATCAAACCAGTCAATCCTAAAGGAAATCAACCCTGAATATTCATTGGAAGGACTGATGCTGAAGCTGAAGCTCCAATAGTTTGGCCATCTGATGCGAAGAGCCAACTCACTGGAAAAGACCCTGATGCTGGGAAAGATTGAGGGCAAGAGGAGAAGGGGACGACAGAGGATGATGTGGTTGAATGGCATCACTGACTCAATGGACATGAGTTTAAGCAAGCTCTGGGAGATGGTCAAGGACAGGGAAGCCTGGGGTGCTATAAGTCGGTGTGGTCGAAGAGTCGTACACAACTGAGCGACTGAACAACATCCGACAAATATACACCAAACTGCCTGAAGGGGGCGCTCCCTCATTTCTTCCAACAGACCCTTGTTTTGGGCTCCTTCCCCTTTCTGGCTATCTCCTAACTGTGCCATCACTCATTAAAAAAAAAAAAAAAAATCTTGCCATACAAAGTAGGTAACTTTAAAAGTATTTATGAACTAGTGCAGGATTATATGTACTTTACATTTCTTACGATTGAATATCTAATATTTGTCAGGGATTGTATCCTGCACGGCATGCTACATATATTATTTCTAATTCTCAAAGAAACCCTGCAAGAGGAGCAGTATTGTCTCCATTTTGCAGAAAAAGGCTCTGAAGCCAAAAGAGTTTGCAGTGTAAGTGGTGGAGGTAGTCTGCACACTTCTCTCTGTAGCTGTCTTTGTCTGCTGCTGCTGCTGCCGCTAAGTCACCCCAGTCATGTCCGACTCTGTGCGACCCCATAGACGGCCTCCTACCAGGCTCCTCTGTCCCTGGGATTCTCCAGGCAAGAACACTGGAGTGGGTTGCCATTTCCTTCTCCAGTGCATGAAAGTGAAAAGTGAAGGTGAAAGTCGCTCAGTCATGTCCGACTCTTAGCGACCTCATGGACTGCAGCCTACCAGGCTCCTCCGTCCATGGGATTTTCCAGGCAAGAATACTAGAGTGGGGTGCCATTGCCTTCTCCGTGCCTTTGTCTATTTACTTACTATTAGCTCCAGTACTCTTGCCTGGAAAATCCCATGGACGGAGGAGCCTGGTCGGCTGCAGTCCATGGGGTCGCTAAGAGTCGGACACGACTGAGCGACTTGGCTTTCACTTTTCACTTTCATGCATTGGAGGAGGAAATGGCAACCCACTCCAGTGTTCTTGCCTGGAGAATCCCAGGGACGGCGGGGCCTGGTGGGCTTCCGTCTATGGGGTCGCACAGAGTCGGACACGACTGAAGCGACTTAGCAGCAGCAGCAGCGTCATCATGGGTTTCCCAGGTGGCTCAGCGGCAAAAAATCCACCAGCCGATACAGGAGACGCAAGAGACGTGGGTTTGATACCTGGGTAGGGAAGATCCCCTGGAGAAGGAAATGGCAACCTACTCAGGTATTCTTGCCTGGAGAATTCCATACACCGAGGAGCCTGGGGGGTCCATTGCGGGGGAGTCACAAAAGAGTCAGACACAACTTATAGACTAAACAACAACAGTATCATCATGTTATTGTCACGGTTGATGTCATTCTGGCAGAAATAGAACAATTTAAAGATATTTCTCTTTATATTTAACACTAATTTCTCCCCCATGATGTATCTCAACAAAGACTCCGCCTATCAGATCTGGAGGGTTTTAGTGAGGACATGTGGGGTCTTTCTGGTATTTTCTGGCCCAGGGTCTTTTGAGTTGAGCAAGCCCTGCAACAGGTAAAGCTCCCATCTGGCAGATCCTAGCTGCCTGCAGGACCAGGCAAGGTTTTGAATTCAATTCTTATCCTTTAAAAGTTTTTTCTGGCTTTAGGGAGATACAACTGATATGTAACATGTGAGTATAAGGCATAAAATGTGATCATTTGATACACACATATATATATATTGTGAAATCACTACCACAATAAGGTTAGTTAACACCTCCATCATTTCACATAATTACCTTTTGTGTTTGGTAAGAACATTTAAGATCTGCTCTCTTGGCAACTTTCAAGGGTATAAAACAAAGATACTATTATCAGTAATCATTATACTGAGTGAAGGTCTTCAAGAACTTACTCATCTCATAATTGGAAGTTTATATTCTTTGGCCAGTATCTTCCTATTTCCCTCAACTCCCAGCCCTAGCAACCACCATTCCACTCTGTTTCTATGAGTCTGGCTTTTTTAGATTCTACATATTAAGGAACATCATACAGTATTTGTCTTTCTCTGACTCATTTCACACTTAGTATAATGCCCGCAGGGTCCATCCACTGGTGTCACAAATGGCAGAATTGCCTTCTTTGTTGTTGAGCCTTCCTTTCTGCTTACATTTCTCCTGGCACACCCCAGATGGTGGGAGGCCCTGGAGATAAGTAAATAGCTAACCTTTCAAACTCCCATCTGCAGAATGATATAAAAACCTCAGAACAACATGGGCCTCTTCCCAATCCCCACCACAGCATCTGGGGCCCAGTAGGTACATAATGATTTTTGGTGAACAAATGACACTATTTACAGAAGTGTTTTACTAACTTTTGAAGCCTTTTCTTCAGAAGACAAAGCTATGTTTCAGAGGGTTGACTGCCTGGAGTAACATGGAAAGCTGTGAAGACAAAATTATTGAGTCAAATCAGCAAAGTGGCTGACTATGCTAACTTTAGGCCTAATTTAGGGGAGAATTCCTCAAAAAAAAAAAAGCAAAAATGGTTATTCTCTTTAATGTAAAAATTTTTTCTGCCATTTCCTTAGAGTCAGTTGTGGCATCAGGGAGATGTCAACTCTCTATATTTTTTAAAATTTTTATTGGAGTGCAGTTGATTCAACTCCATATTTTTGATCTCTATGGTTCTATTATCAAATTCCTCTTTCTATCATAAAAAACTATATATAATATGTAATACATATGTATTATAAAAGTAATAGAAAATACTGACAAGTATGAAGAGGATTTGTACATCGAATTGTACACCACTAATAACTCTACCACCCATAAATAATTATAACTAACATTTTGGTGTATTTCCTTCTCACATTTTCCCATGCATGTAATGTATATGCATTACAAAGTGAAAATACACACACAATTTTCTACTTTTATCACATAAAACAGTATAGTATTTTCCCACATCATTAAATATCTTTAAAATCTTTATTTTGGTGGATGTAGAATATTCTATTTTATGACTGTACCATAGTTTATCACAGACACCTTCAGGCATTGTTCTGGCTCTTTGTATAAATGCCCCACAATAGATAGTTTAGTGCATAGTTACTATATACATCCATGGTTATTTCCTTTTGATCTTCTCATTTATAAACTCCAGACTCAACTACTTCTAAGGCAATACTTTTTTTCTCAAGATAGACCTTTTACTTTTTCTTATGAAGTTATGTCCGTTTTAAACAATCAGCCTTGACATTATTAAAAACTATTTCTTGAAAAAATAAAGCTTTGTTAGGGGATTTAAGGCAATAATTTTTAACCAGTGAGACATGGCCCCTTGGAGGGGATGGCCAAGAGTAGGATGCGTGTAATTTGAAAAGCCTTACTCAAAATTTCTGTTGTATTAATTTTTTTGTTTTTATTGAATTTGTTACAATATTGCTTCTGTTTTAGGTTTTGGTTTTTTGGCCATGAGGCAAGTGGGATCTTAGTTCCCTAGCCAGGGGTTGAACCTACACCCCCTGCTTTGGAAGGCAAAGTCTTAACTACTAGACTCTCGGGGAAGTCCCATTATGTTAATTTTTTATTAAGATATTTAGCTGTTTGGAAATTGTGTCACAAAATGTGGGGTTTTATTTTTCTAATGGAGGAATGGGTTGAAATGTGCATTCATTCAAAAACATGGCATGTGAGGTCCTACGCTAGAGCCTAGGGATCCAGCCATGAACAAGATAGACAGGCTGAGAATCACATACTAAGGTTTGCATAGAACACTTTTAAAGCCTCTAATGGTCTGGACAGATTTTCTTTTCATTTGCCAATCTTGTTTGGAGCAAATCAGATTTGTGCTGAGAGTAAAAGAGATTCTATATGTTAAGTGCCTGGCAGAGTTCCTGGAATACAGTACCTAGGTCTTCAATAATTGCAACTGCTCTCCACCTTCTCATCCCCACCAATCGAAGGTTTCGTTCCTGTTGGTGGTTGTACTGAGCCTCACAACTCACTCTGAGATCCAGTGTGCAGGGGATGGCCGCTGGCCAGAGCTCTTCTCTACAAATACAGAATCTTGGCATCGTCAACACTAGACTCTCTTGAAGCTAAAACCATTATGATTTAGTTTAAAGGGTCAAAAATTTATAGGCTTTAGGGTTCACTATCCCGTGATCCTGGGTGATAGGTCTTATGTGAAATGTTCTCTTTGAAACCATGACAGCACTTCCCTGGTGGCTCAGTGGATAAGACTCTGCCTGCCAATGCAGGAGACACGGGTTCAGTCCTTGATCTGGGAAGATCCCCCATGCCACGGAGCAACTAAAGCCTGAGTGTTGCAACTACTGAAGCCCTAGCACCCTAGAGCCTGCGCTCTGTGACGAGAAGCCACTGCAATAAGCCCACGCACTGCAACTAGAGAGCAGCCCCTGCTCACAACTAGAGAAAGCCCACGCACAGCAATGAAGACCCAGTGCCACCAACATAAATAAATAAAATTTTAAAAAGAAACCATAATGGAAACCGGGGGTCATTCAGTGTTACCTTCTCATTTTGCATCACTATTAACTCTCCCTCTAAACCTCAGAGTTGCTGATGCTCA
Organism: Bubalus bubalis; assembly: GCF_019923935.1. Lineage (NCBI taxonomy): Eukaryota > Metazoa > Chordata > Mammalia > Artiodactyla > Bovidae > Bubalus > Bubalus bubalis. The sequence continues at coordinate 29,269,290 of NC_059162.1, forward strand.
GTTTCATAAGAATCATTTCTTGCTTTGGGAACAACTTCTCATAAACTTTGAAAGAGACTTGGCCATTTGGGGGAAGATGGAAAGGTGATGTGATGGGAAAGGAGGATGAAAACTGTCTTCCTGAGATAGATCGACTCTCCCTGCTCCCCACAGAACTCAGGGGACAGATCCGCAAATTCTCATTGTGAATTTTTTTCTTTTTGGTAAGCACGCAACCCATCTATTTTCTCAGAAGGAAGCCTTTCCCTTATGTATATTCCAGTGTGGGTCTTTTACAAATCCAATTAGATAGCCAGGAAACCCCACAACAGTTCACCCAGCAGGTCATTGGCTTATTTTGTGAAAGTTCTAGGTAGTCCTGGTGACCTATAACTTCCTTAAGACATTATCTGCAGAGACTGAAAGTTAAAAAAAAAAAAAAGATCATTTTCTGGCCTTGATGAAGTGAACCAAAGATATATGTTCAGAGAAGCTGTTGAACTCAGATCTGGGCTATAAGTAAGGAAAAATGTTATTTACCTTTTCTTACCTCCTCTATTACCCTTAGTGTCCTACATACATTTTTTTCCCTTTCTCCAGGGCTCTTAAAAAAATCTTTTTGAAATCTCATCATAATACCATGCTTCCTAAAGTAAATCTAACCTAGCACTAAGAAATTATTAGCCAAGTTTCTTTTATCCACATTAAAGAGTGTATGAAACATTGATTTTCTGACCACCCTTGATAAATCACGGCCCCCTGTTAAGTCTCCAAGGTGGATTTACTATTAGTTGAAGACATGATATACTTCATACTTCAATAGAGCAAGGTTGGACACACAGGTAGCTGTAATGGAAAATGAAGCAGAGGGATTTATAGGTCTAATTAAAGTAGCAAACTCTCAAATCCAAACCCATAAATTGACTTTTAGGGTTCTTATTGCCGGAAGAGTTGCAAAAAAAAGCATTTTGAGGTGAGAGTTCATTTTTCCTGAATCAGGTGAGACTAGTGCTTTAAAAATTAATAGCTTTTGCTCTTAGTAATTTCACTTACAAAAATATAAATATAATCTGAATTACATGACTATATATAAGTCTGATTTATGAAAATCTGTCAAATCCTAGACTCTAAGAAGCAGCGGCAGATATATCTTGAGACAGAATTGTAGGATTATTTAGCTAACACACTAAAGTTTATAAGACATAGAATTTAAAGTTTTCTGTGTTTGGATAAAGGTTATATATAAATAAAAAAAGAAATCTGGAAAAATACTGGACCTCAAATTAGAGTAAGAAGCTGAATTCATTGGTATCATCCACACAAGGTCATAATAAATTTGTTTTCTCTTTCACTTTGTTGTTCTGAAAATATTTTTCTGATTGATAGCTGGTTATCATGTCTTTGTGTTGCTCCACTTTATTATCATTCTGCACATTTCAAAGGATAAAATTGCTTTTTAATCACATCAGTAACATAAACCATAATGATATTTTTTTCTTCACAAATACCTTAAGACTGTGAGTCCTTTACAATCCTGTGAGCTCCTTTAGGACAGGACCATGCCATTCTGCCCTGGGTACCCAGCTCCGAGCTTATTGCCTGGCTCCATAAACACTATTTCACCCCCCTATACTGTTGATGGGAGAAGGTAATGGCACCCCACTCCAGTACTCTTGCCTGGAAAATCCCATGGACGGAGGAGCCTGGTGGGCTGCAGTCCATGGGGTCGCTAAGAGTCCGACTTGACTGGGCGACTTCACTTTCACTTTTTAGTTTCATGCATTGGAGAAGGAAATGGCAACCCACTCCAGTGTTCTTGCCTGGAGAATCTCAGGGACGGGGGAGCCTGGTGGGAGGCCTTTTATGGGGTCACACAGAGTCGGACACGACTGAAGAGACTTAGCAGCGTGCTGTTGATGGGACTGTAAGTTGGGGCAGCCACTATGGACAACGGTTTGGAGATTCCTTAAGAAATTAAAAATAGAGATACCATATGATCCAGCAATACCACTTGTGGGCATATATCCGGAGAAAAACATGATTCAAAAGGATACATGCACCCCGATGTTCACTGTGGCTCTGTTGACAACAGCCAAGACATGGAAACAATGTAAGTGTCCATTGACAGATGAATGGGTAAAGATGTGGTGCCTATATACAATGGAATACTACTCAGCCATAGAAAAATAATGCCATTTGCAGCAACATGGTTGGATCTGGAAATTATCATACTCAGTAAGTCAGACAAGAGAAAGATAAATACCATATGATACCCCTTATTTGTGGAATGTAAAATATGACACAAATGAACTTATCTCTGAAACAGAAACAGACTCACAGACACAGAGAACAGACCTCTGGCTACCAAGTTGGGAGCAGGTTGGGGAGGAACAAAGTGGGAGTTCGGGGTTAGCAGATGCAAACTATTATATATAGATCAGATCAGTTGCTCAGTCGTGTCCGACTCTTTGTGACCCCATGAATCGCAGCACGCCAGGCCTCCCTGTCCAACACCAACTCCCGGAGTTCACTGAGACTCACGTCCATTGAGTCAGTGATGCCATCCAGCCATCTCATCCTCTGTCGTCCCCTTCTCCTCCTGCTCCCAATCCCTCCCAGCATAGAGAATGGATAAAAAACAAGGTCATATTGAATAGCAAAGGGAACTATATCCTATATCCATAATGGAAAAGAATGTAAAAAAAGAATGCATATATATGTATACATATATATACTTGAAGAAGGAAATGGCAACCCACTCCAGTAATCTTGCCTGGAGAATTCCACAGACAGAGGAGCCTGGCAGGCTACAGTTGATGGGGTTGAAAAGAGTCAGGCATGACTAAGCAACTATCACTCACACATATATACTTGTGTGTAGCTGAATCACTTTGTTGAAAAGCAGAATTTAAATGCAACATTGTAAAACCAACTATACTTCAATAAAAAACAAAAACACAAGTTCACATGAATTAAGGGAATCCAAATATCCTGGACATCCCTTGGTCATCCCTGAGGCTGAGGAAAGCAATCGATTGAGTTGTCCCATCAGCTGGGAAGTATCAACCAACTGTGCTGGGGACAGTTGTGGAATTTGGAGATTTCTGTTCTTCAGTACCACAACGACCTCATTTTTTGTAAAATGTGAAAGATTTGGAAACGGAGAACATGAACAGGCAAAAATGTAGGACACAGGAAAAATTCCTAGAGAGTGGCTAAACATGGTTGCGAGAAGAAATGTGATCCTTCCCATCCAGCAGAAAGTCTTCAGCTGGTCTCCTTCAAGGCTGAGCGATTCCCTGCCTGCTGGGGGGAAGAAAGATGACTGGGGGGAGATAATGGGCTCCCTATTATCAGCTGTAAACTAAACGCATATTTGCTTCTATAAATATTTGGCATGTGAGAAGTACGCAGGGAATAATGATTGGGTCCAAATTACTCATTTGTTTCTCTGTAAGTGGCAAAGCTAGCATCAGCTGATGTAGTTAGCTAGAATCAGGTCTGATACAATCAGCAGGGGACAAGCCCTCAGCAGCTGCAACGAAAAGTCCAAGATGGCCTGTCTGGGATGAGAAGAACCTACTAGAGGTTGTCCTCTCGCCCTTTCACACTGTCTCCTCTGTAGTGAGCATTCAAACAGCTTCCAACCCTGCCACCTGCGGCTCTTTAAATCACCCTCCTCTTCTGCAGGACCCCACAGCTACTTCCCATCGCCCTGGCAATTATGATGAGACCCAGGGATCACTTGCTGGGGTATGCCACAGCCTTTACCAGAGTGCCCTCCACAGCCACACTTTCTTCTTCTCCAGTGTTCCAATGTGTCCTGTTGCTACACTAATTCCATACTCTAGACAGACTTGGCATTGCAAGACAAGTTGAAGCAGGTAACGAATCCCTTTAAGACTCAACATCCTCATCTCTAAAATGTAGGGTGACCAACCATCGTGGGTCTGCCTAGGAGGCAAGACTTCTAGTGTTAAAACCAAGAATGTCCCAAACAAACCAGGATGAGTTGGTCATCTTACTAAAGCAGGAATTTCTTATGTAGATGAAATGTAATATTGTTTGCAGAGTATCTGTTAGGAACAAGTATTCAATAAATGCCAGCCTCCCAGCTTCCTTAGTCAGTTAAAAGTATTTGTGAAATAAGAGTTTGTGGAACACCTGCCAAGTGCCCCTCTAGGTACTGGGCAGCTGTATCAAGTGAAGTCTGGAACACAATTCCTGTGTTCAAGCAGCTCACAATCCAGTTGGAGATCTAACATTAATGTATATGAAACTATTGTATTTACTTTTATACTTCATTTCTTTCCCCAAAAAAAGATTGGAGGAAGCTCAGAATAAATGATACAGATACATGAAGATCAGAGTTGAAGGATAACAGCCACATAATTAGAGAGACAGTGGTGGAACAATTATACCAGAAACCCAAGGCTAAGGAAAGCAATTCCAATTGAATCCAAAACAGATGAGAACAAAACAAGAAAAACCCAGAGCAGACTAAATTAAACAGTAAATTATATGGTATCAGTTACAGAAGTTCAAGGTAGTGGTCGGAAAGTTCAAGGTGGAGTACGGTGATGATTTCCTTCAAACCAGCTGCAGAGATCATGGGCAGGATGCCTACTGCGTGCCTCCACTTCTTCTCAAAAGCAGGGAGGGTGCTTCTCGTGACAAGACATTGACTGTCAATAATGCACGTGTGTTTCCAACCTCTCCTCTGCTCCTGCCCATTTAGGAAGCTGTGTTGCCCAAGTTTCTCCCAGAGCACAGGAAAAGAGCAAGGGCCTGGGGAGGAGTTTAGGAGAAAATTTTTCTCGAGAAGTTAGGAGGAGAGAGAAGACAGGGAAGACTGTGGTGGGTGAGGGAAATAGACGAAAGAAGACTTTTTAGGAAGTGTTGCCTGGAGCCATATATTCCCTTTACGGTGCTTGAGTAATTTTGGAAATTTCTTTTTAGCTGCCAGACAGTCTCTCTTTGATTCCAACCCCCCTCTGAGACACGAGCCAACAAGTGAATGAAAAAGAAAGCACTTATGCAAAGGCCGTGTTTGAAGCTGGATCAGAATCCTCTCCCAACAGCTCAGACCCTCTGCTTTGCTCTTGGTCAAAAAAAGGAAAAATGCTAAAGACTTGGACAATTGGGATTCTGGCTCATTGGTTTCATAATTGTATGTCTTTGGGCAGGTTACCTACCCTGGCAAATACTCAAATTCCTCATCTGTAAAATGGATTACTTGTAGAGAAATAAGATAACCTATTTGCATATAAAACCCTTAGCTCAGTGGCAGGCACATATAGGCCCTTGGTAAATGTCAGTTTTCCTCCTTCCCCTTTTGCAATCCCATCTTTCTAAAAAAAAAAAAAAAAAAGTTTATTTGGCAGCATTGGGTCTTAGTTGTGGCATGTAAGATCTTTTGTTGCAGCACATGGAGTCTCTAGTTGTGGAAAGTAGCTCAGTTGTGCCCTACTCTTTGTGACCCCGCTGACTATACAGTCCATGGAATTCTCCAGGCAAGAATACTGGAGTGGGTAGCTGTTCCTTTCTCTAGGGGGTCTTCCCAACCCAGGGATCAAACCCAGGTCTCCTGCATTGCAAGGCGGATTATTTCCCAGCTGAGCTACCAGGGAGGTGAATGGGTTTAGTTGCTCTGAGGCATATGGGATCTTAGTTCCCCAACTGGGGATAGAACATGAGTCCCCCGCATTGCAAGGTAGATTCTTAACCACTGGACCATCAGGGAAGTCCTAATCCCATCCTTTTTATGATGAGTAATTGACATCAGGTGGAGAATTCATTCCTCCTGGATCAACTTCATGCAAAGGTGAAATTCCCATGTCTCCCTCTTTAAATTAACTCTCCATCCAGTTACTCCCCAAACCTCCCAGGTAAACCCACCTAGAAGTCTGCTTACCCAGAGATCTACCTTTCCTGTGTCTGTCTCTGTGTTTGTGATTGCTCTTCTAGGACAGTGACCACAACTTTCTAACTTGATGTGTCATGTACAGCACAAAAGTCAGACCGATGCTGTAACAGAACAAACCCCACTATTGCTTCACCACTGTTTTATAACACTCATATTTCCTCTGCTTTATTCCCATGGCCTGGATCTAACACCTAGAATGGTTCCATTTCTGAAGTTTAATGCCCAAATTTCTTTCTGACAACAATATCCCACCCTTGCAGCTCATTCACTCCCTTAACATACATCTTTAACCCTAATGTAACCTCTGGTTCCAGAGCTGCTCATTTGGCCCCTGACTCTTTTCTCCCATTTGGCTTGGCCTCTCTTTTCACCATGGTGTCTCACTGGTCACTGAACCCAGGGTAGCAAGGCGTGAGCTAGGAAGCTGGAAGATGTGAGGAGCTGTAGGAACTACAAATGTGTTTATTCGCTCCTGGCTGGCACAGCAGCAAGGCAGATATGCTGTACTCTCTCGTGGTTGGCCTGACAGATACAGCCATAACTCAACTCAATGCTATTCAGAGTCTCCTACAAGAGTGTTTCGGGCGGTGCTTATATAGGTTACGCACATCCACAGGGCTATAAATGATCTCAGCTATTAGGTAATTATGAATTTACAAATGTGGGGTGAGAGTGGGAGGACTTGGGGCGAGAGAGCCTGAGCACCACCATCTTGGCTGATTTGCTTTTTCCCTACACATGGTCTGTCACTTGAGTTGTTCTCTCACCATTGCCCTTTACCCATGTACCCCATGGCTGTTCATTGACCCTAGAACACCCAGCCATGGATCAGCTCAGCCACTTACATTCAGATCTACTAGCTCTGCTAAAGAAAATCACATCACCATACAAATTCATGCTTTCCAACCTTCCAGGACTCAGTGCTGCCACAAATCCTCCACGAGTCCTAGTATTTCTCCCATCTCCTTAGCAACTACTCCATATTCCACCTTTTTGCTTAAATCTACCCATCCACCTTCCTCTGTCCCTTCAATGACCTTGCCTCCTTGTTCTATTGTGGGAACTGGGGCTTCCTTTCAAACTCTTCCTTGGGTCCCTTGACTGCTCAGAAATTTGAGCCTGTAGCATTCTTTTTTTCCTCCTAATTCCCTCAGTGGGAGATGTGGCTTTTCTTCCTTCTTAAGTTTCCCCTCACTTATGTGGTGGACTCACCCCTCATCTCTACCAGAGACTTCTCCCCTTCCCTCATCACCTCAGCTCAGTGCTCTCACTCCATCAGTCATCCCAGATTTCTTTATTAAATTTCAGACTGTTCTACTTCACTAGCCCTGTTCCTTCAAGTGTGTAAATTCACTCAAATTTCTCTCCTCAAAAAATTCCTGTCACATTACTTACCCTTATCCCCAATTACTGTATTATGGGACTTGAGCAAAAATGTTAACAAACAAATATCCACGGACCCTTCCCTTAATCTACCATTTAATAAGAATTCTGTCATCGCTGTCTTAGCCTTTCTTCCCCCTGTTTCCATAGGGGCAGGATTGTCTTTGTCTTTCCTGCTGTGCAGACTCTGGGCAACGAGGCAAGAGTGAACTAGAAAGAGTAGTGGAGTGGATCTGCATGGGAAACAGCTGTACCAAAGATGAGAAGGAAGATAAGAGAACCGGCCTGGTATTTCCATAAGTATTTTAGGGGAAGGGATGGAAGTTTTTAAAAATATAGACTCAGGTACCACAGGAGACTCATTGAACCAGAATATGCATTTTTTTTCCTTCAGAATACAGATTTAACAAGATCCCTAGGTGATTTGTATATTAAGATTTGAGAAGCACACACAAATTAACTAAAAATGGATCATAGATATATTATAAATACCTAAGAATATCAATCTTCTAGAAGAAAGTATAGAAGAAAATCTTATGACCTTGGGTTGGACACAATTCTTAAGAATAACAAAAAACAAAACAAACAAAAAAAACCATGATCCATAAAAAACAAAAATAGATTGAACTGCACCAATATTAAAAACTTTTTTACACTTCAAAAGACATAATTAAGAAAATGAAGACAAGACACAGATTGGGAGAAAATATTTGCAAGTGACATATCTGATTAGAAATGCATCCAGAATACGGAGAACTCTCAAAACTTAACAATAAGAAGAAACAAACCAAATTAAAAATGGACAAAGATTTGAACAAACATTTCATTAAAGAAGATATATGAGTGGCTAAGAAGTTCATGAAAGCATGCTCAACATCATTAGTCATCATGGAAATGCAAATTAAACCACAATGAGGCACTATTATGTATCCCCTAGAACATGTGTCAGAGAAGGCAATGGCACCCCACTCCAGTACTTTGCCTGGAAAATTCCATGGACAGAGGAGCCTGGTAGGCTGCAGTCCATGGAGTCACTAAGAGTCGGACACGACTGAGTGACTTCGCTTTCACTTTTCACTTTCATGCATTGGAGAAGGAAATGGCAACCCACTCCAGTGTTCTTGCCTGGAGAATCCCAGGGACAGGGGAGCCTGGTGGGCTGCCGTCTATGGGGTCACACAGAGTCAGACACGACTGAAGTGACTTAGCATAGTATAGCATAGAATGTGTGTGTACGAGCGTGCTATGTCACTTCAGTCATGTCTGACTCTGTGCAACCCTATAGACTGTAGCCTGTCAAGCTCCTCTGTCCATGGGATTCTCCAGGCAAGAACATTGGAGTGGGTTGCCATGCTCTTCTCCAGGAGATCTTCCCAACCTGTGTCTCTTTTATCTCCTTCATGGGCCGGCTGGTTCTTTACCACTAGCGCCACCTGGGAAGCCCATCCCCTAGAATAGCTATAATCAAAACATCTGAAAATACCAAGTTTCGTGCCAGTAGGAATATAAAATGCTATAGCCACTTTGGAAGATAGTGTGGCAATTTCTTCAAAAGTTACACATAAACTTAAGATAGAGCCCAGAAATTATACTCCTGGGATTTTACTCAAGAGAAACGAAAATGTATATCTACACAAAGATGTATGTTAATACATATACATATGATTGTTCATAGAGGCATTATCCATAATAGCCAAAAACCTGAAACAAAACAATCCAGCTCTTTATAAAGGGAGGAATGTATGAATAGCTATTACTGCAGAGGTCACTGTCGTCAGTAGTCAGTAAGGACAGGCACACAGGGGCTCAGCACTTTCTAGCATACCTTTGCTCTCCTCCTCTCCATGGCTCTATTGACCAATAGTGACCCAAGGCCCACCACTAGATACTTGGCTGGACCCACAGAAGCACTGGCGCCATCAACATCAAAGTTCCCACCAACATTTCCACTAGGCTCCCTTCGTAAGTGGTTGGACACATCTGGCTTCTTAGATTGAGTGACTGCTCCCCTGATTATCCAATACCACTTTCTGGCTTTACTTCTCCAGCTGCTTGCCCAGTTGTGAAAGATCTTATTCCTATAATAAGTCCTTCATCCTGTAATACCCATAGTCACTCTGTTCCCCTGACTGAACACTGTTATTGGCACTGGAGGGTATAGAGTTAGAGAAGGTGAGGTTCAGGAAAAGAATGAGACTGGCACTTTACAGGAACAGATCACCTTTAATGAGGCGAGAAGGGGCAGCAGTCAGATTAGTGAGCTGTGCACTAACCCAAGAAAAGAGTAAGTATATACAGGCATATATGTGGAAATCTACTATCATAAGGGGACCTGTTCTTCTCCAAGGTTGTTTGTAGTAGTTATCACTTAAATGGCCAGGGGAAGGAATTCTGGAGATCAGCCAGAGGCTGGACCGGCTGGGAGCTGGGCTAATCAACCTTAATGTCCATTTTTTTCCCCTTGGGTGGAGAGTTCTTTGTTTTGCATAGAATGGTGGGGAGGACCGGAAGGGGAGTTTTAACTCCAGGCTATTTTGAGTGGTGTAACTTTCCTTCAGTCACCAAAAGTGGTTCCAGGGAAATAGAGCCTTAAGGATGGGACATGGAATCATTTCATTGACCTGAGTAGATTTAAAGGCATTAAAGACTGTTGCTAGTGGTGAGCTGGAAGCTGGTAGTCCACGGCACTGAAGTAAAGTGGCAAACTTTCCTTAAACGACCACCTGTAATCATTTGCAATCAAGCACCTAGAGAAAGCAAGACATTGTGTATTGAGTGGTTGCTGCCACAGAAAATTTTAGTGCAGATAAAAATTGTCAAGAATTTGGTTGCTTCTAAGTACACTGGAGAGCTGGGGAAAGAAAATGATGAGCTCAATGCTTTACATGCCCTGATCAAGGTCCAAATGATAAGCCAGGAACCTCTGAAAGAAACCCCTGTCCTCTGTAGGTTCAGGGCCAAGATTTCAGAAACCCAAACCCAAGGTTTAATCTTTTTAAAAAAATTTTTTATTTCTTTTTGACTGTGGTGGGTTTCGTTGCTGCATGGGCTTTTCTCTATTTACAGGGAACGAGGGCTACTCTCTGGTTTCTCATTGTGGTGGCTTCTCTTAATGCAGAGCACAGGCTCTAGGCCTTGAGGGCTTCAGTATATGTGGCACATGGGCTCAGTAGTTTTGGCTCCTGGGCTTAGTTGTTGAACGGCCTGTGGGATCTTCCTGGATCAGGGATTGAATTCGTGTCTCCTGTATTGGCAGGTGGATTCTTTACCACGGAGCAACCAGGAAATGCCCCATAGTCTAATCTTAAAGATGGCTGAATTGCAATGCCAAAAGAATTTACATCAGTGAACGTACTGAAAACCATTGATTTGTATGCTTTAAATGGGTGAATTGTACCGTGTATGAATTATATCTTTAAAAAGCAATTACAAAAAAAACCCCCCACAAAAATGTACAACATTACAAGTTTTTCTGTTAAAGTTAGGGCAGTGACTGGGAAGAGGGGAATCCTGAAATTGGGAGGGGGACATATGGGCAGTTTCTGATGAACTTGAGGACTTCAGACTAAATTCTACCAAGTCTCCTTTGTCAGCAGAAGCAATCCTTCCTTCCCCAATCAGAAGAGGTCAGCCTCCCCATCTCAGACCTCGGAATGATCCCTCTGAAAGTGGGTGACTTGGAAGGGACTGTTGATTTCCCTTAGGACCTACCCCTACCCTAGACCCTTTTCCTGTCCCCTCTACAGTCACGGATGATCTCATTGAAGCTCATGTTTTAAGTGCCATCTCTATGCTGATGACTCAAATTTACAGCTTCAGTTCAGACCTCTCTTCTGAACTCCAGACTCACATTCAATTGCTTTCTTTAAATCTCTGCTTGGATGCATCTCAAAATTAACTTGTCAGAAGCCAGCCCTTTAAGTTTCCCTCTTCTGACTTGCTCCTCCGCCATTAAAATTCTTGCTGTTGTCCTTCTCTCTTCTCTTCCTCTTACATCCAATCTAAAATGTTAGCCAACCCTTCAAAAATATCTCCAGAAGTTACTATTTCTCATAGTTGCCACTTGCCATTAATCTGGCCTAAAACTTTAATTATCTCTCACCTTCCTAGCTGGTCTCTTGCTTCTAGTTCTGCCCCCTTTTCAGTCTATTTACAACACAGCAGCCACTGCGATCCTGTCAAAATGCAAGTCAGATCACATTACTGCTTTGCTCAAAACCTTGCAACAGCTTTGCATTTCCCTCAGGGTAAAAGCTAGAGTTGTTACAATGGTCTAGGTGACTTGACATGATCTGCCTCTGCCCCCTACTGCCTCATTCCACCCAGGCACACTGTTTCAGGGGGTATTTGAATGTGCTGGGTTTACTTCCCCCCAGAGCCTCTGCTCGGAGAAGGCGGTGGCACCCCACTCCAGTGTTCTTGTCTGGAGAATCCCAGGGACGGCGGAGCCTGCTGGGCTGCCGTCTCTGGGGTTGCACAGAGTCGGACATGACTGAAGCGACTTAGCAGCAGCAGCAGCAGCAGCAGCAGAGCCTCTGCTCAGAATGCTTGCTTCCCTAGATAGCCACACCTCTTGAGTTTCAGTGCTTCTCAGCACTTTTCCAGTGTGGCCTTCCCTGGCCAACCCCAAACTCTCTTCATTCTTCACGTTCCTGTCACCTCTCCTGCTTCATGTCTCTTCCCTATTATTTATCCATCCCCTACATACTACATATGGACAAGGATTTTTGTATTTTCCCCTCCACTGCCATATACACCCCCGTGTCTAACACTGTGCCTGGCACAAAGTGGGGCTTGATAAAAAACTGTGGAACGATGCTTATATCCAGAGAAAACTCTAATTTGAAAATATACATGCACCCCAGTGTTTATAGCAGCACTGTTTACAATAGTTGAGACATGGAAGCAACCTAAATGTCCATCAACAGATGAATGGATAAAGGAAATGTGGTATATATACAATGGAATACTACTCAGCCATAAGAAAGCAAAAAATAATGCCATTTGCAGCAACATAGGTGGAAGTAGAGATTATCATACTAAATGAAGTAAGTCAGAAAGAGACTCATACTATATGATATCACTTATATGTGGAATCTTAAATGATGATACAAATGAACTTATTTACAAAACAGAAAGAGACTCATAGAAGACAAACTTATGGTTATCAAAGGGGAAAGGAGGGGAGGGATAAATTACAAGTTTGGGACCAACAGAAAAACATCACTATATATAGAATAGACAGACAAAAGGATGTACTGCATAATATAGGGAAACTATATTCAGTATCTTGTAATGACTTATAATGGAAAATAATCTGAAAAAAATATATATATCTGAATCACTTTGCCTTATACCTAAAACTAACACAACATTGTAAATCAACTATACTTCAATTTAAAAAGAAAGGGAAAAATCAGTATAAAATCAAAATCAATCAATCAATAAAAGTATAGAATGAAAGAATGCAAGTAATTGACATAGTATGTAGTAGATAGTCCATGATGTTAGTTGTCACTATTTAGCTGATTATTTCAGTCACTGAGTTGGAAGGTAGTCTAGACTTTCCTCCCACTCCCGTATCTAAATAGTCCCAAAATTCTGTAGTATTAATCTTAACTTAAGCCCTCATCAATTTTCACCTGGATTATTGTAACAGGCTCCAGACTGAGTCCTGTTCTTTTCCCCTCTTTCTTTGATTTTTGCTAAACATTGCTGCTCAAGTTTCAAAATCATAAATCTGATAATGTCAATCCCTGCTTAAAATTCTTCAGTGGCTCCATGGACCTGTCAGAGTTTATACTTTTTCACTTAGTACCCAAATCCTTTACTGACCCAGCCCTCTGACACCCTTTCTGGCCTCTTCTCCTGAGATCCTGACACCCTTCCCTCCAGTCCAACAGAGCCACTCAATTCCTCAAAGAGCAATGCTCTTTTACACCTTCTTGCCTTTCTACATGCAGTCTCTGCTGCCTGAAATGACCTTCTTTTCCCGCTGTCTCTTCTCACACTCTCTCGAATCATACTCATCTTTCACATCTCATCTCAAGCATGATGGACTCGAGAAATTCTTCCTGGACCTCTCAGTCTGATTTGGAGAGCACTTTTCTGTGCTTTCCCCATCACAGCACTACAGTCCTGCAGTACAGCTGGTACTGTGCTGGTCTGCCTTCTCCACTAGTGAATACAAGCCTGGAGGGTAAGTGAGGTGTCACATCGTACTTACACCTCCGCGTCTAGCACACAAATGAGGGGGCTGGAAGTGTTTGCTGAAATCATGAGGGCTGTAAGGTTAAGACTCTGCTAGCTTCTTTCATTTTTCATCTATATAAGGAGTTCATATAGATTAAGAAATGCAAAAAGGCAAAATGGTTGTCCAAGGAGGCTTTGCAAATAGTTGTGAAAAGAAGAGAAGCTAAAGGCAAAGGAGAAAAGGAAAGCTATACCCATCTGGAAAATCCATGGACGGAGGAGCCTGGTGGGCTGCAGTCCATGGGGTCGCTAAGAGTCGGACACGACTGAGCAACTTCACTTTCACTTTTTACTTTCATGCATTGGAGAAGGAAATGGCAACCCACTCCAGTGTTCTTGCCTGGAGAATCCCCAGGACGGGGAAACCTGATTCTATGGAGTTGCACAGAATCGGACACGACTGAAGCAACTTAGCAGCAGCAGCAGCAGCAGCATACCCATCTGAATGCAGAGTTCCAAAGAATAGCAAGGAGAGATAAGAAAGCTTTCTTAAGTGAACACGCAAAGAAATAGAGGAAAACACTATAATGGGGAAGACTACAGATCTCTTCAAGAAAATTAGAGATACCAAGGAAACATTTCATACAAAGATGGGCACAAAAAGGACAGAAACGGTGTGGACCTAACAGAAGCAGAAGATGTTAAGAAGATGAGATGGTTGGATGGCATCACCAATTCAATGGACTTGAGTTTGAGCAAACTCTGGGAGATGGTGAAAGACAGGGAAACGTGGTGTGCTGCAGTCCATGGGGTTGCAAAGAGTCAGACACCACTGAGCGGCTGAACAACAACAAAGTAGTTCATGATAATTTTATTTATATAGGCTTTTCACATGTGTTGTCAGATTTATTTTTATTTTATACTTTTGTTTTATTATTTTTAAAGAGCTAAATTAGTTTTATTACACTACATTGAGTACAGAATAGTGTAATATTTATCCACAATAAGAAGGATAGATAGATGAAATACAAGTTTTACTTAGCAGTTGAGTTCTGATTTCCTCTGCTAGCTTCTGGAGGCTACCTTGGCTAGAAACAGAAAGCTAGGCTGGAAACCAGGAAGCAAGAGCTTCATATAAGTAACATTTAGAGTTGGTCTACTCTTGGGTTAGAGAGTAATCACTTCAGGGAGAATGGGAAATGGGCCAGGTTCTATAAATCAGCAATAGTAGGGAAAAGCACTTTGTATTTTGCATTCTTGATCTGAAGAATGTTTCTGATATTTTCTTTGTGCATTTCCTTTGTATTATCCCTTCGTATATGACAAAGTATAATGGAAAATTCCAGCCTGCTTTAGCTGTCCTAAAATAACCCACGAGAAGTAGTTTGGGTCCATGATTGAGTGGTACTATTAAAGGTGCACCCAGCCCTTCTTGTAATGGGAGCAAGACTGTCTTCCAAACAAGAATTTAAGTGATCTATCACTTTGGAGGACTCCAGGTTTCCCTCTATGCTTTCACCAAAGGGAAGGTAAATTTTACCACACGCGGTCCTCCCCATCTACAGATTTTCTTTCCTGAGCTGAAACCTTAAATCTTCAGTGTTTTCATTTATAAAAGAGGCATTCCCCAACTCATAGACGCTTAATAAATACTTGGAATGAGGCCGTTTTCTGATTGGTTGTCCAGACATAAAGACGTATTCTGATTGGTCGGTACCGAGGAGGCTGGAGTGGATGAGGGGTTCGAGGGTGAAGGTAGAAAGGCTCGGAAAGTCCCTTGTACTCCGAGCGAGCACAAAGCAGCAACTGATGGTGAGCACGTAAACACAGTATTCACTAGTGAGAATTTCATTCTTTTCAAACAAGCTGTTGTAAGAAAGGGACAAATATTTAAGCAACAGTTGGAGTGTTTGCAATTGCAACTCCCACTGATGAATGTAAGATGGTAAAAAGGGCAACAGGGGACATTGGCTCAGAACAGAGTGCTAAGACTGTGGTAATAGAAAGCAATCTGTTCAAGACGAGGTCTTGGAGGGCAAAGACAACAAAAATAAAACCGATCAAGTGAAATGGATAAATAATGGAGAGAGGCAATAACAACCTTATAATCACTGAGAAAATCCTGACATTAATAAATCTTGAAAGACAGATATAGACGCTGAAGTCGAGGGAGGGGACTCTCTCAGAACACCCAGTAACGATGGCAAAAGTGAAGATATTAGAGGAGGAGTATAAGTAACAAAAATAAATTAGAAAACCATTTTTTTTTCTGGTAGAAAAACTATCGGATGCTAGCCTGCTCTTTGTTTCACGTGGGTATAGAGCACATCTATATACTTACCTTCCTTTAAAAAGTCAGCCGTTCTTATAAATATTCATCTTCAAGTAGCTAAGAGTGATTTTAGACTCATGAATTTTTAGTGCTGGGGCTTAGAGGCCATCTCTTCCAGCTCCCATTATTTTACAGGTAAGGATGCTGACATCTGGGGAGAATATGTGATTTGTGCAGGCACACACTCCCAGGCTACTTACCTGACTTCCCTTTCAGCATTCTTTCTGTGACATCAGGAGTTTCCAAGTGTTTAAAGTAAAAAGACCCCCTGCTTTTAATATCAAATATGTTGAATACTCTTACATGATCAAAGCTGTGCTTTTAGTATCTACTGATTATAAAATTTACATGCGATCATGATAAAAAGCAACCATGACTTCAGTAAAGCTTATAAAGTATCTTGTATTAATCATGTACATTTGGAAAGGCAGAGTATATCTATGAATGAAACATGATAGTTTCAATGTCTAGGCAGCTGAAATGGACCACAACCCTGAGGCTTCCGAGAGCCAACAACTTCCTGGCTGGGAACTGGGCCCTGTACCAGGACGAACTGGCTCTTTCCAAACCCAGCATTAAAAGACATACTTCCATTTTCTTAAGAACAAAGAAAGCATCAAGTGAAATCAAGTACCGTAATATGAAAAGAATTTCATAAAGACTTTGGGTAATTTCAGACCACAGAGGAAGAGAGTCCTATTCTGTGAACCTGGCCCAGGGCTCATCACTAGATGAACAGGGCAAAGACGTGGCTGCCTTTCTGTCTTCACGGGATGAGCAGAGCAGAGAAGAGGCTACCTTTCTATCTTCACAGGATGAACAGGGCAAAGAAGTGGCTACCTTTCTATCTTCATGGGATGAACAGAGCAGAGAAGTGGCTGCCCTTCTATCTTCACTGGATGAGCAGAGGAGAAATGGCTCCCCTTCTATCATCATGGGTAGAAAGGGAGTCCATCCCATGGTGGGAGAGACTCAGCATGTCACAGTGGGCATTGGAAGGGGTTGGAGTCGGAGGAAGACTGAGGGTGCAGTGCTCCCCTAGATCGGAGACTGCTGAGTCTGGGAATCTGTGGGTCATACCGGTGGGGATACTTCCAGGAGAGCTCTGGTCAGTTACCACTTACTAAAGACCTACTCTGTGCCAGGCATCCTGCCAGGTGCTTCACAGGCACCATTTCATGTAATAATCACACTTCTAGAGAGATGTTATTTTCATCCCCACTGTAGGGTTTAGGAAAGAAAGGCTTAGAGACGTTTTGTAATTTGCCTAGGATCTTGGGGCTGGAATTGGAAGCCTGACAGCTTGATTCCAGAGTGTCTATTCCTAATCACTACCTTAGCCAGCAAGAAGGTACTGAGCTGCTGTGAGATTCAATTGAGATAATCCATGTAAAAGTGTGTCTGAGCTTATCAAAAGGGCTTATTACATGGTGATGACGATTATCAATATTTTCAACATTTTTATGTTGGAAATGCAAATGACATAAAAAGGATGAAAATACTGGAAGGTTGTAGGAAAATTAGAGTGTGAAATCTTCCAAGATGGGGTTTAGGGAAAAAAAAAAAAAAGAATTGTGCTCTTGGGTAAGAGAAGGGAAACCAGACTGTGAACCTAGAGGAGTGGCCAGAGTACAGAGGGTTGATGTGGATGGACATGGAGACCTCCCAGGGGTGACAAGGATGCCTCCACCAGGATGGCAGGAACTGCCATCGATGCAGGCGGCAAGTCCTGACACAGGCAGAATGTGGTGTGGGACTCTGTGGGCTTCCCAGGTGGTGCTAGTGGTAAAGAATCCACCTGCCAATACAGGAGATGCAAGAGACGCAGTTTCAACTCCTGGGTTGGGAAGATCCCCTAGAGAAGGAAATGGCAACCCACTCCAATATTCTTGCCTGCAGAATCCCATGGACAGAGGAGCCTGGTGTTGCATAGTCAGACACTACTGAAGCGACTTAGCACAGCACCCTGTGTGGAGCAGTGTGTGATAGAAAGGGGAGCTCCTGATTTGATTGGCTGGGTTCAGAGACAAGAATATTTCATCACCTTTTTCTCTCTTTTAAAAAAAATTTATTTACTTATTTAATTTATTTCTTTTGCTGTGTGTTGCAACTTTCTCTAGTTGCAGAGAGTGGGGACTACTCTACAGCTGTGCTGCTTGGGCTCCTCATTGTGGTGGCTTCTCTTGTTGTGGATCCAAGCTCTAGAACATGTGGGCTCAATAGTTGTGGTTCCTGGGTTCCCTTATCCTCCTACTCGCTGCCTGGGTGCCCCTACCCAATAAAGTCTCTTGCTTTGTCAAAAAAAAAAAAAACAACAAACACCAACTTGTGGCTCTAGAGCCCAGGCCCAGGAGTTGTGGTGCTCTCCTGAGAGTTGTGGTGCACCCCAGTTGCTCCATGGGTGTGGGCTCTTCTTGGATCAGGGATCAAACCCTTGTCTTCTGCATTGGCAGACGGATTCTTTACCACTAAGCCACCAGGGAAGCCCACCTTTACTCTTATTATTACCCATCTCTTTGTGTCCCGGTGGGTCTGAAGGGGACATTTGCTAGCGCTGACACAGTAATAGAAAATATAGATGTGGTAAAAATAACATCCTGATAGAAAAACTGAGATATGGTCAGGATCCAGAAAAATTGAGTTGATTACATTTAGTTAATCCACTTACTAAATCAGAGGTGGCCCTTTGGAAGAGTTATTCAAAATCTCTCTTTTGAAAATAATGATGCCCTTCAAAAGAGTTCTGCCATGGTATGTAAGAAAGAAGGCATGGCTTGATAGCTTAAATTTTCAAAACTTATGCTTTTCATTTTAGAGAATTAAAATTGTATATATGCAGCAAAAATAACTTTCTTTAAAATTTCAAGCAGAACTTTAAAAATCTCACACTCAATTGAGTCTATTCATTCTCTAGGGAGAATAGTTCTTTTGCAGAGAATGATTTAATCCGTGAAACTGGCTTTTACTTTCCCTGTTAGAGGATAAGATTTTCTACTTAATCTGAGCAAATGATTGAACAAGTTTTGTGGAATTGGGCAAATTTTCCTGTAGAAGTTGTCATATTTTTACCTTTTATTAACTGAAACCAGGGAGGTATATATGACAATAACCACAAAAGAAAATACATTGTTTGCACAGTAATTGGTTAATTCGAGGAGGCTCAGATGGTATGTTATCCTAGAAATTGCTCGAAAATGAGACTTCTCCATTCTGAAAAGCCTGATGAGATAAGAAACACAGCAGTTTGAAGGTCTTTTTGGTGCATTGTGTCCAAAGTTTATTGTAAGAAGGAGGAACTATGTTAACATGTCGGTATTTTCAGGTGACATCAACACTAACTGTCTAGAGAATGACGAGACTCAGCATATCATATAAAGAGACTGGTCCTTTGATGGCAAGACTTCCAAGCAGAAATGTATCATAGTAGGGACGAATGGGTATTAATAACAAGTAGTCTGGGACAGGTGCTCCATGATAAATAAGGCTATCACAAAGCTTGATCAGGATGTCAGACTGTTGAGGACAGAAAATGTTTCTAATCCCTCCACATCATATGGGCCCTCCAGCAAAAATGAGGAGTTGGTTGTGGGAAAAAAAATCTTGGGTATTTTGCTCTGAGAAACTAAGATTCTCAAATTTCACCAGTTTGGGGTCTACTTTGCAGAACAGCAGCTTTTCCCATGACAGAGCCTGTCCTCAGCCATGAGTCCCTGCTGGCATCCATGGTTCTGTGTTGCCCAGAGGCCTGGCTGGCGTCCTGTATGAGGCCCCACACCCGTCACTTGCTCCAGTGAGACACTCCTTTTCTCTCAAAGAATCCTAGCAGATATTGGGATCATTATCTGTGATGATTAACTTTATGTATGAACTTAACTGGCCTCAGGGTGCCTAGATAAATACTCAAACATTAATTCTGGATGTTTCTGTAGGGGTTTTTTGGATAAGATTAACACTTGAATCAGTAGAATGAATAAATCAGATTACTCTCCCTAATGTGAAAAGGCTAGTGGGCCTCACCCAATCAGTTGAAGGGCTGAATAGAACAGAAAGGTTGAACTTGTTTTCAGTAAGAGAGAATTCTTCCTGCCAAACTACCTTTGAACTGTTGTTGTTTAGTCACTCAGTCATGTCCAACTCTTTGCGACCCCACGGACTGTAGCATGCCAGGCTTCCCTGTCCTTTACCAACTCCCAGAGCTTGCTCCAACTCATGTCCATTGAGTTGGTGATGCCATCCAACCATCTCGTCCTCTGTCATCCCCTTCTCTTCCTGCCTTCAATCTTTCCCAGCATCAGGGTCTTTTCTAATGTCAGCTTTTCGCATCAAGTGGCCAAAGTATTGAAGCTTAAGCCTCAGTATCAGTCCTTCCAATGAATATTCAGGATTGAGTTCCTTTAGGATTCACTGGTTTGATCTCCTTGCAGTCAAAGGGACTCTCAAGAATCTTCTCCAACTCCACAGTTCAAAAGCATCAATTCTTTGGTGCTCAGCCTTCTTTATGGTACAACCTTTGAACTGAAACATCAGCCTTTCTTGGGTTTTAGGCCTATAACTTTCAGATTGGAAGCTTGTGAATGTACCCTGCAAGTCTTGGGACTTGTCAGCCTTTATAATCATATGATTCAATTCTTTATAATAAATCTCTTTCCACATATATATAGATATATATATATGTAGGTGTCATATTGATTCTGTTTCTCTGGAGAACACTGAGTAATACACTGTCCATCATCTAATTTACTTCTCTGGTTTGGGGATTTTCCTAGTGAATTCATCAGAGTCCTCCAGAGAAATAGAACTAAACACACACACACAAATATGTGTGTGTGTGTGTGTGTGTGTGTATATATATATATATATATATATATATATATGAAGAGATTTCCCTAGTGGCTCAGTGGTAAAGAATCCGCCTGAAATGCAGGAGGTGTAGGAGATGTGGGTTGGGAAGATCCCCTGCAGGAGGGCATGGCAACCCACTCCAGTATTCTTGGGTGGTGAATCCCATGGCTCCTCACCTGACGGGCTACAGTCCATAGGGTCACAAAGAGTCAGACATGACTGACTTGACTGAGCACAAACACACATGAGGAGATTTATTATGAGGAACTGGCTCATGTAATTATAGAGACTGAGAAGTCCCACAGTTTGTGGTCTATAAGCTGGAGACCCGAGGGAGCTGGTGGCATAATTCAACTGAAAGCCTAATTCAGAGTTTGAAAGCCTAAGAACCAGAAGATTTAATGCACAGACTCCACTTCAGGTTTGAAGATCTGAATGAGAGCCAGGAGTGCTGAGAGAGGAAGATTAATATCCCAGCTCAAGCAATCAGGCAGGAAGGACTGAATTCTTCTTACTCTCCCTTTTTGTTCTATTCAGACCTCAGTGGATTGGACAATTCCCATCCACATTGGGAAGGGCACCTTGCTTTACTAAGTTCTTTGAGTCAAATGCTAATTTCATCCAGAAGCATCCTGACAGACATATCCAGAAAAAAAGTTAAGCCAAATATCTGGGCATTTTGTGGTTCTGTCAAGTTGACACATAAAATTAACGATCACACCCAATGAGTATGTGATTGCTGTCCCCATACCTTAGCTGCAGGATGCAGGCATGTGACTGTGCTGGGCCACTCAGATGTTCCTGCCTGGTCTTCACATGTGAAGAGCATGAGATAAGAGGACAAGTCAGTCACACCTCACTTCTGGTTGTGGCAGAGAGTGGCTGGTAAAGGATGGTTATCTTGGCGCTCGAAACATGCTGATTTTTCTCCTCATTCTCTAAGCCTCATTCTCCATCACCAGTGGCTTCTGAAAGCCCTGTCAGTCAGTCAGTCCAGTCACTCAGTCGTGTCCGACTCTTTGCGACCCCGTGAACCTCAGCATGCCAGGCCTCCCTGTCCATCACCAACTCCCAGAGTTTACCCAAACTCAAGTCCATTGAGTCGGTGATGCCATCTAACTGTCTCATCTTCTGTTGTCTCCTTCTCCTCCTGCCTTCAATCTTTCCCAGCATCAGGGTCTTTTCAAATAAGTCAGCTCCTCGCATCAGGTGGCCAAAGTATTGGAGTTTCAGCTTCAACATCAGTCCTTCCAATGAACACCCAGGACTGATTTCCTTTAGGATGGACTGGTTGGATCTCCTTGCAGTCCAAGGGACTCTCAAGAGTCTTCTCCAACACCACAGTTCAAAAGCATCAATTCTTCTGCGCTCAGCTTTCTTTATAGTCCAAGTCTCACATCCATACATGACCACAGGAAAAACCATAGCCTTGACTAGACAGACCTTTGTTGACAAAGAAATGTCTCTGCTTTTTAATATGCTGTCTAGGTTGGTCATAACTTTCCTTCCAAGGAGTAAGCGTCTTTTAATTTCATGGCTGCAATCACCATCTGCAGTGATTTTGGAGCCCCAAAAAATAAAGTCAGCCACTGTTTCCACTGTTTCCCCATCTAATTGCCATGAAGTGATGGTACCAGATGCCATGATCTTAGTTTTCTGAGTGTTGAGCTTTAAGCCAACTTTTTCACTCTCCTCTTTCACTTTCATCAAGAGGCTCTTTAGTTCTTCTTTGCTTTCTGCCATAAGGGTGGTGCCATCTGCATATCTGAGGTTATTGATATTTCTCCTGGAAATCTTGATTCCAGCTGGTGCTTCATCCAGTCCAGCATTTCTCATGAGGTACTCTGCATAGAAGTTAAATAAGCAGGGTGACAATATACAGCCTTGATGTACTCCTTTTCCTATTTGGAACCAGTCTGTTGTTTCATGTCCAGTTCTAACTGTTGCTTCCTCACCTGCATATAGGTTTCTCAAGAGGCAGGTCAGGTGGTCTGGTATTCCCATCTCTTTCAGAATTTTCCACAGTTTATTGTGATCCACACAGTCCAAGGCAAACCATTCAATATCATGGTAATCCAAGTCTATGCCCTGACCAGTAATATTGAAGAAGCTGAAGCTGAATCGTTCTATGAAGACCTATAAGACCTTTTAGAACTAACACCCAAAAAAGATGTCCTTTTCATTATAGGGGACTGGAATGAAAAAATATGAAGTCAAGAAATACCTGGAGTAACAGGCAAATTTGGCCTTGGAGTACAGAATGAAGCAGGGCAAAGGCTAATAGAGTTTTGCCAAGAAAACGCACTGGTCATAGCAAACACCCTCTTCCAACAACACAAGAGAAGACTCTACACATGGACATTACCAGATGGTCAATACTGAAATCAGATTGATTATATTCTTTGCAGCCAAAGATGGAGAAGCTCTCTACAGTCAGCAAAAACAAGACCGGGAGCTGACTGTGGCTCAGATCATGAACTCCCTATTGCCAAATTCAGACTTAAATTGAAGAAAGTGGGGGGAAACCACTAGACCATTCAGATATGACCTAAATCAAATCCCTTATGATTATACAGTGGAAGTGAGAAATAGATTTAAGGGACTAGATCTGATAGACAGAGTGCCTGATGAACTTTGGATGGAGGTTCGTGACATTGTACAGGAGACAGGGATCAAGACCATCCCCAAGAAAAAGAAATGCAAAAAAGCAAAATGGCTATCCGAAGAGGCCTTAAAAATAGCTGTGAAAAGAAGAGAAGCGAAAAGCAAAGGAGAAAAGGAAAGATATACCCATTTGAATGCAGAGTTCCAAAGAACTGCAAAGAGAGATAAGAAAGCCTTCCTCAGTGGTCAATGCAAAGAAATAGAGGAAAACAATACATTAGGAAAGACTAGAGATCTCTTCAAGAAAATTAGAGATACCAAGGGAACACTTCATGAAAAGATGGGCTCAATAAAGGACAGAAATGGTATGGACCTAACAGAAGCAGAAGATATTAAGAAGATATTAAGAAGAAGATATTAAGAGGTGGCAAGAATACACAGAAGAACTATACAAAAAGGACCTTCATGATCCAGATAATTACGATGGTGTGATCACTCACCTAGAGCCAGACATCCTGGAATGTGATGTCAAATGGGCCTTAGGAAGTATCACTACAAACAAGGCTAGTGGAGGTGATGGAATTCCAGTTGAGCTATTTCAAATCCTAAAAGATGATGCTGTGAAAGTGCTGCACTAAGTATGTCAGCAAATTTGGAAAACTCAGCAGTGGCCACAGGACTGGAAAAGGTCAGTTTTCATTCCAATCCCAAAGAAAGGCAATGCCAAAGAATGCTCAAACTACCGCACAATTGCACTCATCTCACATAGTAGTAAAGTAATGCTCAAAATTCTCCAAGCCAGTCTTCAGCAACACTTGAACCATGAACTTCCAGTTGCTCAAGCTGGTTTTAGAAAAGGCAGAGGAACCAGAGATCAAATTGCCAACATTTGCTGGATCATCGAAAGCCCTGTATATCTTTCCAATTAACGTTCTTTTCTACTGAAGATCTAAAGTCAGTCTCTGTTACTTGTAACCACAAACTCTGAAACTGTTCTAGAGGTGAGGGCCATCCTTCAGGCCAGACACTTGGAATCAAGAGCACCCTATTGCTGATTTGTGTCACGTGTAAACTTACAGGCAGATGGCTCTGGCTACAGCTGAGCTGGTCAGCCATGAGAGGAGTGCTGAAGCCAAAGGGCATGATCACATCAATGACAGTGACTAAGTATCATGCCTTTCCCATGTGCCAGGCACTGTGGCATGAGCTTCTCTTCTATTGTCTCAACTGATTCTCACTACAACCATCTGTGGTTGGCAGCACTGTTATCCTCATTTGCAGAATGAGGAATCTGTAACAGAAGGATTAAGGGATTTGCCCAAGCTTGTACTGTCCAAAGTGGCAGAGTTGGAATTCAAGATCAGGACTATCAGTTCCTCCAAATATGTAACTAGCATGGTAGGTGTAGTGAGACTATGAGTCTGGTTTGGAAGGATTAAAGGAGGTGTATACAGAGGCAGGAAGTAGGGAATCAGCCAAGGAAATAAGCGTCAGGCATGTTGATAAGGGCCATCTAAGAGTCTGTGTTGGTGTTTCCTGGCTATTGTATTCAGGGAACAGAATCCATCCTCACTGGTTTAAACAGAGAGGGATTTGTTGCAGTGTATTGTTTAGCTTGTAAAATTTCCAGAATTGTCTCAAATCATGGTTGATTGCTACAAATTCATGGATCACATAGCCAGGGGAAATGACCAAGCAGAACTCCAGACTGTTCTAGAGGAAACCCACAGCTGCCATTGTTGGCCACCCAGAGACTATGATGCTAGGGCTAGAACTATTTTCCCAGCCACTCCAGAAAAGTCAATCTCTCTGCTACCATCCTTTGCTGGACTGTCCAGCCTTTCATGGCCACTGACCCAGCTGCTCACCTTTCCTTCCAAGTCTCATGTAGGATCTTGGCTTGGTGGACCTAGGTCACATGGAGAACACTGGTGGCAAAGAATCTGTAAAATGTACTTTTTAGCTTTTTCAGCATCTTCAGTTCAGGAAAGCACTTTAGAATGCAGTTGGAGTGAGCACTGAATGCCAAGTCAATGGTTTTGTCCTGCCTCAATTCCTCTGCTCTCCATAGAGATATGTGGTGGAAAATGAGTGTCAGATCTTGATGCTCCAAGTTGATACCATACAACTTTACATCTGGAAGAGATTTGGCATTTGTAGATCCTAGGGGTTCCTGAAAGGGTGTTAGGGACTTGCCACAGTGATTAAGAAGGGGTTAGGGGAGGGGCAGGGCCAATATGTTTAATAATAACTCAGATATGTTTCAGATTCTGTGCTAAAAATATATAAATAAATAAAATTAAAGAGTTTGTAAATTACTGGCTAATCTAGCTTCATTTTTACTGATGAAAAAACAGGGACTCAGAGATACAAATGCCTTGTCCACAGTCATAGAACTTGTTGCTGTTGTTTAGTTACTAAATCGTGTTTGACTCTTTGCAGCCCCATGGACGGTAGCACATCAGGCTCCTCTGTCCTCCACTATCTCCCAGAATCTGATTCTATCTAACCATCTTATCCTCAGCCACTCTCTTCTCCTGTTGCCTTCAGTCTTTCCTAGCATCAGGGTCTTTTCCAAGTGAGTCAGCTCTTCACATCAGGTGGCCAAAGTGGCAAAACCAAGACCAAAACTCGAATTGCTCCTTTTGTATCTGCACCACAGTATCTGAAGATGTGTTCATTCAAAACTGCCTGAGATGCATGATCTGGGTTTAGCACAGGTGATGACATGACTTGATTTCAACTTCAACAAAGGTCCATCTAGTCAAAGCTACGGCTTTTCCAGTAGTCATGTATGGATGTGAGAATTGGACCATAAAGAAAGCTGAGCACCGAAAAACTGATGCTTTTGAACTGTGGTGTTGGAGAAGACTCTTGAGAGTCCCTTGGACTACATGGAGATCAAACCAGTCAATCCTAAAGGATATCAGTCCTGAATATTTATTGGGAGGACTGATGCTGAAGCTGAAACTCCAATACTTTGGCAACCTGATGCAAAGAACTGACTCATTTGAAAAGATCCTGATGTTGGGAAAGATTGAAGGCGGGAGGAGAAGGGGACAAGAGAGGATGAGATGGTTGGATGGCATCACTGACTGGATGGACATGAGTTTGAGTAAGTTCCAGGAGTTGGTGATGGACAGGGGAGCCTGGTGTACTGCAGTCTGTGGGGTTACAAAGAGTTGGACACGACTGAGCAACTGAACTGAACTGAATCACTGCCCCAGACAAGTCTGCCTGGATCCACCAGGCCAAGCCAGTCCTTCCTGTCACATGCATTCTTGGAGCCTATACTTCTCCCTTTAAGCACTCAGTACACTTATAATGAATTTAATCACTGTGTTGCTTAATGTCCATCTCTCTTGTTAGAATGTAAGTTCCATGAATGGTCTGCAGAGTGAGACAATCTGAGTTTAGCCCTAAGTTGGGGCTCTGTTTTCTTATCTATTAAATGGGCCTAATAATTCCATTCTGCTTTACTGTTGTGAGGAGGGCAGGAGAGAATGACTAAAAGCTGGATCTGAATTTGGATTCTCATGTCCCATAGCCAGTCAAACTATGGTAGAAATTATAATCCATGCCTTGGTATTCTGAAGCCTATGAAAGAACAGCCTAGAATGTGAGGACTGAAATTGTTCCTGAGATCCTTGGGATTTAGCTTCCTGTGTTTATATGACCTTCATTTCTGATTGAGAAAAATAATAAATGTAAATTATAGGAAAAAATAGAAAATGTAGATAATTGCAAAGAAGAAAATTTAAAAATCACCTGTGGCTTCATGGTTTAATATTAATATTTTGGCATCATCTCAAAATGTTTTTATGTTCATATTTATATAATAAATTTATATGACTCAATGGACATGAATTTGAGCAAACTCTGGGATATAGTGAAGTACAGGGGAGCCTGGCATGCTGCAGACCATGGGATCATAAAGAATCCAGCATGATTTAGTGACTGAATAACAAAACAACAACAACAACAACAACAACAATTTATACTGCTTATAATCTGCATATTTTATTTTTAAATATTTTAGAACATTTTCATATTTAAATGGTCTTATATAATTTGATGTTCTTATCATATTTTGTTTTTAAATTTTGATTTGAGACTGTTTCTTTTCTAATGTAATCATTCAGTGGTATAAACTTCCTTCTTAACATGCTTTTGATGCATCCTACAAATTTTGATATATTTTAATTTTCGTTGTTATATACCTTTTTATTTCCTTTTTGAGACCTTTTAATTTTGCTAACTAGCCTATTTAATTACAAAATTAATTTATTCATAAGGTAAAACAATCCGAACACTATGAGTTTGCAGTAAAAGAAAACGTCTCTCATTTCTGTACCTACCCCAGTTCCTTTCATCAAGGTAAACATAGTAAACAGTAATTTTGTGGGCCTGACAGAAACCTTCCACTTACACACATGGGTGTTTGTGTGCATGTGTGTGTGAGATAATGTTTCATGTTTTATCTTCTATTGGACAAACAGGAACACACAACACACTCTGTGCAGCTTACATATGGGGTAGACTGATTACAAAGTTGGTCCCAACTATTCCCTCCTCATATTTCTTGCAACATAACTTTGAAGTTATTCCTATTGAGAGGGAGAATAATGTAAATCAATGAAGTTAGAATATTCCCTCACAGCTTACACAAAAATAAACTCAAAATGGCCTAAAGATATAACATGACACCATAAGACTCCTATAAGAGTACACAGGCAAAACATTCCCTAACATAAATTGTAGCAATGTTTTCTTATGTCAGTCACCGATGAAAAAGAAATAAAAGCAAAAATAAACAAATGGGACCTAATCAAATTTACAAGCTTTTACAAAGCAAAGGAAACTATCAACAAAATGAAAAGAGAACCTATGGAGTGGAAGAAAATATTTGCAAACAATGCAGTGAAGGAGAGCTTAATTTCTATAATATCCAAGCAGCTCATATAGCTCAATATAAAAAAATAAACAATCCAGTCAAAAAATGGGCAGAAGACATAGGTAGACATTTTCCCAAAGAGGACAGAAATATCACTAACAGGCACATGAAAAAGAAAGGATACTCAATATCAGTAATTACTAGAGAAATGCAAATCAAAACTAAATGAGGTATCTATCACCTCACACCCGTTAGAATGGCCATCATCAAAAAGTCTACAAATAATAAATGCTGGAGATGAAACAGAGAAAAGGAAACCCTACTGTTCTGTTGGTGAGAATTTAAATTGGTGCAGACACTATGGAGAACAGTATGGAGGTTCCTTAAAATAAAATAGAGTTACCATATGACCCAGCAATCCCACTCCTGGGCATGTATCTGGAAAAGATTAAAACTCTAATTTGAAAAGATACATGTACCCCAGTGTTCATAGCAGCACCATTTGCAATGGCCAAGACATAGAAACAAACGAAGTATCCATCAACAGATGAATGGATAAAGAAGATGTGGTATATATATATACAACGGAACATTACTCAGCCATAAAAAAGAATGAAATAATGCCATGTGCAGCAAAATGGATTGACCTAGAGATGATCATACTAAATGAAGTAAGTCAGAGAAAGATGAATATCATGTAACATCACTTATAATATCACTTACATATGGAATCTAAAAAAAAAGATACAAATGAGCTTATTTACAATACAGAAATAGGCTCAGACATAGAAAAGAAACTTACGGTTGTCATAGGGGAAAGGAGGGGGGAGGGATAAATTAGGAATTTAGGATGAACAGAAACACACTATTATGCATAAAATAGATAAACAACAAGGACCTATAGTATAGCACAGGGAACTATATATTCAATATCTTATAATAACCTATAATGGAAAAGAATGTAAATATATACATATTTCCAATATTGGAATATAATATATATATACACACACACACATAAATTCTACCATGTGAACAAATGTGGGCTAACCTATTGGAAGATAAACCTCCACATGGAGGTTAATTGTCCCAGCCAAGTCAATTCTAAACCAGTCTACACTGGCTGACCTCCAAACATGTGAGAGCCCATCCAAGATCAGCAGAGCTGCCTACCCAACCCATATCTGACTGCAGAGTCAACCAAAGGTTAACCAACAATGAATACTTATTGCTTTAAGCCACTGAACTTTGGAGCAAGTTATGTGGCAATAACTTACAAATATGTGATGTTTTCATATCAGTATGTAGAATAAATTAATACGTGTAAAATGCTTAGAACCATGCCTGGCTTATAGTAAGCTTTCAAAAATGTTAGCTCTAATTTAATTCTCCAAGCCAGGCTTCAACAGTATGTGAACTGTGAACTTCCAGATGTTCAAGCTGGTTTTAGAAAAGGCAGAGGAACCAGAGATCAAATTGCCAACATCCACTGGATTATCAAAAAAGCAAGAGAGTTCCAGAAAAGCATCTACTGTTGCTTTATTGACTATGCCAAAGCCTTTGACTACATGGATCACAATAAACTGTGGAAAATTCTTCAAGAGATAGGAATACCAGACCACCTTACCTGCCTCCTGAGAAATCTGTATACAGGTCAAGAAGCAACAGTTAGAACTAGACATGGAACAACAGACTGGTTCCAAATTGAGAAAGGAGTATGTCAAGCCTGTATATTGTCGCCCTGCTTATTTAACTTATATGCAGAGTACATCATGCGAAATGCTGGGCTGGATGAAGCACAAGCTGGAATCAAGATTGCTGGGAGAAATATCAATAACCTCAGATATGCAGATGACACCACCCTTAATGCAGAAAGCAAAGAAGAAGTAAAGAGCCTCTTGATGAAAGTGAAAGAGTGAAAAAGTTGGCTTAAAACTCAACATTCAAAAAACTAAGATCATGGCATCCAGTCCCATCACTTCATGGCATGTAGATGGGGAAATAATGGAAACAATGATAGACTTTATTTTCTTGGGCTCCAAAATCACTGCAGGTGGTTACTGTGGCCATGAAATTGAAAGACACTTGCTCCTTGGAAGAAAAGTTATGACCAACCTAGACAGCATATTAAAAAGCAGAGACATTACTATGTCAACAAAGGTCTGTCTAGTCAAGGCTATGGTTTTTCCAGTAGTCATGTGTGGATGTGAGAGTTGGACCATAAAGAAAGCTGAGCACTGAAGAATTGATGCTTTTGAACTGTGGTGTTGGAGAAGATTCTTGAGAGTCCCTTGGACTGCAAGGACATCAAACCAGTCTATACTAAAAGGAAATCAGTCCTGAATAGTCATTGGAAGGACTGATGCTGAAGCTGAAACTCCTAACTTTGGCCACCTGATGTGAAGACTGAGTCCTTGGAAAAGACCCTGATGCTGGGAAAGATTGAAGGCAGGAGGAGAAGAGGACAACAGAGGATGAGATGGTTGGATGGCATCACTGACTCAATGGGCATGAGTTTGAGAGAGCTCCAGGAGTTGGTGAAGAACAGGGAAGCCTGGTGTGCTGCAGTCCACGTGGTCGCAAAGAGTCAGACACGACTGTGTGACTGAACTGAACTGAATTTAGTATTATACATTAATAATGTCTGCAAAGTATTCCATTGTATAATGTACTGTTATTTATTCAAAGTCTTCATTTGTTGAACACATATTATTTCTATTATAAAGAATGCTGCAATTGTCCTAGTATATACATCTTTTTTGGTCTATTAATAAGAAAGAATTCTTAAAAATGTAATCAGTGGATCAAAGTATATGCACACTTTAAATAACAACAGATAATAAAAATTTGCCTTCCAAAGTTACTCAGTTTGTTTCTACCAACATTGTATAAAATAACTTTCTCCTCACCATCACCAGACCCAGTATTATTTTAATGACTGTATAATAATCTATCATAATATGTGCCACAATTTATTGAACCAGTCTTCATTGCTGAACATTTAGGTTGCTTCCTTTCCCCCATATTATAAATAAGACTGGAGAACATTCCAGTAGACAAATCTTTTCACACATTCATAATTATTTCCTAAGGGTAAATTCCTAGAAGTAGAATTTTTGAGTCACAGGATTTACACATTTTAAAAGATTTTGAATATATAATACCAAATTATTCCTCAGAAAAATTTATACCAGATTATACTCAAATGCAGCATTTATTTAAAAAAAAAACACTTTACTATGGAAAACTTAGAAATATACAAAAGAAGAGAGAATATTACAATGACTCCCCCCCAGACAGCCATCACTCAGATTCAATAATGATCAATTTATGACCAATCTATTTCATCTTTGTTGTCATTGTTGTTCAGTCACTGAGTCATTTCTGACTCTTTGCGACCCCATGGACTGTAGCTGGTCAGGCTCCTTTGTCCATGGGATTCTACAGGCAAGAATACTGGAGTGGGTTGCCATTTCCTTGTCCAGAGGATCTTCCCAACCCAGGGATCAAACCTGGTCTCCTGCATTGCAGGCTGAGAGGCATTCGTTACTGCTGAGCCACCAGGGAAGACCCTGTTTCATCTGCTGCTGCTAAGTCGCTTCAGTCGTGTCCGACTCTGTGTGACCCCACAGACGGCAGCCCACCAGGCTCCCCCGTCCCTGGGATTCTCCAGGCAAGAACACTGGAGTGGGTTGCCATTTCCTTCTCCAATGCATGAAAGTGAAAAGTGAAAGTGAAAGTCGCTCAGTCGTGTCCTGCCCTCAGCGACCCCATGGACTGCAGCCTTCCAGGCTCCTCCGTCCATGGGATTTTCCAGGCAAGAGTACTGGAGTGGGGTGCCATTGCCTTCTCCATGGTTTTATCTACAACTCCCCAATTTGGTTATATTATTTTGAATCTGATCCAAAAGGGATGTTTTTAGTAAACTTTCATTTAAGCAGCTGAGGATTCAGAAGACAAATGGAAGTGTCCTTTTTCGGCTCTGTGACAACTTAGAAGGGTGGGATGGGGAGGGAGGTGGGACGGAGGTTCAGGAGGGAGGGGACATAGGTATACCTACGGATGATTCATGTTGGTGTTTGGCAGAAACCAATACAACATTGTAGAGCAATTATCCTTCAGTTAAAAATAAATATTTTTTTTTTAAAGAGAAAGTGTCCCTTTTCAGAGGGAATCCTGGTGGGAACCTCTTGTGACCACAGCCCAGGCCTGAGTGATGAGAAGGCCTGACTGAGAGGCACAGGGAATGGTGGGGAACCTGGGTGCAGTCCATCCCTGCCCTGTGAAAGCCAGTGATCCTTCAGGAAATGACTAATCCAGCCTACTTCTGAGGGCGTCCGGGGCTTTTTCTGAGTCTCTGTATTCCCCAGCTGCATGTCATTCTCCATTTGGCTAAAGCAGAGGTAATAATGTAATCCATCCATAGCTTATGTAAAAGCAAATACTTTGAGTTGTGTTTACAGTGATTGCAGCTGAGCAGGAGGCTCTTCCTGGGTCTCTGCTGAAATTTTCCAGTCTGATTGAATTTTGTGATACTAGTTGGTTACGTTGCATCAATTACAAGTCACACAACCCTGGAACAGAAATACAGCAATTTCCTTTAACAAGAAAGTATAGTAACAGCTCAGCATCTTCCCATCTCTCAGGGCTTACTGCGTAGGACTGTGCTGTGCTGTGCTCAGTCGCTCAGTTGTGTCTGACTCTTTGGGACCCCATGGACTATAGCCCACCAAGCTCCTCTGTCCATGGGATTCTCCAGGAAAGAATACTGGAGTGGGTTGCCATACCCTTCTCCAGGGGATCTTCCCAACCCAGGGGTTGAACCCATGTCTCCAGCATAGCAGTGTAGAGTCTTTACCATCTGAGCCACCAGGGAAGCCCAGGAATATTGGAATGGGTAGCCTATGCCTTCTCCAGGGGAACTTTCCAACCCAGGAATTGAACCGGGGTCTTCTGCATTGCAGGCAGACTCTTTACCAACTGAGTTACCGGGAAGCGCCACCCCCTCCAAATAGGGCTGTACTATGAAGCGAACTGCACTATTGCTGGAGAAGGCAGTGGCACCCCACTCCAGTGCTCTTGCCTGGAAAACCCCATGGACGGAGGAGCCTGGTGGGCTGCAGTCCATGGGGTCGCTAAGAGTCGGTCACGACTGAGCGACTTCACTTTCACTTTTCACTTTCATGCATTGGAGAAGGAAATGGCAACCCACTGCAGTATTCTTGCCTGGAGAATCCCAGGGGCAGGAGAGCCTGGCAGGCTGATGTCTATGGGGTCACACAGAGTCGGACACGACTGAAGCGACTTAGCAGCAGCAGCAGCAGCACTATTGCTGATCCGTTGCTCTGAGGGGGAAAGAAAGGTAACTTGAAGACGTCTGTCAGTCAATTTGCAAATAAAGAGCAGCAGGAGACCCATGTTCTAGTCCAGAATAGTAAGTGGAAGGAAGATGAATACTCAAAGTTGATTTCCAAATGTCAGATGCAAAGCACCCTCAAGAGTTCACTGCAGTGATTCCCAAGCTACTGTATTAGCTCTAGAGGTCATCCACCTTGCTTTAAATCATCCACATGATAATGCTTGTGCCGTCAGAGTTCAAAGGAAAGGCCACAGGCTTTGAGGCAAACAGAACCCGGTTTGAATCAAACTCCACCATCTACTTGTTGATTTGGGGCTGCTTCTGGGAGCAGGGAGGGCTTCTCAGAGGGTGCTAGTGGTAAAGAACCTGCCTGCCGAAGCAGGAGACATAAGAGATAAGGGTTTGTTCCCTGGATAGACAAGATGCCCTGGGGAGGGCATGGCAACCCACTTCAGTATTTTTGCCTGAAAAATCCCATGGACAGAGGAGCCTGGTGGGCTACAGTGCATGGGGTTGCAGAGTTTTGGACACGACTGAAACAACTGAACCCTCATGCATGCTGGGAGCAGGGAAGGCAGGCACAATACACATTCTAAGGACAGGAGAGGGGGTGCTGCTGCTGCTGCTGCTGCTAAGTCGCTTCGTCGTTTCCGACTCTGTGCGACCCCATGGACGGCAGCCCAGCAGGCTCCCTCGTCCCTGGGATTCTCCAGGCAAGAACACTGGAGTGGGTTGCCATTTCCTTCTCCAATGCATGAAAGTGAAAAGTAAAAGTGAAGTCGCTTAGTCGTGTCCGACTCTTAGCGACCCCATGGACTGCAGCCTACCAGACTCTTCCATCCATGGGATTTTCCAGGCAAGAGTACTGGAGTGGGGTGCCATTGCCTTCTCCGGGAGAGGGGATGAGGGGCCTCCAATAGCTGGGATCCAGCCTGTAAACCAGTGGTCACGTCATCTTAAAGTCTTGCTCCAACAATCAGAAAGGGGTCAAAGGTCTTCCGAGAGGAAGCGGCATCTCAGTGGAAGTCAGAGGACCAGTGGAAGTCAGTTAGCCAAAATGAGGGTAGATGAATAGGAAATCAGTATCTATGGGCAGCAGGATTCCAGAAAGAGGGAACAGCCTACAAAAGTTTGGAGTAAGACACACACCCTGGGAATTCAAATTGTCAGGGGTAGCTGGAGTGTGGTGCACCAGGATGGGGACAGGGTGACACTGAGGATGTGGCAGGAGTCAGATCTTGAAGGGAAATCCAAGGTAAATTCAGGATGATTCAGGAAACAGTAGAGTTTCAAGCTTGATAATGACAGGATCAGATGGCTGAGACTAATCTCTTTGCTGTGCAGAATGGATGGGAGAGACTGAGCCATTAGGAGGCAGCTGTGGCAATGAGATGGTCTGGACCAGGGCAGTGGCTGGGGGACAGGGAACGGTGGATGGTGCCCAGAGCTATTTCATAGGTAAACAATTGGACCTGGTGACTGTGGGGTATGGTAGGTAAAGGGAAGAGGGAGGGACCTGGGGTGAGCTCCTGGCTTCTGCCTTGGCCTCTGGTGGGTAGTGGTGCTATTCACAGGGGTGGCACAGGTGAAAATGGGGAGTTTGTGCTGAGTTTGAGGCCAGGGTTCTGTGGGTAGTTGTGTAAATGCATTGGGGACTGAGAAGGGTGATAGAGCTTGGTTGGGAGCTGTCAAGGCATGAAGAGTCAAGGAAGCCATAGGAGCAGAGATGATCCTCAGGAATAGCACTTGGTCAGTGAAGAGAAAAAACAATCTCCACATTGATGAAACGGCCAAGGTCAGAGATGCAAGGAGCTAAGTGAGCCATCTTATTTAAAGTCCAGAGGACGGAGCCTGGTGCTGGGTGGGGTGGCAGTTGATGGGCAGGGCCCATCTTGTCATCTCCCTGGGTTGCAACGGGGCAGTCTTGTTCCACCAGAGGGCCATTTTCACAGTCTTACCTGACCTCTCTCTTTTTGGCTGCCTCATTGGCTTAATGCCAGCTATGAATGGCCTTCTAGTTGGTTCCAGTGGTAAAGAATCTGCCTGTCAGTGCAGAAGACTCAAGATAGGAGAGTTCACTCCCTGGGTCAGGAAGACCCCTTGGAGTAGGAAATGGTAACCCATTCCAGTATTCTTGCCTGGAGAATTCCAGGGACAGAGGAGCCTGGTGGGTTACAGTTCAAGGGGTCACAAAGAGTCCAATGCAACTGAGTGACTGAGCACACACACATCCATGAATACCCAAGTCTGTCCCCAGTCCCTACCCATGTTCTAGAACATGACAATGGACCACTCAATGCTCAATCCTATAGTGTTCAGATTTTTCCCAGTCAAGCAGGATTTGAGTCAAAGACTGGGGGTTGCCTGCCCCACCACGGATGGATCTTAAAGCCGTGGTTCGTTTCTTCATATATATAGAGAAATCTGGTCAGGAAACTCCAGAAAATCATTTCTCGGCCATCTGTCTTCCCCTGAATGGCAGCCAGAGATCGCTCACCAAGTCGTGTACAGCAGCTCGGCAGCTCAGTTGGAAACGAACCACAGCCAAGGTGCCAGGGAGCTCGCGCCGGCTTTGGTGACGGCAGCTGGCTGGCAGGCTGCTCCCAGGGTCAGCGGGACCAGATTATGCAAGGACAGGGAAATTAGCTCCCTAAATCATCCCAGCAAAGTTAATTTCCATTGTTGAAATTAACTTTCCATCTGATGGAATGTGGTTATGCTGCATTGACAACCAAGCCCTGAGTCCAGGTAACTGCAGCCCCGCTCACTGGTGCTGGTTTTCCACTTAGTTTGAGAGGAAACGTGAACGGAATAGACTCTTCCCTGATGCTGGAGGAGCCTCAGAAAGAGCCTCCAGTGCCCAGCTGCCCTGAGGGCCTCAAAGCAGATGTTAATTCCTCTTCCTTGGAGTCTATTGATAGCAGGCTGACTCAATGGAAAGCCCGAATCAATGAACTGTGCTTTCAAGCGGAGCAAAAGGAAATAAAAGAATAAACAGGTGGTGCTCTCCAGGGGCAGCAAAATGTTTGTATTTATAAGAAGAAACCTTTCTGACTTCCTCCTCACTGCTCCCTCCTCCCCACCGTCCAGGCTGCAGCGCCGCTGACCCTGTTCTTGGCATAGCACATGCCTTCGATTTAGAACCACACCAGAGAAGGCAGGCATCCTGCTCTTGGGTTTATTGAACTGGATCATTTTTCATTGTGTATATAAAGGGGAAATTTTGGCTGAGCTAGACCTCATTGCAAGTTATTATTCCCTCCTATATCTGTTTGCACCTATTCCTATGGGGCAGGGGGCTTAGACTTTGTAGTTAGGTGAGGAAGAAAGCTGGGGTTTTATGGGTCTGTCCCCCGTGGCCTGGGGTTGACCTCTGCAGGGATAAGGGGCTGAAACTGATGGAGTTATTTTCATGGAAGACTCTGGGCACAAACCAGGATGCTTAGCACCTCACTGACAAAGTGTGATCTAGGAATGGAGAGAGGCCGTTCTCATTCCGCTGCATAGAAACCAGTGCCATGCTGAGGATGGTGGCCTTGGAAGGCTTCTTCTAGCAGCTTAATGGGTAAGTGAAAGCCAGAGAAAGGGATCAGGCAGGGGAGCCCCGAGTGGTTGTTGTAGCTGGAAGCACAGCCTGGGGCCCAGTATGAGCCCCTCCTAGAATTTACCAAGCACTTCTTGAAAGGGGCTGGATTCTGCGTAGGCAAATGAAGGGCTTGCTAAGGACCATGGCATTTGGGGCATAAATAAATGGGAGGTTCTGAGTCACTTGGGAGAATGTGTGTAGGTAGAGTGTTAGTATCACTATTTCTTCCCACATCCCTGACTCCATCTGAATTTGGCAATGACTCTCCAGGACCTGCTCTGGAAGAGCAGGGGGCCTTTGCTCCAGGCACTCAGATGAGGAATTTCTTAACCAAAGCCAAGACCCAGAGCATGCTGGGACCTCTATGGAAGGTCCAGGGGATGGGAAGAGGTGGGAGCAGAGAGACTGGTACTGGGGGTGGGGTCAGTCCAGGGCAGGAGGAAAAGGGGAGGGAGGAAGAAATGGTTGTTGCGATGGACAGAATTCCATTTTCTTCATAGCAGAGGGAATTGATGGTGGACAATTGTGTGATCTTCTAAGAAGAAATCAGCAAAGCCAGAACATCTATTTCTAGAAGGTGTTTTTTTCATTCCAGAATTTCAAAAGGGTAAGAGTTAACACAGCTTAGGAACCAAAGCATTCTAAATTTTTAAAAAGGCCTGAGACCAACTACTCCAAGATTCCCTAACACCCATTTAATAGTAACTCTTGAAATGTGGTCCAAATGCCAACTTGTATAAGCAGCTCTTTAAGTCCTGATTAAAAATGAAATTCCTACGTGCAGGACAACAAAGGAGACCCTGACATAAAGGACAGATTTTGGACACAGTGGGGGAAGGAGAGGGTGGGATGATTTGAGAGAATAGCATTGAGACATATACATTACGATATATAAAATAGACAGCCAGTGGGAGCCTGATGTATGATGCAGGAAACCCCACACTGGTACTCTGTGACACCCCAGAAGGATGGGGTGGGGAGGGAGGTGGGAGAGGGGATCATGAAGGAGGGGACACACGCATACCTATAGCTGATTCACTTTGATGTATGGCAGAAACCATCACAATATTGTAATGTAATTATCCTCCAATTAAAAGAAAAGAGATTCCTTAGTTTGGAATCTCTTTTTCCCACTCAAAAACCCACTCAATCAGATTCTCTTGGAAAGAGTCTGGGATCTATTTTTTGGACAAGTACCCAGGAAATTACTATGTACAATAAAATTTAAGAACACTTTGTTTTTACCCACAGTGTCCAATATAGTAGCTGTTAACCACTTGGGAATATTTAATTAAAATTAAATAAAAATGTAAAATTCACTTTATCAGTCATACTAGCTATATTTCAACTGTTCAATAGCCCCATGTGACTAGTGGCTACTATAGTGGACAGTGCAGAACATTTCCATCATCACAGAAAGTTCTGTTGGACAGAACTGATGATAAGGAACATTGTAAATATGAATTGTGTGCGTGTTCAGTCACTCAGTCACGTCTGACTCTTGGAGACCCCATGGACTGCAGCCCACTAGGCTCCTCTGTCCATCGAATTTTCCAGGCAAGAATACTGGAGCAGGTTGCCATTTCCTTCTCCAGGGGATCTTCCAGACCCAGGTATCAAACCCACATCTTCTGAGTCTGTTGCATTGGCGCATAGATTCTTTACCACTGTGCCACCTGGAAAGCCCAAATATAACTTAGGAAATTACAAATATTTTTATGTTAATATGTGAAGTTTAATCACTTTTTCTACAAAAATGCTGTTTCCACCTAAAGAGGGAGCTTTGCATTGGTTAGTACTAATCTGTGAGGATATGGCTGCTCCTGTAGGTCACCTCTTCTCTGCCTTTTGGCTGGGCCATACAGAGCCTCTGCAGGAAATAGATGGGTATAGCCAAATACATGAGTGTAATATACCTCTGGGTGGGTATAGTCTCACAGCCACCCCTTGGAAGGGGCAATGGAGTCTTTGTGCAAAGCCAGAATCTCCCATGGGTTTGGGCTGATGCAGACCTGGGCCATAGCACATGGCTAGGCAAGTCAACCATGGTTGGACTTTAGCCCTGACTTCTCTCCTCAGCCATGCACCTTTACACAGTGTGCAGCCTGAAAAACCTTATGCAGCAGCCCTTAATGGGGAGCAACTTTTGTTGAAGTTGCAGATTTCATTGTTCAAAAAATACAAAGGCTTATGACAGACTCTAGGTTCATCTACATCACTACAAATGACTCAATTTCATTCCTTTTATGGCTGAGTAATATTCCATTGTATATATGTACCACATCTTTATCCATTCTTCTATCGATGGACATCTAGGATGCGTCCATGTCCTAGCTATTGTAAATAGCACTGCAATGAATACCTAGAAGTGTGGGGTAGAGGGGTAGAAGGGAGGCTCA
The DNA here is from genome assembly GCF_019923935.1 of Bubalus bubalis. NCBI lineage: Eukaryota > Metazoa > Chordata > Mammalia > Artiodactyla > Bovidae > Bubalus > Bubalus bubalis. The sequence goes on from NC_059162.1 coordinate 29,308,786, forward strand.
GGAGGGAGGGAATATATGTATGCGTGTGTGCTCAGTCGCTCCTCTCAGTCTTGTCCGACTCCGTGACCCCATGGATAGTGTGCTGCCAGGCTCTCCCATCCATGGGATTTCCCATGCTAGAGTATGGGAGTAAGAATACTGGAGTATGGGAGTAAGAATACTGGAGTATGGAAGTAAGAATACTGGAATGGGTTGCCATTTCCTTCTCCAGGGGATCTTCCCGAGCCAGGGGTCAAAACTGGGTCTCTTATGTCTCCTGCATTGGCAGGCGGATTCTTTACCACTGAGCCACCTTGGAAGCCCCAGATATATATACATTAATATATATTTGTAGCTGGTTCACGTTTTTGTACAGCAGAAACTAACACAGCATTGTAAAGCAATTATACTCCAATTAAAAAATAAATTAAAAAATGCAAAGCTTTAGTTTCTTATTTTAAAACACCTCCTACATGAGATCCCATACTGGTCACTGCGGATCCACCAGCCAAAGAGAAAAGGTCACTGCCCTCAAGTTGTTTGCGACTGAGGTGGGAAGGGGCTCAGAACTAAACAGAACATTCAGTGCAGCATGGCGCAGTGTAGTGGTGGAGGGATTGCTTTCATACAGGGAAATTAACCAACCATCTCGGAGGGGACAAGAAAGTCCTCCTGGATAGCTGAGATGATACAGAAGGAAGACTAGGAGCCAAGTGGGATGGGGTAAGAGAAGGCAGCCTGAGCAGAGGGAACAGTAGGGTCAAAGGTGAGGGGAGACAGAACGGTGCTTGGGGAGCTATGTGTCTAGGCTGCTATTGCCGCAGCTCAATGCAAGCACGTCCCATGATTCTTGTTGTGTGGTTCTGGAAGAAAACAAGAGAACCCGTGTAGGGAAGTCAGCATGCATAGGGTCTGCCGTCTCGGGGGAAGGTTGTCAGAACAGCCCCAGGAAGTGGGAAGGAGAGGTAATGGTGAAAACAACTGCCCCTGATCAGGACTCTAGCAGCGCAAGCTTGGCATGTGGTGAGAGGACAAGGGACTCCTGCTTTTCCTTTCAGTAGGCCACAGGGTGTTCCCAACACGTTCCCAAAGCCAACATTACTTATTGCCTGGTGCTTCATCACAGGGGATTTTAAAGCGTCAGATGATCATGGGAAACAGAAATTTGTGTTCAGAACTAGAGAAGAGTTCTTTTTAACCAGTAAGTATGCAATCCATCCATCTGATCTTCAATTCAATTCAAAGTGATTTTAATAGACTTGAGGGTATATTTGACCACTGCATCTTACTTTTAATGAAGTGAAAAGCGTGTTTACCAAGGGAAAGGATAAAAGGCTTGTACTCAAATGTGGAGAAGACCTTCCCAGGCCTTCTGAGCCACATTGTGGGTGGGGCTTGAGATGCCTGCCCCCAAACAAAACGGATTGTGTGTCAGTAAAATGCCATCGTGTGGCTCCCTGTCACTGCTGTGGTTCCCTGGAGGGACTGCAAGCCAGAGAGCTCACACATGTCCCTCTAGGGTTGCAAGAAGGACTAGGGGACAACATGAGCCTTGGAGTGATTCCAAGGCCTTTGGAGTTGCAAAGAGCTGAGAGGTGGCCACACTGGAAGGTGCTGTAAGTGGGGTGTCAGGGGTGACTGTGGGCATGGCGTGGGCTGTCTCAAGGCTGTCGGAAGACAGAAAGGAAACAATCAGATATCATGGGGATTGCAGGGTCAGGACCCAAAGCCCTCTTCTCTGCCTCCCAATGGCCACTCCTTTTTGTTGGCTCTCTCTCTCTTTTTCCACACATCTTCAGTTTCCTCTGTTTAGTCATCTTTCATATGACCCCAAAATAGCCACCTCAACCCCCAAGTCAGCCTGGGCTTTCAGCTCCAGGACTCTCCATCAATCCGACAACACTCTCTGTGTCTCTCAAATCAAATTCCTGAAGGAGAGAAGCTGGCTGGCCCAGAACATCTATGGATGGTCTCTGCCCCTGAGTCAAGTGACCACCCCGGTCCCTCAGTCACAGATTGTCATTATAGGGGACAGATGGGTCACGTGGCATAGAGGGCTGCAGGCTGGAGGGAGAGCTGCTATGGTCAGTTACAGAATGTTTGAAGTGGAAAAAGAATTTCGGGTTCTCTTTTAAGACAGACTCATATTGCCCATAAGACCAAGGCAGGGGAAAGATCAGAAAGGAAGAGACAGAGGCCAAGGCTCACCTGGGCATGGAGGTAAGGTGCACAAGAGCAGAAAGAGCTTTGGGCTTGGAGTCAGAGGACCTGGTTTCAAATTCTGACTGGTCTGCCTGGGACCTAATTTAGGACCCAGTATTATACCTCTCACAGTCTCAGTTCCTCATGTGGGAAGGGTAGATCCTGCTGCCCTCTCAGAGAGGGTTTGAGAATAAATGATATCATATATACATGAAAGTGAATTTTCAATTGCAAATCATAACCTTTACTGTAGCCCCCCATTACAGTAGAATTAATGGCTTTTAATGGCTGTGAAATTTCTGGGCTCTCCAGAGAATCAGAGTAAGGCATTATGACTTGTTCTAGATTAAAGCAGTTCTCAAAATTCACTGTCATATGACCCTCATATGACTGAAAAATTTCTGAGGACCCCAAACAGTTATCTATGTGGGTAATAATTATTTACTATCCTCCAAGTTAAAACTAAGGATTAAGAAACATATACTTAGTAATTTATTGTAAGAAAATGATGACCCATTAGATGTTAATATAAATTCATATTTTAAATTTTAAAACAGTGATATTTTCCAAACTAAAAAAATATCACGTGAGAAGAGTGGTGCTGTTTTATATTTTTTGCAGCACACTTTAATGTCTGACTAATTGCATTCAATCTGTTGGGATATGTTGTTTTGGTTGAAATATATGAAGAAAATCTGGTCTCCATACATGTATAGTTGGAAAAGAGACAAGTATTTTAAATAGCCTTTTCAGATTTTTATGGATGTTCTTTGATGCCACACCCACTCAACAAGCAGTAGTTATTTAAAGATAACTTGCAATGTGGAATCTAAAATCATATCAATGAATTTTTCGTTCTTTGTTACATTAAAATACATTGGTCTGTTTTGTACTATGAATGGATCTTTTACCAAAGCACTATTTTGCCACATCATGAATTGGTCATTTGGAAAATATTGGCTCAAAGAGTCATGCCTGTCTTCTGAATGCTGACAGATTTCCTTAGGTTATATGAAAAAAAAAAAAAAAAAAAAAAACCAAACCCATTCATTAATTTTATAGTCAGTCTCATCAGATAGGTCTTAGAATATTGGGAGGCTGTCAAGCTTACAGGGGTGGCTGCAAAGTTTTCCAAAAATTTAAAATTTTCATTGAAAAGCTCAAATTCTACCACTGGCAACAAATGCTGTCAGTTGATTTCGTTGATGTGACAGGCTCACTTTGTTCATTTTAGAAAGTTTCAGCCAAACATCCGATTCTGAATAACCACATGTTGTCTATCGGTGCTTCTTTGAAGTAAAAATGGTGTTCCACTTCTTAAAAAAAGGCTGTGTCAGCTCCTAACTCAAACCCATTACACAGTGTTTTTCTTCAACCACTTTTCCTCATCCATATACTCTGGCGTATAGCAGACTGGCTTTTACGCACACTTCTGTTTGTCACACACAATATTAAAATACGTGAACTCAGGGTCAAGGTTAGCAAGATGAATGATTTTTGCTGCTTCATCAAGAACATCCTTGAGTGAGACTGGCCATTGTTTTCCCGCACGTGAGTGATGGCACAGAATACAGTGATTGCTAGAACATCACGGTGGCTCCTAGGGAGGGGCCCGCCGCTTCCCTCAACATCCCTTTTCTCCATCAGTGCAACTGTCCACACTGACTCAGGTAAATGACATCTCGGTGTGATTATGAAAATAGTTTTGACCTCAAGGACCTCCTGAAATAGTTTCAGAAACCCTCGGGTGGCCCATAACTTATAGTTTAAGAACTGTTCTAGAGCTTTGGGGTTGAAAGAAATGACACATTTCTAAATTTTCTTAATAAAATGAACTCTGGCTCAAGGAAGTCCAAAGCTCCTAATTTTCTGGGATTCTTTCCTCTGCTCCTGGATTGGGCATCAACTCTGGCACAGAAAATAGGTGAGGGCCTCCATCCTTCCTGGTTGATGCTGATACTGCTCTGTGCCAGGCCCTCTAGGTTCTTGCAGAGGCAGGTGGCTCTGCTGGCAGCCCCACCAATCCAGAGCTGTGCCCAGCAGGGAAGTCTTCCTGAGATTCCTCAGTGCCAGTGGCTCCGGCTCTGGTGCCCTGTCTGGGGCTTGGCCCAAGACCCTGCCTTCTCAAGATGTGTATTCTGCATTGGCTCAGGGCCGTATCACTCTGAAACCCGTCTTCCTAGTTCCTATGTCTCTAGCCAGGCTTTACTTGATCATGCTTTCCTTTTCAACCCCTGAATTCTGAAAGCTTAAAAACCTTTCTCTTTTTTCCAGTATTCTGGTTTAATTCACCCAATGGACCTAAACTAGAAGTCCATGGCCCCCAGACTATGCTTAAATTTGACTACAAATGTTTCTGGTTTTTTTTAAAAGAATTGAATTAAGTGCTAATATTGAAAAATCAGGATATTCACAGGTAATTGTGCTTATCTGTCTTCTCCTGAAGCATTAGATGGTCTGGCAACCTCTGGCCTGCATTTCCACATGGCTGAAGGTGAGAAGAATGCAGCCTCCATTTTGTCAAAGACCTTACCTCTCCCTCTCATCTCCCAGTTGCCCTCTTTGCTCATTGACTTACCTGCCTGACTTCATTAACATTTTAAAAAATTTGTTTGTTTTTATTTGAAGGATAATTGCTTTACAATGTTGTGTTGGCTTCTGCCATATATCAACATGAATCAGTCATAGGTATACATACGCATGTCCTCTCCTTCTTGGCCCTGCCTCCCACCTCCCGCTCCTGGAGGTTGTCACAGAGAACAGGTTTGAGCTCTCTGCTGACTTCATTAACATTTGAGTTTGTCATCTCTTTCCAGCCCTTTGAAGGACACAGGCTTTTGAGGGGTTATCTTTTCCTACCTGCCAAACCATATGCAAGTTTGTTTGTTAGTCACCTTGCTATGGCCAAGAAGACAGAGATAAACCTGTTTCACAAAATGTTATGAAAGGATGACTATGTTGTCCTAAGCCCAGTTTAAAAGTGGAGCTTCAGATGAAGTTGGTAGCAGGCTCAGAATATCATCTGCTCAGGGGTCTTTTGCTCCCTTAACACAATCCATGGGGCTCCAGAGAGCACCCTGAACAACCACAGATCTAGCCCATGTGAAGTTCATAACAGAAAGCACAGAGACGTTGATTGAGCCAAAGGAAGAGTGTTCGGTAGCTGACTCGGCAGTATTGAGGAAGATCCCAGCAAGGGTTGGAAAGCATCAGGGCTTTACCTTACCAACTGGGTGCCTAAGTGGATCACCCCAACTATGCCGGAGCATGTTACGTTTAAAGCCTCCTCAGCAACAATTGTCACTCACAGTATAAGTCATTTGTATTACTCAGCAAGGGCTGGAGTGAACCATTTTGACCAGTTCCTCTCTGGGTGAAAGCAGGCTCTGTCTGGGTGGTTGTGTACTAGGTCCTTCGTCTTGGTGAAACCGTAGGACATCTCTGGCCACCAGCCCCTGCTGTGGTCTGTACCTGGGCCAAGACCAGAGCTCAGGCCTGCCTTAAGCCCTGAGCAGAGGCAGTTTTGGGAAATCGGAGCGGAGGTGGAGGTGGGGGTGGGGTGGGGTGGAGGGGGGGTGGTGGTAGTTCCAACTCAGCATCACTGTCGCTTTTCTCTCTTCTTTTGTATAAAAAGATCAATCTCATGTCTAATTCATTTGAAAATTCTCCACTTCTCAGTGTGTGTTTTTGGTAAAAATAGAAGTCTCTGAGGATTGCAGGCTCCTGCTGAATTTTATGAGCAACTTTTCAAAGCTTGGTAACCAGGATCTTCTAATCTTTCCTTGAGTGAATTAAGCACCAGTGGGAGGCTAGCTTTCTGGGTGACTGATTTGAGTAAAAGACTTCCAGGGTTGAGGGCAGGAAGCTTTTAAGGCCATTTAATCAATTTGCAGACCATAAAAAACACAACAGAGTGGACAAGTTGGCAGGAAGTTGGTCTCACAGCCTCCCATTCCCATCTCTCTCTCCTATCTTTCTTCTCCTCTTCATCCCTCCTTCACTCACTTTTGCCCTGCCTGTTTTCTTGTCCCAGCCATCACCATCTCTGCAACAGACTCCAAACTCATCTCCCTGCCTACAAACTTGTCTTCTTCCATGCCAGGGAGCACTTTCCAGAGGACATATATGATTGCATTTCCTCCCTGCTTAAACCTTCAGTGTTAGAAGTCGGGATAGGTGTTACCTTTGAGGAGGAGAGTGGGGTTGATGACAAAGAAGGGCATGGGGGAGGCTTCTAGGGGATTGGTAATGGTTTATTTCTTACTTTAGGTCATGGTCACATGGATAGTCATATTGTGACCATTTATTAAGCTGTGCCATTATGGTATGTGCCCTTTTCTGTACATGTGTTATATTTCTATAAAAAATTCTAAATTGGCTCAGTGTTTAATATGACCCTCCTCTGCTTTGGTGGGGGTGGGGGTGAGGAACGGCTTTGAATGCCGGGGAAGGGGACTCATAGGATTCCTTAAGAGAGTCATTGAAGCTTGCAGCAGCTTTGAAGCTGGAATACCAGAATATGAACTGATTTCAATGACTGTGGGTGTGATAGACTTGTAGACTGTCTGATGAAGGGTGCCATGTAACTGGGATAACCATGACTCAAAGAAGCCTCTAGAAGCCTTTCCAAAAGGTTATGGTTTGGGACTGAGCAAGGAGAATTAATCCTTGCCTGATTCCCATCCAAGAAAGAATTTGTTTCAGATGGCGCTTGATTAGGCACGGGCTTGGTGTTTCTTTGAACAGGGGTGTGAGGGTGCTCCCCAGAAATGCTTTCCTGAAGTTTGTGATGAGGGCTCCAAGGGGACAGGAGGCCACAGGATCTGGGAGAGATGCCAGATCTTCCTCAGAAGTAGGCTGCAAAACTGTCCCTGAGAAGTGACCCTAACAGTGGGCCAATAAAGGAGCCCTGGAGGAAGTCTGGGGTGCTATGTCCCTCTTGCTGGTCCCTTGGCAAAGCTGAGGAATGTGGTAACTGTGGCTCATAGGATAAAGAAAGCATTGGTGTGTGGTGAGTTCGATCCCTGGTCAGGAAACTAGATCCCACAGGCTGTAACTAAAGATCTTGTATGCCACAGTGAAAAAATAGACAGAGGGGCGTGGCTCCCCCTTCTCTCAACTGACTCACCAAGGTACTGAACTTTTACAACCATTGGACTTTTTGTTCATTGCATTTTTTAAAAGAACTGCTCTTCATAGACTTGTGTCTGCCTCTACTTAGCACTTTGCATATTACATTGACATTGGCCTTCTCATGCCTTGGCCTCTTTGCTGGCCATGATGGCAGAAGTAGCCCTTTAATTATTTATTTGGCTGTACTGGGTCATAATTGTAGCACATGGGATCTTTGATTTTCATTGCAGCATATAGGTTCTTTAGTTATGGCATGTGGGATCTAGTTCCTGACCAGGGATTGAAGCTGGGCCACTTGCATTAGGAGCAAAAAGTCTTAACCACTGGACCACCAGGGAGATCCCCAGAGTGGCCCTTTATGACATTGTACCCATCCCTGGCATGGCATCTGGCACCTTTCAGGTACCCAGTGAGCATTTGTGGAGCAGAGGTGTACAGGACATCAGAGAGAGAACTAGCTTACACCATACAACCTCACTGAGGAGTGGGACTTACCATCTCCCAGAAAACCAAGGCTCAGAGAAGTTCATTCAAAGCACATCACTCATAAGTGGTAGAACTGTGATTCAAACCTTGACCTCTGTCACCAAAGCCCTTGTTCTGATCTCTGTGCAGTGCTGATCCCCACCTAAACCAGCCCATTATTAGGCTGGTTATTAGGTTATTTCGCTTCCACCAATCCTGTGATTTACCAACTTTTTATTCAGGGTAATTTAACCCTCTTATCAGTACATCCCAAATATCCCAGAGATCAGCTTCCCCAGAAAAGTGTACAAGTTCTCCGAGACTTGGCCCTTGCCTGCATCTATGGTCACCTCTCTAGCCACATGGCATCCTGAACTTCATGCATTAATCATGCTGAAATACTCCTAGATGCTTGCATATATCATGCTTCCTTGATGGGTTCCTCTTTCTAGGACAGCACTTTCCTATCTCTACTGGACTGGGAAATTATAAATAGATATAGATAGATAGATAGGAGGCTCTATCATTTCACATAGTAAGAAGTCCTGGGGGAGGGGAGGCTGCCGGTGCAAGGTGTCAGCCTCTAGCTCTCTGCTCTGAACTCTCTACTCGGCCCCTCTCTGCGCTGGCTTCATGCTCAGGCTGTTGGCAAGATGGCAGTGGTGGTCCCACATCTCACGTCCAGACACATCAGTATCATGTACAGGAAGAAGATGGGCTGTTAGTTCCTGACCCTCTAGCACATTGCCAGAAGGGCTCACTAACCAGGCCTGACCACATACCCATCGTAAACCAAGGGGAATGGTGTTGATGAGATTAGTTTAAATCCTGGAGCTAAGGCCTGTGTTGTGCTAGAGTGAGGTGGGTTCTTCAAAGAGTGTGACTTTCTGCAAGGGAGGTCTCAGGATTGGAGTGGCTCTTAAAAGGTGTCCAGCCCAACATTTCTACAGCTAGCATTTTAGCCTCCTCTCAACTCCAGTTCTCACTTCACCAGCCCTTGCCCCGCTGCCAATGTCCTCAGCCTCACCCTCTGCCCTTCCGCACAGTGGGCCTCTCTCTGTGGGCCTGGCCTCTCTGCCCTACCTGGCTGCATCTGCTTGCTGCCTTTTCACATGCTTTGCTAACTCACTTGCCTTGTGCACTGCCTACTGTGAGCACTGCCTTCTTTCTGGGCAGCCCATGTGCATCTTGCCTGGGAAGCACATCTGGATTAGCCTCACCCACGTGCGTCACTCCCTCCCTTCTGCAGCCCTCTAGCCCTGGGGATTCTCTCCCTGTGTTTACCTGCTGATGCTTTGTTTGCAAAACTTCTAAAGTCACTTCTTTGGCATTTCACAGACATGTTTTTCCTCCCCAACAAGGGTGTTTATTCCTTAAAAAGAGTGATGTCTTCTAACTCTTTGGCAATTTCAGGAACAACAGCTTTCCTCCCACAACCCTCACTCCCTGCTCCACCCCACTCACCATTTTTCATTTCTTTGATCTCCACTGCCACCCTGGGAGAGCAGGGAGTCAATCAATGCTGCTAACTAACCAATTAGCCAGTTTGTCCTCAGCCTGGACTCTTGCCCTCCCCCTCTATTTGCAGCAATGGCAGCCATCTCTAGAAGGGCACAGCCTTAGCATTTAGGGCCAGAAAACCCCGGGAGCAATTGTACTTTGGGGCTAGGTGTTACGTGTCTAGAAATAATTTAAGCTCTATGGTGAACAAAGATTTCCCTGGTTGCTCAGTGCTAAAGAATCCACCTGCAATGCAGGAGATGCTGGAGACTGGGGTTTGGTCCCTGGATCAGGAAGATCCCCTGGAGGAGAAAATGGCAAGCCACTCCAGTATTCTTGCCTGGGAAATCCCATGGACAGAGGAGCCTGGCGGGCTACAGTCCCTGAGGTGGCAAGAATCAGACGTGACTGAGCATGCACACACGTGGTGAACACACACTGCCACAGTGCTAGGAGACAGCTGAAGGACACTGGAAGCCGTAGGGCACTTACTATGTGCCGTGTCCTGGGTCACCGCCTCAGATGCTTGTCCTTTTCAGCTGTGCACCAGCCCGGAGTTCCTCTGCCTTCCTTTTCCTGCTCCTCTCTGGAAGCTTCCACATACCCTGCACAACTCAGCTCAGCACTCATGGTGAAGCTTCACTTGAATGCCCCAGAAAAAGTCCCCTTTCCCCTTCTCTATTGTCCTTCCACTCTGTGCAAACTCTCTGCATGGCCCCAGCCCAATTTAAGAGGGTTCACTGCTCACCTGCCTGCCTCTGTACTGTGCATGAGCCCCTTAAGACCAGGAACCAAATTTTTCTGGATTTTGGGGTCCTCTGAGGACAGATTCCTGCCTGTCAGGTAAAATAAATAAGCCCCTATTAATTTAATTAAATTCATTGTTACTTAGGTCAGTAGAAGGCAAGACTCTGACAAAGTAAACTTGGAGCTTAACAAATACAGTTACTCAAATGTGTATTTCCTTTAACATGGCTCATGGATGGAGAAAGAACAAGAAAAATGGAAGAAGAAAAAACAGTGGGGTTGAGAGGGTTTTTCTCCTTCTTTAGGGGAGCTTTTTAAGAGCAAGAACTATTTTATATCCTGTGGCCCAGTCCCAAGCATGGAATACAGCAGATGATGCAAAAGTATTTGTTGAATAGTTGAGCAGGAGATGGGTCAGGTCGAACACTGAGAGTGGGCTGGGGTGGAGCAAGAGGAGCCTAGAAGCTGGGATGAGACAGGGAAGCCCCCAGGAGAGAATTATCCATTTCACTTGTTTGGTTCAGGGCCTCAGACCAATGATTGATCAACCAGCTCCCCCATCTCTCTTCAACCTCTTCTCACCTCCTACACTCTACCCCTGGCTCTAGCACCTACATGGTCCCATTTAAGGCCCTGAACTGAGGCCTCAGGTCAAGGGCACAGGATCAGACTTGTTCCTCACATGTGCCAGACCCATTGGCAAAGGATAAGTGGACCCCCAAGGGCCATAAGTCTGTGTATTTTGAAGCTATAAACCAATGAAAAAACTGTTCAATAAAGTCTATTCTAGCCTCCTACTCTGACAAATATATCTTTAAAACAAAATAAAAAATATGTATAAAACTATAGTTTTTTTTTTAAGATTTTTTTGATATGGATTTTTTTAACGTCTTCATTGAATTTGTTACGGTATAGCTTCTGTTTTGTGTTTTGGTCTTTTGGCCACAAGGCATGTGGGACCTTCGCTCCCCTAGTAGGGATCGTACCTGCCCACCCCCCCACCACATATTGGAAGGCAAAGTTTTAACCACTGGACTGCCAGGGAAGTCCCTAAAGCTATATATATATATATATATATCCTAAAAATTTATTTATTTTTAATTGGAGGATAATTGCTTTACAATGTTGTGTTGATTTTTGCCATACATCAACATGAATCAGCCATAGGCACATGTCCGTTCTCTCTTAAACCTCCCTCTCACCTCCCAAGCTATAGTTTTCATAATCCTAAAATTTAGCCAAATGTCAAAAATGACTGACAAATTATTACTGTGCACCTCTTGGCCAGTAAAATTGGGATGAATAATAAAAGCACACATAATTAATAAATTAGTCTGTATTTATTCCCTAACATATTTTTTCATGTTTTTATTTCAGCAAAGTCACTGGCTGTGTTGTTATACACTGAAGATATTCACATCAAGTGTATCCTAATGATGGTAATGATCTAGATTTTAAAAATGTGGTCATATTCAAAGTGTCCAAAGTCTCAGCATATTTCCATCATAAAGTATAGATCACACTAAACATAAGCTGAGGCTTCCCAAGGGGTGCTAGTGGTAAAGAATCCACCTGCCAATGCAGGAGACACAAGGGACATGGGTTCAATTCCTGGGTTAGAAAGATCCCTTGGAAGAGGAAATGGAAACCCACTCCAGTATTCTTGCCTGGAAAATTCCATGGACAGAGAAGCCTGGAGGGCTCCAGTCCATGGGGCCTCAGAGAGTCTGACATGACTAAGCATATATACACACACGTAAACTAATTGAATGTGAAAGTTTCATACATGTTTTCAAAAAGTAACATTTCTTTTACTATATTTTACTATATAAAAGGTAAAACACAAGTTATAATTAATGAATATGAAAACATTATCCAAAGTTATTTGAATTAAGCTTAAAAAAACTATTCCTAAAATTCTAATATGTGATTTTAAAATTCTACAACTGACCTGGAAAAAGGTCAGTTTTCATTCCAATCCCAAAGAAAGGCAACGCCAAAGAATGCTCAAAGTACCGCACAATTGCACTCCTCTCACATGCTGGTAAAGTAATGCTCAAAATTCTCTAAGTCAGGTTTCAGCAACACGTGAACCGTGAACTTCCAGATGTTCAAGCTGGTTTTAGAAAAGACAGAGGAACCAGAGATCAAATTGCCAACATCCACTGGATCATCGAAAAAGCAAGAGAGTTCCAGAAAAACATCTATTTCTGCTTTATTGACTATGCCAAAGCCTTTGACTGTGTGGATCACAATAAACTGTGGAAAATTCTGCAAGAGATGGGAATACCAGACCACCTGACCTGCCTCTTGAGAAACCTGTATGCAGGTCAGGAAGCAACAGTGAGAAATGGACATGGAACAACTGACTGGTTCCAAATAGGAAAAGGAGTATGTCAAGGCTGTATAGTGTAACCCTGCTTATTTAACTTCTATGCAGAGTACATCATGAGAAATGCTGGGCTGGATGAAGCACAGGCTGGAATCAAGATTGCCAGGAGAAATATCAATAACCTCAGATATGCAGATGACACCACCTTTATGGCAGAAAGTGAAGAAGAACTAAAGAGCCTCTTGATGAAAGTGAAAGAGGAGAGTGAAAAAGTTGGCTTAAAGCTCAGCATTCAGAAAACTACGATCATGGCATCTGGTCCCATCACTTCATGAGAAATGGGGAAACAATGGGAACAGTTGCTAACTTTATTTTTTTGAGCTCCACAATCACTGCAGATGGTAATTGCAGCATGAAATTAAAAGATGCTTACTCCTTGGAAGGAAAGTTATGATCAACATAGACAGTATATTAAAAAGCAGAGACATTACTTTGTCAACAAAGGTCTGTCTAGTGAAGGCTATGGTTTTTCCACTAGTCATGTATGGATGTGAGAGTTGGACTATAAAGAAAGCTGAACACAGAATTGATGCTTTTGAACTGTGGTGTTGGAGAAGACTCTTGAGAGTCCCTTGGACTGCAAGGAAATCCACCCAGTCCATCCTAAAGGAAATCAGTCCTGGGTGTTCATTGGAAGGACTGATGTTGAAGCTGAAACTCCAATATTTTGGTCACTTGATGCGAAGAGCTGACTCAATGGAAAAGACCTTGATGTTGGGAAAGATTGAGGGCAGGACAAAAGGGGATGACAGAGGATGAGATGGTTGGATGGCATCACGGACTCAATGGATACGAGTCTGGGTGAACTCTGGGAGTTGGTGATGGACAGGGAGGCCTGGCGTGCTGCGGTTCATGGGGTGTAAAGAGTCGGACACGACTGAGCGAGTGAACTGAACTGTAGTAGCCGGTGTAAAAACAATATCACTTTTTATGTACGTTATATATATATATATATATATCAATGGCTCTCAACTGGGGCTGATTTTGCTCTGCAAGAGCCTTTGGTAATGTCTGGAGACATCTCTGGCTACATAACTTGCTACTGGTTTCTAGTGGATAGAGGCCAGGGATGCTGCAAAACATCCTGCAATGCACATGATGCAACAAACGAGGTTGAGAAACCCTGGTTATACACACACGCACACCTACACACACGCACACATACACACAGAGCATGAGAGTAACACGAATGTTTAATATTGCAAAATGTCCCTTAACTGCCATGTGCAACTGTTGGGAGTACTACACTAATTATCAGTCACTCCAGAATCACAAATTGGAACATGGAGAAGCGAGAAAACGGACATACAACACAGATTGCATTATGCAAGCATCTATTGCATTCTTGCTGTGTGAGAGGAAGGCTTTGACATTTTAATTAATTTGTCTTTTCTTTGATTCTAGTGCTTCTGCCAATCAATCACCCCCCCCCCATTCCCCAGCTAGCATACATTCTGAAATAATGTCCATCTCGAACATCAGAAGCAACACAATCCACAGATCTTGACATTCAGACATAATAATCTTTTGTTTCAAGGACATAGAAAAGAGATACAGAGAAGCACTGTCCTGAGGCCTGAGTGGTGTCATTTCCAATGAGGGTATTTGAGGTTATGGGTCACGCTGTAGCAGAATCTAGCAGCAGATCCCTAACAAGAGAGATACCCAAGCCTTCCTTCATAAATATAGTTTCTGTGTGCTTGTGATGTGGGGGAGGGGCTTTAAAGCACGAGGCCCAGGAAAGAGGCCTGGAGACGCTGTGTCCGTGTTATCACCCTTGGGTTCTGAGCGGGAACATGGGCGAGCTAAGAGGCTGTTAATATCGGATCATTAGCGTTTCCCAACTCTTTTGCAGAACAGCATGCTGTTTGGCTGCCAAAATATTAGGATTGAAAGCAGCTGGCCAAAATGTTTAGTGAGGAAGTGAGCCTACTTGCAGAAGCAGAAGAGAAGATTTCTGTGACTGTGACCCGAGAGGAAGGGGACTCTCCTGTCTTCTGTTGGAAGTCTATGCTCAGTCAGGCGGGGGCTTCACTGAGCCCTTGCCTCCAGGGCACCTTTGAAGAGGTGTGCTATGGGGCCGGGACTTATTGCAGGTCCTTATCTGGGCAAAAAATGGGACTAAGGAGGCTCTGTCCCTGCCCTACAGAAAGTCACAGCGTAATAGTAAATTTAACCTCGGCACATGTTTAATGAATTTGGAAAATAAAGAGTTGTAGACAGAAAACCCCCCTCCACAGAACCTCAGCTAAGAGACAAGTCCAAAGGGGGATCAGATGAGTCATCTATGTAGGTGAGGATGGAGAGGCAGAAAGGTCATGTGACTTCACTAATACTTGTCCTCGCATCCATCCATGAGTCCCTTCAGTCTACCAGTGGATCCTCCCTGCAGCCTCCACACAGGTGCCAGGCAGCCTTCCTATTTCTACCGGACAGACTTTGAAAGCTAGAGCAACTTCTCAGGGAGGCACAGACAACAGGTGGCAGAACCAAGTGTGAGACCGGGTCTTTTGACTGTAAGAACAAAGCTCTTTCCAGTGACATCTGTATTTTGGTCTGTGGACCAGGCAGCTTCATTTATTGTAAGGTATTAAGGAATCCAAGTGTATAGGAAATACCACCACTAGCCTCAATCAATAGAAATAAAACCCAATAGTAGGTGAAGAGAGCCCAGAGTTTTTGACACTGAAACAGAATTCTACAGAAGAGTGGGAACAACTACCTCACCCCACACTGGGTCAAGGACCTCCTGGCAGAGATAAGACATCGCTGGGGACACTGGGCACAAAAATTCCTCAGAGTGGGGATAACTAGGATTGTGGTGCAAGTATTTGATCTGTATTTTGTGGTGCACAAAGGGCTTATTAATTTAGAGAGAGAATCCTGCACACAGGACATAGTAGGTGCTCAAGGTTTTTATCAAATGACCAAGTGACTGGTTGAAGCCAAGAAAAGAAATAGAAGCCAAATGCCGCGGGGAAAACCAGCCTCCTGATGGTGATTAGAGTGTGGGTAATCAGCAAGCAAATCCCCTTACCCATTAGGGGAAAAATGATGGAAACAAACAGCAGAAGTATTTAGCACATTGTTAATCACTGGAAAGCTGTTGCTTGCGGAATAATAACACAACATGCAGTCTCATCAGAGGTTTAAATGGGGACAGAAGAGAAATACTCATGGCCAATTCCCTTTCTGTTCCTATTGTTAGTAGCATATTTTTAAAGCACCGAGTAGGGTGTTAAGTTCTTTTCAATTACTACGAATTCATTCATTCATTTATTCAACACAGCAAATGTTCACTGAGCCCCCGGCATATGCCAGGCGCAACAGGGAACAAGATGGACAAAAGACTCTGTCCTGGGGACTGGCCAACATGGCTGGATAGAAAGACCCAAAGCTCACTTCCTCTCATGGAGGTACCAAAACCACAACTATTTGTAAAAACAGCCATCAGTGAAAAAGACCAGAATTTGCCAGAAAAGATCTGCTACAATTAGAGATAGAAAGAAGGAACCACAGTGGGGAGTGGTGGACCCGCGATACTGGTAAGTGTCATACGCTTAGGTAGGCCACCTATAAAGGGGAGAATAATTATAGTTGCAGAGGTTCTCCCCCAGAGTGAGAGGTCTGAGTCTCACATTGGACTTCCCAGCCTGGGGCCCTGCACCAAGATGAGCCCCAAGAATGTTTGGCTTTGGAAGCCAGTGGGGCTTACTTTGGGGAGAACCAGAGGGTGGTGAGAACTCCAGACTCCACACTTAAAGGGCCCACACAAAATCTCACATGTTCCAGGACCCTGGGCAAAAGCAGCAATTTGAAAAGAACTTCTGTCAGACCCAGTTGCTGATCTTGGAGAGTCTCTGGAGAGGCAGGAGGCAACTGCAGCTCACCCTGGGCACTCAGTCACTGGGGACAGCCACTCCTGGGAGCTCCTTCTATCGTGCAGACACTGATGCAGCGTACTCATTAGCAGCCCGGCCTGGCCCCACCCTGTAGCCTCTAGGCAACAGCACTAGGATCCATTGGGTCAAGCAACTAACGGGGTGGGGGCACAGCTGCCTTAAGTCCTCCTGAGCCCACAGTTGTCTCTGGACATGGCCCTAGGCACAGCCTTGCCCACCAAAGGACTCAGGACCCAGCTCCACACACCAGTGGCTAGGCACCAGCCCCAGAATTCCCTGCACGCACCACCCATCATGCTCTCTGCCTTCCAGGAAGCCTGCTCTGGTTTCTAAAGCAGCCTCACCCACCAGGGGGCAGACACTAGACCCATGGAAACCATAATCCCATAGCTTGCAAGTCCCAAGTTGCTTACTAGCAGGCCAGACCCTGCCGTGGGACAAGCTGGGCTCTGTCTCTGCCCACTAACAGGCCAACTCCCTGAACCCCACACCCCATATCAGGAACCGGCCCCCTGCCACCAGTGATCTGACACCAGCTCCGGGACCCCTGGACCCTACAACCAGACTCCAGGCTGGCTGTGACTGCCAGTAGGCCTGCATTAGCCCTAGGACCAGTGGGCGGGCAACAGCACCAGAGTCTTCCAGACCCTGACTGTCCCCACCATGAGCCAATACTAGCCCCAGGGTCCTCTGGATTTCACAGCCAGTGGACTTGTGACCCAGCCTTACCAACTAGTGGCCAGCAGCCTCCACATGAGGCAGAGCCTGGTAACCAACTGGAGCAGGGGCCAACAAAGTCTACCTGACCACCCGCACAGTCAGCCCACCACAACAGAAGGACACACACAGTCCTCACAGGGGAGACCCATGGAGCATAGAGCTGCGGCGACAAGAGGAAAGTCCACTGCTGGGATGTGTAAGACGCCTCCTACAAAAGGCCACTTTTCCAAGGTCGGGAAACACAGCCAACCTACCAGAGACATAAAAATACAAAGAGCGACTTGGGCAAAATGGGGCGACAGAGGAACATATTTCAGATAAAGGGACAAGATGAAAAAAACCTCAGAGGAAGAACCAAATGAAGTGGAGCTAGGCAATGTACTCAAGAAACAGTTCAGGGTAGTGATTGTAAAGATGATCAAAGAACTAGGGAGAAGACTAGACACACAGAGGGAGAAGTTAGAAGTTTTTAACAAAGGAGTTAGAAAATAGAGATGAAGAATACAATAAGTGAGATGAAAAATACACAAAACAGTGGTCCCCAACCTTATTGGCATCAGCGGCTGGTTTTGTGGAAGACAAGCTTTCCATAGACTGGGACAGGTGAGAAGAGGTGGGGATGGTTTCAGGATGATTCAACTGCATTACATTTATTGTGTGCTTTGCTTCTCATCTAATGCCGCCACTGATCTGACAAAGAGGTGGCCTAGAGGTTGAGAACCCCTGTACTAGACGTAATCAACAGTAGACTAAATGATGGATCAATGAACTGGAAGACAAGTAGTGGAAATCACTGGTGCTGAACAGGAAAAAAAGAAGCAAGAATGAAAAGAAATGAGTATGGTTTAAGAGACCTCTGAGACATCAAGTACACTAATATTCCCATTAAACAGGTCCCAGACAGAGAAGATAGAGAGAGAGAAAGGATCTGAGAACATATTTGAAGACATATTAGCTGAAAACTTCCCTAATCTGGTAAAGGAAACCAATACCCAAGTCCAGGAAGTGCAGAGAGTCCCATATAGGAATAAACCAAAGAGGAGCACACCAAGACATATTATAACTAAAATGACAAAAATTAAAGAGAGAATATTAAAAGCAACAAGGGGAAAAAAAAAAACAATGTACAGGGAAACTCCCATAAGGCTATCAGCTGATTTTTTTTCAGCAGAAACTCTGCAGGCCAGAAGGGAATGACATGATATTTTTAAAGTGATGAAGGAAAAACCTACAACCCAAACAATCCTACTCAGCAAGGCTCTTGAACAGATTTGATAAACAGGTCAAAAACTTTAGAGACAAGCAAAAGCAATAAGAGTTTAGCACCATAAAACCAGCTTTACAAGAAATGTTAAAAGAACTTCTCTAAGTAGAAAACAAAATGCCACAACTAGAAACATAAAAATAATGAAAAAACATCAATAAAGGCAAACACTGGTATGAAATCACACACAAAACCATTAGGAAGGTTAAAAGATAAAAGTAGTTAAGTCATCTATATCCACAATAAGCAGTTAAGGGACACACAAAACACTTCAGTGTAAAACATGATATCGAAAACAGCAATTAGGAGCTCTCCTTATGTTCAGTAGCTAAGTCTTGACCACTCTTTGTGGCCCCATGGGCTGCAGCACGCCAGGCTCCTCTGTCCACCACTATCTCCCCAAGTTTGCTCAAATTCATGTCCATTGAGTCAGTGATGCTATTTAACCATCTCATCCTCTGCCACCCCCTTCTCCTCTTGCCTTCAATCTTTCCCAGAATCGGGGTCTTTTCCAATGAGTCAACTCTTCACATCAGGTGGGCAAAGTATTGGAGTTTCAGCTTCAGCAGCAGTACTTCCAATGAATATTCAGAGTTGATTTCCTTTAGGATTGACTGGTTTGATCTCCTTGCAGTCCAAGGGACTCTCAAGAGTCTTCTTCAGCACCACAATTTGAAAGCATCCATTCTTCAGCACTCAATCTTCTTTATGGTCCAACTCTCATATCTGTACGTGACTACTAGAAAAATCACAGCTTCGACTATACAGACCTTTGTCAGCAAAGTGATGTCTCTGTTTTTTAATACACTGTCTAGGTTTGCCATAACTTTCCTGCCAAGGAGCAAGCATCTTTTAATTTCATGGCTGCAGTCACTATCTGCAGTGATATTGGAGCCCAGGAAAATAAAATCAGTCACTGCTTCCACTTTTTCCCCTTCTGTTTGCCATGAAGTGATAGGACCACATGCCATGATCTTAGTTTTTTGAATATTGAGTTTCAGGCCAATTTTTTCACTCTCCTCTTTCACACTCACCGAGAGGCTCTTTAGTTCCTCTTCATTTTCTGCCATTAGCATGGTATCATTTGCATATCTGAGGCTGTTATTTCTCCAGACAATTTTGATTCCAGCTTGTTCTTCATCCAGCCCAGCATTTTGCATGATGTACTCTGCATATAAGTTAAATAAGCAGGGTGACAATATACAGCCTTGACGTACTCCTTTCTCAATTTGGAACCAGTCTGTTGTTCCATGTCTGGTTCTAATTGTTGCTTCTTGACCTGCATATAGGTTTCTCAAGAAACAGTAAGGTGGTCTGGTACACCCACCTGTTTAAGAATTTTCCAGTTTGTTGTGATTCAGAGTTAAAAGCTTTAGCATAGTCAAAGAAGCATAACTAGATGGTTTTCTGGAACTCCCTTGCTTTCTCCATGATCCAACAAATGTTGGCAGTTTGATCTCTGGTTCCTCTGCCTCTTCAAAACCCAGCTTGTACATCTGAAAGTTCTCTGTTCATGTACTGCTGAAGCCTCAGTTCAGTTCAGTTCAGTTCAGTCTCTCAGTCATGTCTGACTCTTTGTGACCCCATGGACTGCAGCATGCCAGGCTTCCCTGTCCATCACCAACTCCTGGAATTTACCCAAACTCATGTCCATTGAGTCGGTGATGCCAACCAACCATCTCATCCTCTGTCGTCCCCTTCTCCTCTTGCCCTCAATCTTTCCCAGCATCAGGGTCTTTTCAAAAGAGTCAGTCCTTTGCATCAGGTGCCCAAAGTATTGGAGTTTCAGCTTCAGCATAAGTCCTTCCAATGCCTATTCAGGACCGATTTCTTTAGGATTGACTGGTTTGCTCTCCTTGCGGTCCAAGGGACTCTAAAGAATCTTCTCCAATACCACACTTCAAAAGCATCAATTCTTTGGCGCTCAGCTTTCTTTTTACCCCAACTCTCACATCCATAAATGACTACTGGAAAAACCAAAGCTTTGACAAGACAGACCTTTGTTGGTAAAGTAATGTCTCTGCTTTTTAATATGCTGTCTAAGTTGGTCATAACTTTTCTTGCAAGGAGCAAGCGTCTTTTAATTTCATGGCTACAGTCACCATCTTCAGTGATTTTGGAGCCCAAAATGATAAAGTCTGTCACTGTTTCCATTGTTTCCCCATCTATTTGCCATGAAGTGATGGGACCAGAGGCCATGATCTTAGTTTTCTGAATGTTCAGTTTTAAGCCAACTTTTTCACTCTCCTCTTTCACTTTCATCAAGAGGCTACAGCATAGCTTGAAGGATTTTGAGCATAAACTTACTAGCATTTGAAATGAGCACAACTGTGTGATAATTTGAACATTCTTTGGCTTGCTCTTCTTTGGGACTGGGATGAAAACTGACCATTTCCAGTCCTGAGGCCACTGCTGAGTTTTGCAAATTTAATGGCATATTAAGTGTAGCACTTTAACAACATCATCTTTTAGGGTTTTAAATAGCTCAGTTCTGCAAATGTAGGATTATTAAAATGCATTTGAAATTAAGAGATCAGCAACTTAAAACAATCATAAATATGTACATATATACATATACAGTCCATGGGTTGCAAAAGAGTAGGACATAACTTAGTGACTAAACAATAGGCAGGTGAAGGGACCTGAGCTTTCACCCTAACATGACCTGACTTGCATTTTCACAGGTTTCCCTGGCTAAAATGGGAAGCAAGTCCATGGGCTGATCTTCCTGACCCAGGGATTGAACCCAGGTTTCTCGCATTGCAGGCAGATTCTTTATACCCTGAGCCACCAGGGAAGCCCAATAACTGGCTAACATGGGAAGCAAAGCCATGGGCTGAAAGTGAGAGGTGGTGTTGGAAGTATAACAAGAGATAGCCATTCCAAGTCTGTTAAGCAGATCAACTGATATGATACAGCACAGGGTCTGGCAGTGATGAGTGCCCGTCCCTCAAATGGAAAGGAATTCCTCTACTGTCTCTGTGATGGTTGTTCACAATAATTTTGTTTTCTAATCTCATATACTGTTTTTATTATAATAATATATCACTTCAATATAGAAAATTATGAAAGTTCAAATAGCAGAGAGAAAAAAATTACATATAATCTTTCCTCAAAGAAAAGAGCTATTAACAGTTTAATGTATATCCTTTTAGCCCCCTTCTCTATGAAAATGGGTTATATATATATACTTTTTGTATGCAGCTTTTTCCACTTCACATTTTGTTTCACTATTTTTTCATGTCATTAAGTAGTGTCCAAAAAATATGATATTTAATGTATATGCAGCATACCATTATGTACTTGTTCCACCATTTATCTTAAAACCTCCTTATTCTGGACATTAAAGTTAACACCAATTTTTCACACTTACAACTAACACTGCAATGGACATCTTTACAGAAAAATCTTTATGCTCTGTTGAGTTCTTTAGACTCAGCAATGGAATGATTGCATCAAAGGATAGGAACATTTTAAGGCTCTTGATATGTATTGACAAACTTCCAGAAAGGTTACACTAATTTACATTTCTTCCAACAACATAGGAAAGTGCCCTGGCGTGATCATTTTTAAAACCTTTGCTAAGTCTGTATTGATTTATTGTTTTAATTTGCATTTCCTTGATGGATATGAAGCCAACCGTTTTTTCCTGTTTACTTCATTTGCATTACTCTGGAATGCCTTTCTGCAGGGGAGTTCAGCTTGATGAAAAGCCTCAGTGGAAATACTTTTGAAGGTGCTGGAGTGATTTGGGCTGATCCCTGGAAGAGTGCCCCAACTCTAGGAGTTAACATGCAGGATACAGTCCTCTAGCCCCTTCCTGCCCCTAGATGACACCTCCCTATCAGAGTGACTTTATGGGTTTCTGCAAGATTCATTCCAAATCCTAGGAGACCCAGAGTTCTTTTTAATATTCCACAAAGAGAGAATTTCATCCCATCCGTGACCTGGCAAACAGGAGCCGTCACAGGAGCAGAGATGATCTACAAAGAGGGGGGCGAGCTTGTCTCATTTCCCTGGGTAGTGACGGAGTGTAGTGACGGAGACTCGACTTGTTTTAAAATTAAACATTTTTTGTCACCCAGTGGAAGGAAACTGAAACCACTGTATTGTTAGCACTGGGTTTTCTTTTTTTAAAAATGCTTCTCCCCAAAATATCTTTAGCACTTATTTTATTTGGTTGGAATCCAGCTTGTCCTTTTTTATTCTGAGCACCAGAGACCCTCTGAACAGATGTTTTGGCCCAAAAAGAAGTTATCCTGGCAAATTTCTAGGGAATGGAAAAACTCCCTTTTCAAGCAGTTTATTTTGTTGCAGACGGCGTCACTCTGTCTTCATGCACACACATTCGTATGCACATACCACCATCACCACCACTGTATCTGTCCCCCTCAATGCTCATACGATGTCACACCCACCACACCACGCCCTTGACTGACATGGCACACGTGACATTACACACGCACTGCAGCGCACGTGCACATACACACACCCCACCACCGCCACCCGCCCTTGCACACATGCACACACCCCTTCTCCCGCCATAAATCCTCCCAGCCAGCCCTCCGTCTTCGAGATTTTAAAGGCAATGTGGTTCTGTGACACCCATGGAGTGCAAGCCTTGTGCACTGCCCAGTCTATGTTTCATCTTGCTCCCTTCTTGCAAGGAGGGTGGGAAAGGGGCACAGCATGTTCCAGCCAGGGCTCTGGGATGGATCAGAGGATTAATTGGAAATTAGTGAGTTGTTTGTGAGGCAATAACTTTAGTCCAGAGCAAGCCTTGCATGGAGGCCGTCTCCCTACTTTCTCGTTAATATGGCTCATGGACTCGCAATCTGGAATAAATTGAGTCTAGGAGGGATGGTCACACTGAGATGATAAGAACCTTGAAGCATCCACCTTTCTAATTTCCCTCCACTTCCCTCATTTCAAGATAAAACATTTTTTAAAGTCTCAGAGGTATAAAGGAGCCATAACCGTATAGCTCTGCTAATTAATGGAAAGAGCAAATCTAATCAACTTTGGTGATCAGCCTTACGGATTAACTAGTCACATTTTCATGCCTCAGCAGTCCCTCCATCCCCATCCTTTCTTCAGTTACTCCCCTCTCCCACTTAGCCAGAGTATCTCAGAAACCATGGGCTACTTTTAATATCTGCCTTGGAAAAATATCATTCAGAGAGCCATCTGCTGTGAACTATCCCAGCTGGGCAGTCTGGAGCCCAGACTAAATGATTTCCTGAGGATCTGTGCATTGGGATTACCCATGCCCCTGCTCTATCCTTCCCATTAGTTTGGATGACTGAGAAGTATTCCCTCTCAACTAGAGGTGTCAAGGTTGAGCCACTTATGTTGAGTAAATTATTTCAACCATTAAAAATTTTCCAAATGGCAGTGGAGGTGGTAGGTCATAGTGGGTGAGATCTTGAGCTCTGGGTTCACATTTAAGACTATTTGAATCCTAACTCTACTGGGTCCTAGACCCTGAGCCTTAAGGATCATAACAGGATTATTACCCTGTAATAACAACAGGATTATTTATCCTGTAAAATGGAGAAAAACAGGATTTACTTCATAGGGTAGGTTGTTTAGTGCTCTTAGTCATACCTGACTCTGTGACCCCATGGATTGTAGCATGCCAGGCTCCTTTGTCCTCCACTATCTCCCCAAGTTTGCTCAAATCATGTACATTGAGTTGGCAGTGCTTTCTAACCATCTCATTCTCTGCTGCCCCCTTCTCCTTTGCCTTCAGTCTTTCCCAGCATCAGGGTCTTCTCCAATGAGTCAGTTCTTCGCATCAGGTGGCCAAAGTACTAGTGTTTCAGCTTCAGCACCTGCCCTCCAATGAATATTTAGAGTTGATTTCCTTTAGGATTGACTGGTTTGATCTCCTTGCAATCCAAGGAACTCTCAAGAGTCTTTGTCAGCACCACAATTCTAAAGTATCAATTCTTTAGCACTCAGTCTTCCTTATGGTCCAACTCTCACATCCGTATGTGACTACTGGAAAACCCTTAGCTTTGACTATACAGACCTTTGTTGGCAAAATGATGTTTCTGTTTTTTAATACACTGTCTAGGCTTGTCATAGCTTTCCTTCCAAGGAGCAAGTGTCTTTGAATTTCATGGCTGCAGTTACTGACTGCAGTGATTTTGGAGCCCAGGAAAATAAAATGTCACTGCTTCCACTTTTCCCCCTTCTATTTACCATGACGTGTTGGGACCATCGGGTAAGTGGAAAGGATTAAATGAGGGAGTACACAGTGCCTGGCTCAGAGCACGTGTGCAGAAAATAATGGCTGCTATTATTATGAAGTGCTCTAAGTTTCTGCAGCCAAAATAGCTAATAAATGAGCACATCATGGGAGAGCTTTTCTTGCCCTGATGATGCCTGGAACAGGGAACAAGGTGGGGAGATTTTAGCTGCACATTTTCAAAAAGATGAACTGTCATTTCTTAGTTGTAATGAGAGACCTGCGGATCTATCAGCGTTTCCCTCTACCTGTTCCCAGTGTCTGTGGCATCAGGTCATCGTAGTGAGTGACCATATGGGAACTGTGTTGCTGTCTTTCCCATAATTCCCCTAAGGAAACCCTCTTTGTCCATTTTAGCTTGTTCACCCATTTGGCAAGAGGCGTCCCTTCTGCCCTATACTGAATTGGTAAGTCATTATTATAAAAATAATACCTGATGTTTACCAATCATTCTCTCTTTCAATAGTAAAGTATTACTATTATGTACTTGGCTAAAAAGGCCTGTGCCATTGTAATTTGTAAAGGCCATAATAAAACTTAAAGTAATAATAATGACATCTTGCATTTCCATGGTGCTTTTATTGTTCAAGTGCATAGTATGTCAGCAAGCTGTTCCCTGACCTCCCTTGGCCAAGAAATCCTGGCATTGTGCCTTTTATTCTATTTAGAACCCTAAGTTTTCGGGTTACATGGTTCTTTGGAAAGCTCCGTGCCGTGTGTTTTCAGGCTCAGGCGACAGCCACACCAGCCAGATCTGGGAAACAGGAGGGGGCTGTTTTTCTGCAAACATGTGTCTCTGACCCCAAAGAGGCAGCTTCTTTATTATGGCCATTTACTATTTACAAAGCACTGCAGGTGTACACGGCATTTTATGAGACACAAAGACAAGGTCCCTGCCCCATGCACTGAGAGGTTTTATCCAGCGTTTCATCTGTCTGAGCTGAGCTGTGGGAACGCAAAGCAAGCAGGGCTGAAGGGCTGAGTGTGGTGTCTCAGATGTCAGGGTGGAACGAAGAATTTCTGATGAGGAATTGTAAGTGGGGAAAGTGAGATGTGTCAAACTTGAAGCATTATTTCAGGGTCCAGAGGAGGCTTAGCGATGTCCTGTGTTTCAGCCCTGGGAAGAGAAATTACTGCATGTGTGCCTTGGAACAGCCAGGGGAGAAATAAGTTGAAAGACTACAGAGACAAATGCTCCATGGGTCCCTGAGCCTTACCTATCAGTCCAAACCTCCCCGCCCCCAACTGTCCCACAGGTTGTCTTGTTTTCCTCTGTTTGGTTTGTTGGGGGTGATCATGACAGGAGCATAAGTCAGTTTTTTAAAAGTGTATTGTTAATTCACTAACAGACTCATTTTCCTCCTCTAGAAGGGTGCATTTCAGAGTGTTTGGACCCCAAGTCTTCAGCCACCCACTGCCATTGTTCTATGACTTTTGTTCCATCTGTATCTGCCCTAGTGATATGTAGCCATCACCTGCCTGCATCTTCCTTCCATGCACCCAGCAGATACAGTCACGGAACAGGCTGTGGCCTGAAAAGATGAACAAAAACCCCGTCCCTGCCCCCAGAAGCCATAGACTAGCAGGACCAAGGGTATGAAAAAAGCAGTCAGGTTGGGGCCAAAGCTGCCCTCTCCTGTGGGAGGAGACAGAGGGTTGGCTCTGCGAGCACAAATTCCTTCAGAGCTTTCAATCATTTATTTAGAGACATTCCTGGGTTCCCACCCTCTGGAACAAGGACTCAAATTCTAGGAAGGCTCAGAGATGTAGACTTGCCCTGGGCTTGGGAAAAACCTGATCACGTCCCTGGCACAAGATTCTTCCTGCTCAGAGCTCAGGGCTTAGTCCAATACCAGGCAAGTTTTGCAGCCAGAGACAGATATAAATTTGGCTGAGCAGCACTAGTGGAAGCAAAATAGATTCTGTAATGTGCCGAATATGCACCAGATGGCTCTGCTTCCTACCAGCGATGTCAGGCTGGTGAACAAAGCCTACTGGCCTCCATCACCACCAGCAGCAGTCTCACCACCATCACTATCATCATCAAATCTTAGTCCAAGTCCTCTGATATCTGGCGTTCTGCAGGGCATTCCACGTCTAGATGTTTAGTGGAGAATATTTCCTACCTCCTTCCCCTCTTTTCCTCCCTCAGTGGTGCTTGTAGTCTGGGTTACCCATTTCCTCTGCAATCTTCCTCTCTCCCCTTGCCTCTCCATTTCCTACCACCACTGGTACCCTGTTCCTTCTTCATATTCCCTTCCACTTTCCAAGCCTGTGTCTCTCATACCTCTGGCATAAAAATCACAGGGAGCATGTGCAGGTTTCTGAGAGCCTCCCCAAGATAATTCAGAGTGTCACTCACATTGTAATAAGTTTCCTGTGTGATTCTTAAATGTTGCCCCATACTCTTCATTTCCAACAAGAGCCAAATACTTATTCTTCTAGCTTCCCAATTTAGAGGGGCACAGACCAGAAGCCATCTCTAGAAGGCTGACAGCAACAGTGTTGTGCCAGAGCCAGCCTGTACCTGATGGCAAGAGCAAAATTTTCAGGATATTTGTAAGCTGGTTGTTAAAACATTGGGAGTTTGAAATCACCCATGAGGGGAGTATTTATACCATAGAAATCATCAAACACTATGAATCAAGCCCCCTTCTCTTGAGGATCAGTTTACATGCCACCAGAGACTGAGTTATATCATCCAGCCCACTACTGCAATTTGCAGATGAAAGCATTAAGCTCAGAAAGGCAAAAGGATCTATCCAAGGTCTTCTGACAAGTGAAGATGCAATGAGCTAGAATCTAAGCCTCCTAGTCCCAGCCCTGATCACATGAGAGCCCTGTTCCTTTTTGTAATCACTTTGCCTCTGTTCAGAGATTGGTTTGTAAGAATTCCTACCTAGAGTTCCCATGAGTGTTTGTCACTCTGAGTTGGTTGCAGTTCTTTGATTGCAAGCCACAGATTTCAACTTCTAAACAGAAGAGAAATTCAGCTGAAGAGTCTCACTGAGTTCACAGGATTGAAAGGAAAGCTGGAAACGCAGGCTTGCAGAGGACCAAGCAAGTACAGCTCAGGATTCCATGGAGCAGGGACTGATGGACAAGTCGCCTGAGGGAGAAGTTGCCTGGTTGAACCAGCTCCAAACCTTTCTTTCAGCCTTGCTTCACTTGGCTCAACATACAAAGTCCTTGAAGAGTGTCTGATTGTCCTTGGGGCCTATGCCTACCTTTTAGCCCAGGGTTGGACAGGGCACCTTGATTGACACAAAACTATACACAACGGGTGAGATAATTCCCCCAAAGAAATCAGGCACCAATGCAATTAGAGGAGGAGACTGATACTGGGTAGCCAAAACCCTAAGTACCCTCTAGGCTTTTCTACTAGACCATGACCTCCGGGAAGCGGAGCTCAAGATCTCCCTCTTGTTACCGACACCCCGTGTGGTGCCTTATGCCCTGGGCACACTCTGCCTGCAGCTTGGTGCTAGGATTGGGAAACCTGGCTTGAGGATTCTAATGATTAAACGATGTTTCCAGTCACCTTCTGTTCACCCACCCCCGCCCCCTGCCCGCCGTACCCTCTCTTATTATATCAACAGCCATGTAAATGCTAATAGGAGTCCCACACTGGAATCTCCAGACCCACAGTCTGGTTTCCCATTGAACATATCAACATAGGAAGCATTTTCCAGCTTTCCCCCCATTCCTGAGGCCACTGCCTTGATTCTGCATCATTTTCACTTAGCTTTTGCAGAGATCAGCAAAAGATATGCTCTCTTTCTTCATCCTTATTTTTCGGTCCTACCCTATCTACCCTCTATGTTGCACCAGTTTACTTCTTAAAAACAAGCAGGTTTCATCAACTCCCATCCTTACATGACACTCAATGAGTCCTTTTTCTTAAAAATAAAATTCATATTCCTTACCTGCCAACAAGGCTTTTCATTGTCCCAATCCTAATCTTATAGCCCACCTACCCCTTGCCGCTGATACACAGCCTTCACCTCCCTACAAGGAACTCTCAGCAGACATACCAAGCCTTCTACCTCCATGCCTTTTTACACACCTTTTCTCTAGGTGCCCACCCTGGCTCTCCTCAGAATCTTTTCCCAGAAAGCTCTTACTCATCCTTTACAACCCGGAGGATAAGACAGAAGATGTGAGCAGAATGATAATGTGTCAGATGGATGGGAGAGCTGGAGATTGCCTTGGTGAAGATTTTGCTGACTTGGCTGGGAAAGATTTGACTTTTCTGTCCTCTGTGGTTCTGCAACTCTTTGTTCATAAAGTTTATAAGACATTCCATTTAAAAAAAGTTTTTACTGGCATATAGTTGATTTACAGTGCTGTATTAGTTTTGGTGTGCAGCAAAGTGATTCAGTTATACATACACATGTATCCACCCTTTTAAAAAAAGAATTATTTTATTTATCTGTTTATATTTGGCTACACTGGGTCTTTGTTGCCCAGGCTTTCTCTAGTTGCAGCAAGTGAGAGCTACTCTCTTCATCACAGTGTGCGGGCTTCTCATTGTGGTAGCTTCTCTTGTTTTGGCAAGAGCTCAGTTGTTCCCACACCATTTGGGATATTCCTGGACCAGGGATCAGACCCACGTCCCTTGTATTGGCAGGCAGATTCTTGTCCACTGCACCACCAGGGAAGTCCTATCCACTCTTTTTTAGATTCTTTTCCCATATAGGCCGTTATAGAGCACTGAGAAGCGTTCCCCACACTGTACAGTAGGTCCTTATTAGTAATCTTTTTTATATATAGTAAAGTGTATATGTCAATTACAATCTCCCAATTTAACCTTCCTCCACTCTTTCCCTCTTGGTAACCATAAGTTTGTTCTCTATATCTGTGACTATATTTCTGTTTTGTAAATAAATTCATTTGTAAATAAATGAATAAATTGTTTTGTAAATAAATCCAAAACAATGGTTTTGGATTCCATATATAAGTGATATCATATGATATTTGCCTTTCTCTGTCTGACTTACTTCAGTCAGTATTACAACCTCTAGGTCCATCCATTAAAACACTCCACTTTATGCATTTATGTGTATCTTTTTCACCTCATTATGGACATTTATCAATTTTTTTACTAAAAAAAACCTTTTTTTAAAATTGAAGAATTGCTTTACAGAATTATGTTGGTTTCTGCCAAACATCAACACGAATTTTTTTTTCCACCCAAGACGTTTCACACTTTTCCTTTGTTTGAGGAATTCACTGCTTTATGAATCCCCACATCCCGTCGTGAAGGCACATACTCACTTTGTCAGCCTCCCTTGCGGCTATGGCACAGCATGTGACCTGGGCCACCAAGCACGCATGCCCATCCGGGACCGTGAATCAGAAGCTAGTGCTGTAAAGCATCAAGCGCCAGACGGAATACATTTTGACAAAGGTAGCCTGTATCTAATGCAGTCTCAGAGGGAGTGGCTGAAGATCCCGGAGAGAGAGCGCTGAGGTCATGCACCAGCAATGTCACCGGTTCAGCCAACAGGGGGGCCCGTGGCACCTCCTCTAGGCAGTTCCACAAACTGTTCTGGAATGTAGATCCCCAGAGATTTTGTGATCTAACTAATATTCTTCAGTAAGTAAATTCATTTTCTGCTTAAAGTAGTCAGAGTTGGTTCCTGATGTTTTGCGACTAGGAATTTTGACCTTTTAGTCTTAAAACATCTTGAAGAGCAGAGACTACTGCTTGTTTCTTTCTTTATTCTCAGCATAGTACCTAGAACCAAGTGGCTTCTGTACGCATGTTTGTTGAATGAACAACTGAGTTATCTCGGAGGAGGTTCCTTATCCACAGTGCTTGACTTTAATAGCTCCAGGCTGGAGTTTCAGAGCTGAGCATAATGTTTATGTTACTTGCTTCAGAAATCTGGTTTCTGCAATCTATTTCAAGGAGCTCAGAACTGCTCAGAGAGAAATGTTGAACAATCTATTCCATTACTTTAACTTTTATGTAGAATTCCTTTTTTGCTTGACTGTTCCATAAAATTCTTAGTCTCAGAATTTCATTTGACTTTTTTGAACTCCTCTGTGTTCCTGCATTCACTTTTATTGTTTCTTCCCCACACAGATTAATGGAAAAATTAGATAAATTTCCTTGCCTAAAACGTGAAACCATTTTTCAGATACTATATAGGCTACCTGTATGCTATCTTATTATAAGGCCCTGGAAATGATTTCCTCTTTTGATAGCTTACCAGGCCAGTGGCAAAGAAGAATGCTGGAGGCCTTTGATTTCTTAAGGCCTTTGAGAGAGTCTGACTTTATCTCCCCAAGGACAAAACAGAAAATGTGGGCTGAATGATAATGCATTAGGGACATGGTTGAGGTAAAAATGCCTAGCTGTCCACCAAGTTCCCATCTCCCCTCTTTGTAGTAAGAGTAGTGGAGGGGCCCCTGTCTGCTCAGTTGTATGGCATATCCCACCCTCCACGCAGGCAAGTGGGCTCCCAGGTGGTGCTAGTGGTTAAGAATCTGCCTGCTAATGCAGGAGACACGGGTTCGATCTGATCCTTGGGTTGGAAACATCCTCTGGAGAAGGAAATGGCAGCCCTCCAGTATTCTTGCCTGCAAAATTCCATGGACAGCGGAGCCTTGTGGGCTACAGTCCTTGGGGTTGCAAAGAGTCAGACATGACTGAGCACACATACATGCACGTGCAGGCAGGTGCCCACTGTGTCTGTGTTCTCCCCACTGGCACATGAGCAGAAGTGACGTTTGCCACTTCTGGGCCTGGCCCCCATAATCTCTCTCCTTCCTTCAAATTCTTCCCCTTCCTGTTGGCTGGATTGGTGACCAGCAGAGCAACTGAAGCCACGTGTTAAAGATGGAGGAACGGCCCTCAGCCTGGGTCCTTGAGTGACAGTGGGAGGATGGCTTTCTGCCCAAGTGGGATCTCCACCAATGGTTATGCGAGAGGAAAAGAAACTTGAATGGCCGTTACGCCTCTGAATTGTTGCAGGAACTCTTAATACTGGACTCGCTTTCCCCTAGTGCACTGCATTAGCTGGTTTGACAGGCACATCCAAAGAAGAGAGACCAACGCATCAACATGAACTTGGAAAGAGAACGCCAGAGACAGGACACAGGATTCTGTCTTAGATGCTGTCACAGGTTATTTTAAGCAATAATTCAGACAAAGCAGTGGAAGTCATACTTATCAGATTTAAAGATGACACAATATGGAGAGGGATAGCTGCTCAAATTCAGAAAGAGCTCAAGAAGCTAAAAATAACAGGTGATATTTTCTAAGCACTTACTGCAAGCCAGGCTCTGGGTTAAATGCTTTCCATAAATGATCTTGTTTGATGCTTATGATAACCCTATGATGTAGGACTTTTATCTCCCTTTTCAAGATGGGAAAACAGAAACTTTGAGATATGAAGTACAGAGCTGGTAATAAGAGCACTGGGTTTTGAACCTATACTCTGTGGTCCTAACCTCTATGCTGAAGGTGGCCTGTGTCCAGGATTGACTGGGACAGTCCTGGTTATGCCTG
Source organism: Bubalus bubalis (assembly GCF_019923935.1). NCBI lineage: Eukaryota > Metazoa > Chordata > Mammalia > Artiodactyla > Bovidae > Bubalus > Bubalus bubalis. The sequence goes on from NC_059162.1 coordinate 29,340,862, forward strand.
CCGTCTCAATATGATTATTTTTACACACACATATATAGTGTAATTTTATTTATTTTTATTGTATTTATTTACTGTTAACATTTATTTATTTATTTTTGGGTGTGCTGGGTCTTCATTGCTGTGAAGGTTTTTCTCTAGTTGCAGAGTGTGGGCTTCTCATTGCAGTGGCTTTTCTTTTTGCAGAACACAGGCTCCAGGGCACGCAGGCTGCGGCGGTTGCAACACTCAGCTTCTAGAGTTCAGGCTCAATAGTTGTGGAGCACAGGCCTAGCCACTGTGTGGCATGTGGGATCCTCCCAGACCAGGGATCAAATCCAGTTCTCCTGCATTAGCAGGCAGACTCTCTACTGAGCCACCAGGGAAGCCCTGTTTATTTTTTTTTTACTGGAGTATAATCGCTTTACGCTGTTTTGTTAGTTTCTGCTGTACAATGAAGTGAATCGGTTGTTTGTATATGTATATTTCCTCCTTTTTGGACCTTCCTTCCACCTCCCCCCACCCAGTCCCACTCACCTAGGTCATCACAGAGCACGGAGCTGAGCTCCCTGTGCTTTAATACAGTTATTAATAGCAATAATAGCATCCCCTTTGCTCTCAAAATTTCTTGATGTGGATGATGATTTATATGGTCACATTTGTGATTCTGCCCAGTCTGAAACTGACAAGATAAGACTAAGGAGAAATCAATATAGAGTTCCATATTTCAAACCTTCAAATAAGGAAAATTCATTGATTTTTTTCCTGATAATATAATATTGAACCAATAGTACGATGAGGCTGTCAAAATGACACTGGAAACTTAATGTCATTATTAATAAATGTGGTGAGTCCAGAAGAAGGTGTGTATGTGTATGCTAAGTTACTTCAGTCATGTCCAACTCTTTGAAACCCTAAGGACTGTAGCCTGCCAGGCTTTTCTGTCCATGGGATTCTCCAGGCAAGACTGCTGGAGTGGGTTGCTATGCTCTCCTCCAGGGTATCTTCCCGACCCAGGGATCACACCCAAGTGTCTTATGTCTCGTGCATTGGCAGGTGGGCTCTTTACCATTCGTGCCACATGGGAAGCCCTAGAAGAAGTTACAGGATGGTTCTATTGTACTTAGTGCTGGACAGGCCATATCTAGAGTGTTGAGATCTCTTCCAGGAGCTGTATTTTTGCAGAGCCAACCACACATTGGAGCACATTCAGAGGGTGATGTGCTAGTACAGTATCAGGAGGCTAAATCACAGGAGGACTGGGTGAGGGCACAAGGGACGCTGTGCCTGGAGTCAAGCAGATTGCAGGGACATGCGAGCTGTCCTCATATATCCCAGTGGCTGCCGTGTGTGGAAGGGAACAGGCTGATGCCAGCGACTCCAGATGGCAGATCCAGGACTAGGTGGAATGACAAGAAAACAGATTCCAGCTCAATTTCAGGAAGAACTTTCTAACAATCTGAGCTGTCTGACAACATGCCTGCTTTGCAAAGGATGGAGCAGCCGGTCCCTGATGTGTTCAAGCCAAGGCATGCTAGACCCCTACCCTGGGAGGGGGTTGAAATAAATGACCTCTATGTTTCTTTCTAAAATTCTGTGATTCCAATAACAGGAGTAGAAATAGACCGCTGACACTGACAGGGCACAGAATTCATTCGGAGTGTGAGTAGAAGAACCAATCACAGCCTGGATTTTTTTTTTTTTTAATTCAAGGCAAGTAGACTGTACCGTAAATCTGCGCTTTGAGTGGCCCATGGTCCCTAACCAGCTCTGAGGTATTAGACCTGCTAAGCCAAGTTGGGGGCTTGAATGAAGCTAATCAGGGATGATTCTGTAAGTGGGACCAGGAGTTGGGGATTGTATCTCAGTCACACAGAACACTGCTGCGTCTGTAGGGCCTGGGAGGCTGAGGGAGAGATGTCTGACCAGCCCTCGAGTAGGAATAGGGGAGAAAGAGGTAGATCCAACCTTTCCAGCTACCAGAGTACAGAGGGTTGAGTGCTTCCAGGGCCTGCCTGTACCAGGCTGGGGGCACAGAACTGCCAGTCCTCTGATTACTTACCCAGATCAACCTTTGATCAGAGGACTGGATGTGAGATGGTGGTCATAAGGCAGAATTTGAAATTAGCATGTTCCTTAGTTGCAAGTAGCAATAAGTAAACAACCCTCAGCTAGTTTAGGCTTCCCTGTGGCTCAGACAGTAAAGAACCTGCCTGCAATGCGGGAGACCCAGCTTCGATCCCTGGGTCAGGAAGATTCCCCGGAGAAGGAAATGGCAACCCACTCCAATGTTCTTGCCTGGAGAATCCCATAGACAGAGAAGGCAGACTACAGTCCATGGGGTCGCAAAGAGTCGGACACGACTGACATTTTCATTTTCACTTTTGAGCTAGTTTAAATACAAAGGGAATTTATTGGTCTGTGTAACTGACAAGTCTCAAAGTAATTCTGCTGCTGCTGCTGCTGCTAAGTCGCTTCAGTCGTGTCCGACTCTGTGCGACCCCATAGACGGCAGCCCACTAGGGTCCTCCGTCCCTGGGATTCTCCAGGCAAGCATACTGGAGGGGGTTGCCATGTCCTTCTTCAATGCATGAAAGTAAATCTAGGTTCAGGCAATGCTTGATCCACGGGCTCAAATAACATGACCAGGACTTTGTCTTTTTCTCTCCATTTCCTAGCTCTGCTTTGCTCCATTGTTGGCCATACTCGTCCATCCTAAGCCTCACCCCCACCAGTCCTGGGTGACTTCCAGTATCTGAGGAGTCTACATGTGCAGTAGGGGAGAAAGGACAGGTACATCATTTCCAGGGGAAGCCCTGAGGTTCAACCTGATTGGACCTAAATCACATGTCACCCCAAGTCAATCACTGTGATAGGGAGAATGGAGATAGAGGAGGCTGGTTAATTTAAGCTCCACAACTGGAGCTGGGCATTGGTGTCAATCTCACACGAAGCACATGGCTGAAATGGGGAGGAAGGACATATCCCAAAGAAAATTTGATAAACTGTTTCTTGGAGGAGAGTGAATAAATGGTAGGCTGCAAAGAGATTCCCAAGAGGTATGGTCATTGATCTCAGTGAGCCTCTGCAGAAATACCAGGTAATTGTGAACCCAAGGTGGTATTTCCCTACTGTAGAGGAAATCTTGGTTGCCAGTAGAGCAGAGAGATATCTAGGCAGGGCGTGAGGTGGTTAAAGAAGCCCTCCTGGAAGAAGTAGTATTTGCACTGAGACCAGAAACATGAATGGGCTTTAATCAGGCAATAAGAGGGTAAGATTAGTCTAGGTAGAGGCAGAAGCCTGACTTAAGCCAGTAGGTGAGACATGACAAGCTCAGGGACTGAAAGGAACTCTGTGTGGTAGGACCAGGAAATGATGGGACACAGGTACTCGAGAAGTGGGGTGGAAATGGAGGGGCGGGAGCCTTGTCTGTTCATAAGGCTGTAGCCAGCAGCAGCAGTGGAGCCTGAGCGCTCTGCACTGGGGGAAAGTCCTGGGCTTGTCCTCTCCCTGTCCCTGGCGGACAGCACAGAGCCATGAGGAAAGAGACCATACATGGGTAAATGTGGGTGAGGAGGGCAGAGACCCTGAGCTGCACAAGTCTCAGCTGGGACTCTGGGTTGCTCCAAGCTAAATGTCACAGTTTTGTCCCAAACTGGCTTGAGAGTAAATAAATGTTCTATTAAAGTATAGAAGGGGGTAGGCACTGCATTAATGTTTTTCACTGGATCTTGCTGTATAAGATAGGGTGCTTTAGCACAGGTTCTTATTCCAGGCTGTTCACCAGGATTTCCCAGGGAGAAGCTTTAGAAACAGTCTCATAGTGATTGCGTTACTATTAATACAGGGCCTGGACTTTGCTCAAACTCATGTCCATTGAATTGGTGATGCCATCTGAACATCTCATCTTCTGTCATGCCCTTCTCCTCCCGCCTTCAATCTTTCCCAGCATCAGGCTCTTTTCCAGTGAGTGATCCTGCAGGTACCCTTGGCAGCTGCTGCCTGGTTGCTGGGGAGAGAGTACACCTCAGTAGTGAGTGTGGACTGTGGAGTCAAATAGCCCTAGGTTCAGATCTCAGCTCTTCTTTTTACTGTGTAGCTGCTGGTAAATTTCCTCCTCTGTAAAACGAGGGTAATGATGATATGCAGATTAAATAAAATTATGTTTGCAAATTTTCAAGAATATAATAACTCCAAAATGGAAAATATTACTATTACTGTGTCAGAAACTATTTCATCTTCACACATTTAAATAGCATTCATTCATTTATTCTGGCAACATTTACTGAGAAGCCCTTAAATCCAAGGCACTGGGAATATAGTAATGAACAAAATAGACAAAAGTCCCTGCTTTCATGGCTCCTGGGCTTCCCAGGTGGTTCAGTGTTAAAGTATCCACCTGCCACTGCAGGAGACACAGGAGATTTGGGTTTGATGCCTGGCTCGGGGAGATTCCCTGGAGGAGGAAATGGCAACTCACTCCACTATTCTTGCCTGGGAAATCCCATGGGCAGAAGAGCCTAACGGGCAGAAGTCCATGAGGTCAAAAAGAGTCGGATGAGACTGAGCACGCACGCCCACATATAGCTAATCAAAAGTGTGAGAGTTGCAAAAGAATCATGATGAATTCTCTCATTACTATTATTTTATTTATTTAAATTATTTATTTATTTATTTGTTGACCGTGTTGGGTCTTAGTTGCAGCATGCAGGATCTTTGCTGAGGTACGTGAGCTCTCCCTTGGGGGAGGTGCGGGCTTCCCTTTAGTTGTGGCAGGCAGATTCAGTTGCTGCGTGGCATATGGGATCTTAGCTCCCCAGCCAGGATTGAACCCACATCCCCTGCACTGGAAGATGGATTCCTAACCACTGGACCACCAGTAAGTCCTTCGATGAGTTCTCCTCTCGACTACCTCACAGCTCACTCATATCTTCAGTCAAATGTCATCTTCTCATTGAGGGTCTTCTCAAGCACCTTTAGAAAACGGCACCCCCACCTCCACAGTCCTCTGCTCTCTTGTCACCATCTGACAGTACACATTTCATTTGCTTATTTTATTACCTGTCTCTCCCATGCCCTACCAGCTCTAAAGTGTAGGTTCCACACAAGTGGGAATTTTCAGCTATTTGAATCACCACTGTATTCCCAGGGACCAGAAGCATATATCATGCCTGGAGCATAGTAGGTGCTCCAAAAATCCCTGTCTCCACATTTACTGCTGTGCCTGAGCAGGGAAGATAGGCATGAAAGGAATGACTCGAGTTGGCTGGAGACTCTAGTATTCTGTTCAGCAGAACTCTGCTTACACGAAGAACAAAGAGAATCAATCAAAGCAAACACGGTGTCTGGAAGGCAGTGAGAATTCCAGAACACAGAACATGCACAGCGAGACAGGATGTGTGAAAGATGAGGCATGAAAGGGAAGTCTAGAGAAGCAAGATTTGAGGGCAGAACTCACCCACCACACTGAACAAAGCTCCCCTTTGTTGCAAGCTGTCCTGGCACCTTGGGTCCCCATGCCACTTCCCCTGCAGATGAATGTAATCAGACCCAAGAGTTACTCTGCTGGCTGAGTGAGTGTGTATATCGGGTTGTAGCATCTAATGCAGCTCTGAACTGTCTACCATGCTCTGTGGTATTTGTACATTATATAAGCTCTCTTTCTCCCAGTTTTGCATAGAAAAAAACAGCTCTTACTTTTCTGAAGCAGTGTTAGGAGAGAAGGGAAAGGAGTTAGATGGGGAAAATAATGCATGTCTCCATGGTGAATCTAGGACACAGAGTTTCAGACCCTTGATCTTTGATCTATAGACTGAGCACTGTTACATTTGCAGGGAGGATCATACAGAATTTCCAACATTCACAATTCTGGTAAACTTTTCTTTAGGCTCCTTTGAAACCTTTTTTCCCCATCCCACAGCATCTGCCTCAGGATGGGCTGTTGCCAGCCTATAAAGTATGTAAATTCTAAATGGATAACCCTTCTGTGTGGACATACTCCACCAGCCTATGGCTTAGTGGAAAGATGCCCCTTTTGTGCAAAGACATCCCTTCCTGCAGGACTGGAATTCAGCCCTCCTTGCCTCCTTGGCTGGGCACCTTGGCACAGTGTATAAGCTCATATCCATTTGCAGTGGCTCAGTCTTAAGTTCTTTCCTGCCCTCATCTATAAATGTGAAATGCTTAATGAGTAAACTCTAAACCATCTGAAGCCAAGGGAGGATGGTGAATAGGATTGTTCGAGAAGTGACCTAGAATCTCTGTTTCTTTCCCAATGGGGAGAATCAGTCAGAACCAGGCCAGAAGTAATCCTTGATACCAAGAATTCCAGTTCCCAGCCCGGCCCACCATAGAAGAAGCTGAGCAGAGACAAGCCGATGCTGATGATGGAGCCAAAGGCCACATTGCAAGTGGAGAAAGGAGTCATTTTGGGGTTACAAATAAGCGAAAGTAGGCATTTGGCAGAATACATTGGAAAAGGCACGCTCGCTGGATATCAATTGATATAGCCTTTGTTATTTAAAATCTGAGCTTTGAGAGATTATAGATACGAATATTGAGAATTCTCTCCAATTAATAACAAGAGCTTTGATGTAAGAAACAATTCCCTGAACCTGGGCCATTATGGATCAAGAATTAAGTGGAATAGAAGAAGCAGATCAGCTAGACCTAGATTCCATAACATCAGTGGACTCACCAATTCCTTACTTTGGTAGGAGCAAAAGTCAGAACCCCATTGCAGTTTTCCCCAAGTTAACAGTACACTAAATTTTAGGTAACTCTTACTACAGAATGTGAGACTCAGCCATTCTCAATTATCCTTGGTTTAATCTTTATTGAAGTCTAAATTAAAGAACACCTCCAAGTATTTTCCTACATGGAATCCATCTGGGAGAAGAGCCCCCACTAACCGCTGCTGACAGGATCCTGGTGTCCTGAACAGGCAGGGCAGGGGACACAGCCCCCTTCGGGGGATGCCGCTTGAGTCAGCCCTCGCGCGGTCAGGAAGGGCTGCACATTGAAGTGACATGATGCATGGCTGATGGCCAGGCTGGCTTTCATGTAGCCATCTGTGTGACAAAGTTTCCACCGAGCTGCCTCTGTGCACATCACCTCACGGCATCGATAACCCAGCACATTCCTGCACGAGCCTGGTGGCTAGCCTGGAGGGATCCCTGGGAGCTCCAGTGTTGCTATGAACCAGCTCCGCATGGCAGGTCTGTCTTTGCCTGTCTCGACCCTCTGGGAGCTGTGGGGGTTAGGGTTGGAAGAGGGCAGGGACTAATAAAATTTAGGTAAGAACTAATTTGTTTCAAGAATGAAATAATGCCAGTGGTAGTAACAGGGATGGATCTAGAGATTATTATAGTAAGTGAAATGTCCAAAGGAGAAAGACAAATACTGTATGATATCACTTATATGTGGAAGCTAAAATATGACACAACTGAACTTATTTTCAAAACAGAGACAGACTCACAGGCCTAGAAAACAAACCTGTTGTTACCAAAGGGGAAAGGGGGTGGAGCTGGGGTTAGCAGATACAAACTGCTATATGTAAAACAGATAAACAGGAAGGTCCTACTGTAGAGCACAGGGAACCACATACAATATCCTGTAATAAACCATGATGGAAAAGAATGCGAAGAAGAATATGTAAATACGTGTACAACTGAATCACTCTGCTGTACACAGAGACTAACATAACACTGTAAATCTACCACACTTCAATTGGAGGGAAAAAAAAGAGTAAATAGGACAAGCTTAAGGCAGAACCAACGTACATGCCGCAATTTTACTGGTAAGATTTGTCTGTCTTCTCACTCTTCTTTCAATGCCTTGTGCCTGCCTCCTCCAGTTAGTCAATAGTCATCGCCACAAACTACCTTTTGACAACTCAGAACTCAAGGCCTTGGCCTAGTTACCATCACCGGGTTCTATGCTTTCAAACGATTCTTTATCTCCGTTCCATTTTCTTTCGCTAGATGTGGGGAAAGCAATCTGATTAACTCTAAAACACACACACACTGATTGGAGAGGTTTTATTTTAATTAGTCATAGGCACGCTTTCCCTGCCAGATGCATGAAGGGCTTTCGCGAGAGCTGTGGCAGCGCTTTAATGCTTGTACAATGCTGGATATGACACTCTGCATTGTTTTGGGTGTTTCTGTGTATTATTGAAAATAATCCTTTTATAGACGACAACTGCAGCTTGGCTCTCACCACTCCTTCCCTTCCTCTCCCCTCTTCTTCCTACTTCTGAATGTTCTGTTTCTGAAATTAATTTCTCCATGTAGATTTTTCTTTTGACACTTATTCTGCCCAAGAAGGGATCACTGTCACTTTTGACTTCCAAAGGTTACTGGGATTTCATTCTGGGACCAATTACTGCCTCCTCATCCTTGCTTTTTTTGTTTGTTTGTTTCAAATGACTGAACTACTCAGCCCTAGTTTTGTCTCTTTCTTTTTTAAAAAAGCTTTTAAAATGGTGTAGAAAGATAAAATTTACCATCTTAACCATTTTTAAATACACAGTTCACTACTGTCAACTATATCCACATTGTTGTGTTCTGTTAACTTTTCCATCTTATAGCATTGAAACTCTATATTTCATTCCCTGTTCCCCTCCCTCCAATCCCTGCAGCTCTCATTCCACTTTCTGTTTCTATGAGCTTGACCTCATGTAAGTGGGTTGGAAAGATTCCCTGGAGAAAGGAACAGCTACTGACTCCAGTATTCTGGCCTGGAGAATTCCATGGACGCTATGGTCCATGGGGTTGCAAAGAGTTGGACACATCTGAGCAACTTTCACTTCACTTTTGAAGTGGAATCAAGGCGCTTCCCAGGTGGTGCTAGTGGTTAGGAACCCGCCTGCCAATACAGGAGACATAAGAGACAGGTGCGATCCCTGGGTTGGGAAGATCCCCTGGAGAAGGGCATGACAACCCACTCCAGTATTTCTGTCTGGAGAATCCCCATGGACAGAGGAGCCTGATGAACAGTTGGACACGACTGAAGTGACACAGCACACACACGCGAGTGGAATCATGGGCTTCCCAGGTGGCTCAGTGGTAAAGAATCTGCCTGCGAAGCAGGTGACACGGGTTCATCCCTGGATCAGGAAGATCCCCTGGAGAAGGAAATGGCAACCCACTCCAGTATTCTTGCCTGATGAATCCCATGGACAGAGAAGCCTGGCAAGTTATAGTCCATGGGGTCACAAAAGAGTCAGACACGACTTAGCAACTAAGCAACAAGAGGAATCACACAGTATTTGTCTTTCTGTGATGAAATACTAACACTCACTTGGTATCATGTCTTCAAGGACATTACACTTGAGGATATTACAGTATAATGTAACATTACACGGACATCACAACCATGTTGCAACGTGTCAGAATATCCTTCCTTTTTAAGGCTGAATAATATTCCACTGTACATACACACAACTTTTCTTTATCCATTCATCTATTACTGGACTGTGGGGTTGTTTCTACCGCTTAGCTCTTATGAATAACGTTGCACTGAACAGGGGTGTGTGATCTGGTTCTCTTTTATACTATAAGAACATTAAAAATATCCAGAAGGCAAAAAAGAACTGAAAGAATAAAGCTCCACCTTAACACAATGGCAAAAAAAAGAGTCTGCTGCCTACTTTGTCACTCACTCTGGAAGTTGCTTTCTAGTGTGAAAGTTATTTTGCATAAAATTATTAACTCAAAGCTTTCAATTCTATTTAAAGCTGCACTTTAAAGTTTGACTTTTTTTTTAGCCCTTCAGAAGGTTTTATTATCTGAAAGTACTCAGAATTGTCTCCATTCATCTGGGAGCTCTAGAATACCTTATTCTAGAACAAGGGTGTCCAATAATTCACAGTGATATGCCAGTGAATGTTGAACGGTCTCCCAACCCAGTTTTAGCTTTTATTTACTTACTTTTATTAATTTTCATTGGAATCAATTGCTTTACAATGTTGTATTAGTTTCTACTGCACAGCAAAGTGAATCAGCTATATATATATATATATATATATATTTTTTTTTTTTTTTACACACACACGCACACACATCCCCTTTTTTGGATTTCTTTCCCATTTAGGTCATCGTAGAGCACTGAGAAGAGTTCCCTGTGCTATACAGTTGCTTCTTATTAGTTACTTATTATATATATGTATATATATATGTATATACACACACACACACACACACACATATATATATATATCAACCCCAATCTCCCAATTCCTCACACTCTCTTCCCCCTTGATATCCATACATTTCTTCTCTATGTCTGTGTCTCTACTTCTGCTTTGCAAACAAGATCACCTATACCATTTTCCTAGATTCCACATATATACATTAATATATATAATATTTGTTTTTCTCTTCCTGACTTACTTCACTCTGTGTGACAGTCTCTACATCCATCCATGACTCTACAAATGACCCAAATTTGTTCCTTTTTATGGCTGAGTAATATTCTGTTCTATGTATGAACCACGTCTTGTTTATCCGTTCCTCCGTTAACGGACGTTTAGCCTGCTTGCACGTCCTGGTTGTTGTAAACAATGCTGCAATGAACATTGCGGTGCGTGTGTCTTCTTGAATTTTGATTTTCTCTGGGTGTATGCCCGGTAATAGGATTGCTGGGTCATATGGTTGTTTTATTTTTAGTTTCTTAAGGAAATGTCGTACTATTCTCCATAGTGGCTGTAACATTTTACATTCCCACTAACAGTGAAAGAGGGTTCTTTTTTTTCCATACCCTCTCCAGCATTTATTGTTTGTGGATTTTTTTAATGATGGCCATTTTGACTGGTGTGTGGTGATATATCATTGTAGTTTTGATTTGCCTTTCTCTAATAATTAGTGATGTTGAGCATATTTTCATGTGTTTGTTGGCCATCTGTATGTCTTTTTTGGAAAAATGTCTATTTAGGTCTTCCACTCATTTTTTGATTTTTTTTTTCTTTTTATATTGAGCCACATGAGCTGCTTGTATCCTTTGAAGATTAATCCTTCATCAGCTGCTTTGTTTGCACATATTTTCTGCAATTCTGTGAGTTGTCTTTTCATCTTGTTTAGGTTTCCTTTGCTGTGCAAAAACTTTTACATTTAATTAGGTTCCATTTGTTTATTTTTGTTGTTATTCAATTTTAGCTTTTAAAACCAATATACCTTTACTTAGTGGAATAGAAAGTAGGTGTGGAGAAGGTATTTGTGGGCAAAAATCTTTCCTTAAATCCATAATCCCCAACCCTTTCTCCAGTAGGGCACCCAAGCAAGAAAATCCTCTCTAACCAATGCCAGGGTGATGACGAGGTCATGCCTGCTGGCTTTAACATCACCTCTGTTCACTCAAGAAAGCATAAAATACAAGTGAATGCAATGGCTGTTGTTATATGAGTAGCCTTGAATTTTCTCTGGTTTATTTTCTTAAGAGCAAATCATTTGTAAACTCCAGTGTTTTAACTATTAATAAAATAGAACATTTGCAACGCACCTTATGAGTGAGTCACCACACTGGTGTGGACACATTGTGGTTGAGAACTTCTGCCTTAAATGACGATGCTTGACTTATTCTGCATATTGTGCATTCAGCCTTGAAAGAGATGATGAAGGGTGTACTTGTGGTTCCCTACTTCTTTCCTTCCAACTGGGAAAAGGCAGAGAAGAGGAACAGAGCAGAACAGCACATTCCTTGAGGGTCCAGGAGTCTCAAACTTACTGTCAGGTTTCCTGCAACTTTGGTTATTTTGGGAGCCCTGAATGACAAGCCCCGAGTATTTGGAAGTGAGGTCATTTAACTCCTGGGAATACTGGGACAGTTGAGGTAGTAGAGGTTCATGATTCAAGCATACATTTTGGAGGCAGATAAATGTGACTTCAAGTCCAAGCTCTGCAACTTCCCACTTTTGCAACCTTAGGTGAATTATTTAACCAGTCTGAGCCTCAGTTTTCTCACCTGCAAAATGGGTTTTTAAAAAAGTCTCTCTGAGGAAATCTGGCTCCTTCATCTGTCTAGAATCTCTTCTTTACACACTTCTTTCCTGTAGGTAATATGTGCCCTGGGGTTCAAGTTGGTATGACCCTCACCCACTTCATCCTCCTAGTCACAGGGAGCCATGTGACCCAGGTCTGTCCACTCACAGAACTTCATCCCTTGGCTGCAGAGTTGAATTCAGGGAGTAGCAAGTGACTCAAGCTGGTCAACCAGATTTTTCTGGTGGGGTTAGTGAGATTTTTTTCCTACTGGAGCTGCTAAGTGGGAGGATGAAGTATGGGGTGCAGTAGGCAAATTCTCCTACTCTGCTCCTACTCTGTGGGGAATAGGCTGTCCAAAGAATGTAACCAAGTAGAAATAGTAGAGGTTAAAAAAGAGAGAACCCTAATGAAATAATTTAATTTTGAGGTCCAGCTATGTCTGAAAGCTCCTCTAGGGTTCCTAAGTCTCTGAGTCAGTAAATTCCCTTCTGTGTTTAAACTACTCTGAGCTGGGTTTATGATGTCCATCACCAGAAGTCTTGACCAGTATATGATTTGAAGGGTATTGCAGGATAATGTCAGTAAAGGGATTTAAAGCAGGGTCATGGCATCACACCTTCCTCCCCAGGACAAGGCTGGGCCTCCGTCATCAGCCCTCAGGCAGGTAGAAGCCAAGAGAGCTCCTCCTTCTGCGTGTGTATGGTAGGGCAGAGCCCAGACTCCCTTCCCTTTGCTTTGCTCCATCACTATGCACATGACCCCAGAAAGAGTTGTTTTGGGGGCAGAAGTACCACCAAGTATAACTCTTTGAATGAACTGCTGACCATTTGTTTTCTGTAGCTCAGTATCCACAGTGGCCATCCTATACTTGTATGGGGTTGATTTGGTTGTAAGTTCTACTTGATTTTTACATTAAATGCCATTTATGGAACTTCCAGAATGTTATAGCTGGGAGGTACCCTACGGGAGAAATGTCTGGATTGAACACACTCTGTGGACAGAAGGGGAAGCATTGGGTCCATGGTCAGCCCCTTCCTCTGGCCAACTGGCCAAAGCAGGCCTACATCTAGTCTGCTGATCCTCAGTTCCCTCAGAGGATTCTGCCTCAAAACACATTCAGCCAGTATTCCCTCTCGCAGAGCACCCATCTGGTGTTACAACCCCCTAGGGTCTGCTTGACTCACAGGTAAGGTGGGTAACACCCCAGCCCAGGTGTCCTAAGCAGCAGGGCCGAGTCCCCACCTGCTTGCAATGGACTCGCCCTCCCCAGTCTCCCCCCATCCAGTCCCCAGCCCACCTCCTCTTTGTCTTTTGCTCCCCATAGTTCTCTAGCTCAAGCCCTTGCTACCTACCCTTGACTCCCCTGCTCGCTCCCTCTTTCCTTCTCCCTCTCCCACACTCCCCACCTTCTCTCTACCCACCTCTGTTTTCTTGTCTGGTCTTGGTTGGCCTGTTATTCCTGGGAGGTTAAGTCCCAGGTACGGCAGCTAATGTTCTAAAGTCAGAATTTCCCCCCAAATGATCCAATGATCAACAATTTCAACAGCTGTTAATATAGACTTTTATGTGCTTCCAAAGATTTCTGTGGACAAATGAAGAGTTACCACGTTTAAGAATTAAATTCAAACTTGGCTTGTAAGAAGTGCCATAGGATTTCATTTTCTTAAAATCAGCTTTGATGCAACCTGAGTCTCCAACCCTCCAGGCTAATGGAAAATTCACCCCCTGATCCCACCTGCCCCCTCCAGGGTTAGGACAATGTCCTGGGGTTTGACACTAGGCAGGACCCTTGGGTGGAGTGGCATCATCAAGGGGCTCTTGGTGCAAGCCCTATGGCCATGTGACGGGGTGGCCCTGCTGTGCTGTGCCAGCACTAGGCATGGTGGAGCCTCGGGGCACAGAGCCCGGCACCCCCACAGACCCCATCAAGTCCTGACTACTCCTATTGGGCCCTGATGCCAGCTTCTCCCAGAAGCCCCCATCCTCTGATCCTTTACATCTTAAAGAATTTCTAGCATCTCTCTCTACTTTTGCCTCCCCACCCCACTCTCCACCAGGCAAAAGCACTTGCCTTTGGATAAACTGGTAGCTCAGGCAGTAAAGAATCCACCTGCAATGTGGGAGACCTGGGTTCAATACCTGGGTTGGGAAGATCCCCTGGAGAAGCGAATGGCTACCCACTCTAGTATTCTTGCCTGGAGAATCCCATGGGCAGAGGAGCCTGGCAGGCTACAGTCCATGGGGTCACAAAGAGTCAGACATGACTGAGCAACTTTCCACTTTCACTTTGGATAAACAACCAGGTCCTACCATAAAGCACAGGAAACTATACCATATTCAATATCCTGTGATAAACCATAATAGAAAAGAATATGAAAAAGAATATATATATATTTGTATAACAGAGTCACTTTGCTATAGAGCAAAGATAAACACAACACTGTAAATCAACTATACTGCAATAAAATAAAATAAAAAAAATAACATTAGCCCTTGTATTCCACTCTGGGAGAATCCAACTTCCTGGTGGCTCAGTGGTAAAGAGTTCGCCTGCCAATGCAAAACACATGGGTTTGATCCCTGGGTCGGGAAGATCCCCTGGAGAAGGAAATGGCAATCCACTCCAGTAATCTTTGCCTGGGAAATCCCATAAACAGAGAGGCCTGGCAGCCTATAGTCTATGGTGTCAAAGAGTTGGACACAACTTAGCAATTAAACAACAACTAGGAGAATCTAGCGAAATTTCCTCCAAAAGCAGAAAAGGGTGAGTCAACAAGTGGCTACTGAAATCGTACAGCACCAATCTCCCCTCTGTTGACAGGAACAAAAGGCTGGTTACTTTCTCAGGGAGAAGGGGTTGGAGAAGGAAAAACAGAATGAGAACAAAATGCAAAATATTATCTTGGTAAATGGTTTCCTACATGGCTCAGGAGGTAAAGAATCTGCTTGCAATGTAGGAGACATGGGTTCAATCCCTAGATCAGGAAGATCCCCTGGAGAAGGGCATGGCAACCCACTGCAGTATTCTTGCCTGGAGAATCCCATGGGCAGAGGACCTGGCAGGCTACAGTCCACGGGGCTGCAAAGAGTCAGACACGACTGAAGCAACTGAGCCTGCGTGCACATGCATCTTGATAAATTGCCCGTCATGCAGAGAGACCGGTCCCTTCTCAGGAATGTCTCAGGAGGCAGATGGACAGCCTCTTCTATGTGCATTTGACCTGGGACTCCTCTCTAACATCTCAAGAAATAGTCCACAGAACACACCTGGGGAAATTCTGTATTAGGCATTAGCCATCCGCGGTTCCTGCCAGCATGGACCAGTTTATCACATTATCCTGTGGACACATGGAAGGACAGAGACACACATAAGTGTAGGGGCAAGGCATGGGCTGAGGGTTCTCATCCTGGCTCTGCCACTTTCACACTGTCTCTGAAGCTCAGTTTTCCCATCTGTAAAATGGGATTAGTAATAATACTGATGTAATAGGAAGGGGTGAAGATCACATGAGTTCACGCACAAGAAGCATCCCAGCTTCTGGAATGTAGCTGAAAGTCAGTAGAGGGAGTGATATTGTCCTTGTAAGCACTGTCATGAGTCTGTCTGAATCTGAGAGGTCTGTGGGCAGCAGAGTAACCCATCCTAGTGGGCTTGGGAGAGGTTTACCTGGCAGAGCTGAGGAGCACCAATGGGGAGCAGGGTCTGGAAGTCAGGGGAGCAGCTGGAGGAAGAACGGGGGAGCAGGGGGACTGTCATCCCTCCCAACACAGGTCCTCAGGCTGGAGCCTCTTCCACAATTGGAAGAAATGTGTTCACAAGGCTGCTCTTTGCTCTGCAGTGACCTAGAGGGGTAGGAGTAAGGCTTAAGAGGGAAGGGATATGTATACTGATAGCTGATTCACACTGATGTACAGCAGACACTAACACAGCAGTGTAAAGCAATTGTCCTCCAATTAAAACTAGAAAACAGAAAAACAAACAAGGCTACTCTTAAGACTGCGATAAAAACAATAGCAAAAACAGTAACGACTTCTGGAGTGCATGCAAGACTCTGAAACACTGATCCATCAACTAACAGCACAAGCCCCAGGTCTCTATCTTGCTGTTAGAACACAGCTCCACCACTGCATGGAGGCCATTGACTCTCTAGATGAGGATGTAAAAGGACCCTAATTCGGGCAGTGTCAGAAGTGGGGGAGCAAGGAGGCTACCCCTGATCACATGGAATGAGCCTCCCCATCAAACTACCCTGACTGCCTACTCCGAAGGGGGCGGGGGTCCCATGGGTCTGGTTTCCTCCAGCCGGACCTCAAGGGCAGCTCCTGGTGGCAGGAACTGGACTGAGGTGTGGCTCAAGGCTGATGTTCAGAGGAATGGGCGCCTGATTCATTTTGGACCCTTTATACTTAGCATAGGGTGTGGTCCTTCTGTAGCTCCTCACTGAGATGGTATTGCAGGGAAAGAAGCATCTCCTGCTTCTTCGTGGCTCTTGTCCCCAGGGCTGCGAGGCTTGTCCCACTGGACAAGACACGGGCTGCTGCAAGACACAGCTCCCACTTTCCCCTCCACTCCCTGCACAGCTGGATAAGGAGCCTGGGCAAGGAGAACACTGAGCAAGGTGTGTGGGCTGCTTCTGCCCTCCTCCCTGCCCGCCGCCACCCACCTCACTCCTTGCAGGGTCTCTGTCCCTTTGATTTCTTTGCAGCTGAGATTAACAGTTGTCAGTCTGAAGGGACTCTTGCTCCCAAGACACAGCCATTTTCACAGGCACAGCTGGTGCTGTGCTCGGCCCCTCCCAACGTGGCTTCAGGAGCAAAGTGATTTCGGCTGCAATGTTAGGAACAGGCTGTCGAGCATTAACAGCACATTAATTCTGAGCATGTACAGAGAGGTACAAGTGGCACTTCTGAGCGTAGACGTTTTATTCGTATAGAATTAAGGCTATGACAGCTTCCACCCACTGTCAGTCTTCATTCACTTTGGTTTGTGGAGCAGTGCAGGGCTGTCCTCAATAGCTTGGAGCCTGTGACAGAATCTATGAGATACAGGGCTCTGCGGGGTGGAAGAGATGCCTCAGAATCATCAGATCAGAGATGGAGAAGGGGCTTCTGATAAGGTCTAATCCCCAAGCCTTGTTTAAGATGTGACTGACCCTGAAGGCCAAAGAGGTAAAGGAAATTGGGAAAGGACACAGGGTTTATGCCAGAGCAAGGAGAACCCAGGGCTTCTTCCACTTGCGTAGAATCCTTTCCAAAGACCTGTATGGTCTAGAATCCTTTTCCCTGAACTGTGTCTGCAGACAGGACCAGACTTTGGTAGGTCAGCTCTGTCTAGGGCTGGGCAGTCCTGAGCATTCAGGAATCCAGGTACAGGCGACTCAGCTACTCTGAAGCATCTTAGGACAGTCCTGTCGATGGGGCCCCACTCACTGAATGGCAGGACCATATCAGTCCACTAAGCCTCCTCCTTCCTCACCTGCTCCTCCAGCTCCTATCCTATCTGCCTTGGAGAAACCATGCACTATGGAGAATAAAGTGGACATTCCTTAAAAAACTAAAAAATAGGATTATCCTATAATCCAGCAATCCCACTCCTGGGCATATATCCAGAAAAGACAAATAACTCTTAATTCAAAATGGGCAAAGGACAGAAATTATAACTAATAAATCAAATGGTAAATAGATGTTAAAAAAAAACCTCTTAATTCAAAAAGACAGATGCATTTCAATGTTCATGGCAGCACTATTTATAACAGCCAAGACAAAGAAGCAACCTAAATGTCTATCAACAGAGGAATGGATAAAAAAGATGTGGTACATATATAAAATGGAATATTACTCAGCCATAAAAAAGTATGAAATAATGCCATTTGCCACAACATGTATGGACCAAGAGATGATCATACTAAGCGAGAAACGTTCAGTTCAGTTTAGTTGCTCAGTCATGTCTGACTCTTTCCAACCCCATGAACCGCAGAACTCCAGGCCTCCCTGTCCATCACCAATTCCCAGAGTCCACCCAAACCCATGTCCACTGAGTTGGTGATGCCATCTGACCATCTTATCCTCTGTCATCCCCTTCTCCTCCTGCCCTCAGTCTTTCCCAGCATCAGGGTCTTTTCAAATAAGTCAGCTCTTCCCATCAGGTGGCCAAAGTATTAGAGTTTCAGCTTCAACATCAGTCCTTCCAATGAAAACCCAGGATTGATCTCCTTTAGGATGGACTGGGTAGATCTCCTTGCAGTCTAAGGGACTCTCAAGAGTCTTCACCAACACCACAGTCCAAAAGCATCAATTCTTTGGCGCTCAGCCTTCTTTATAGTCCAACTCTCACATTCATACATGACCACTGGAAAAACCATAGCCTTGACTAGACGGACCTTTGTTGACAAAGTACTGTCTCTGCTTTTTAATATGCTGTATAGGTTGGTCATAACTTTCCTTCCAAGGAGTAAGCGTCTTTTAATTTCATGGCTGCAATCACCATCTGCAGTGATTTTGAAGCCCAGAAAAATAGTCAGCCACTGTTTCCCCATCTATTTGCCATAAAGTGATGGGACCAGATGCCATGATCTTAGTTTTCTGAATGTTGAGTTTTAAGCCAATTTTTTCACTCTCCTCTTTCACTTTCATCAAAGACAAATATCACATGATGTCACTTATATGTGGGATATTAAAAAAATGCTACAAATTAACTTATTTACAAAACAGAAATAGACTCATAGACATAGAAAACAAATTTACGTCACCAAAGGAGAAAGAGTTGGGGGAGGGATAAATTAGGAGTTTGAGATTAACAGATACACACTACTATATATAAAATAGATAATCAATAAGGACCTACTGCATAGCACAGGGAACTCTGCCCAATATTCTATAGTAACCTATATGGGAAAATAATCTCAAAAGAATATATACATACACACACACACATGTATATAACTGAGTCACTTTGCTGTATACCTGAAACACTGTAAATCAACTACATTTCAATAAAAAAGTAATATAAAAAGAAAGCACACAGTTCCACTCCTGATGGGCTGGATTGGGCCCTGCCTCAAAAGCTTTCCTCTTAGAACTGGAGGGACCCTCGGAGTTCATCCAGTCAGTGCCCCAGGAAGAAACTGGCCAGAGGGACCAGACTAAGGCCACACCACGGGGGAGCAGCTGGCTGAGGTCAGAACTGAGGCCTCTTGACCCCAGCCTCAGCGCCCTTCCCTCCTGACTGACAACTTGGGCATGAAAACCCAGTATATTCTAAGTGGGTTCCTCTGAGTGGGGCCTAGGGACCAGTCAGCTTCAGAATGGCCCTGGGGAAACTTGCTGAAACTGCAGCTTTCTGAGGCGCATCCCGGACCCACTGGATCCAAATCCGTGGGGTGGGGACCAGGAATCTGCTTCTGATGCACCACTTCCTTTGAGAACAACTGAAGGCATGTGTTACAATCAGTTGTGGAGGGTGTTGCAAATAATTAGTTACTAATAATACTTAAAGCTCTCAGTTTGGGGGCATTATTTTCTTTCTGAGAAGAACAGATACAATAGCACAGCTTTCACACACTTGCAATAATAATTAGCTTCCTTGACCAGCAGAGAAAGTTAAGAGCGGTGCTGCTCCCGCTACTCCATTGTGGCAGGCACGTGCCGTGAGCCTGCGCTTTTCCACACTGCGTGACCAGACCCTCTAACTGTGTTTGGGCCTCCCCTCAATGTGTATCTGTGGGGAGAGATGAGTGTACCAGCTTTGGAGAGAGACGGAGCTGGATTTGAATCCACGTTGTACCGTTTCCCAGCCATCCATAAAACGCCTTGACCTTAGTCAGTTTCCTCCAGTGCAAACTGGGAATAGTAGTTCCTACCCCCGAGAGTGGCTGTGAAGATTAAACAAAAACATCCTAATGTACGTGTTTGGATAAAATGAAGGCACGGGGCGGGGGAGGGCAGGAGGGCACATGGCTCCCTGCAGCCTGCAGCAGGGCCTCTGGCATTGCCACCTGGCTTGTCGACCTTCCCCATTCAGAGGAGAAAGCCTTGTGACTGGAATTCTTGAAGAACAGCACTTGCAGGGGGCTGTGCTTGTATTGAGTAAGACTTAACAAATGGAAGAGACAATATTAGCCCGGCCACGGCCATCTCTCCCCCTCTTGCCTTCCCTCCATCGCTCCTGTGACTGAAGCTGGGGTCCTCTCCCTTCTCCTCTTCCATCATGGAAATGTCTGTCCAGCCCTGAATCTGCTTTGGTGAGAACAGAGGTGGGCAGAGCATCTGGTGGGAGGCTGACTTTGGAAGAAATAAAAGACACACCTCTGACTCTTGAGAAGCTTCCAGCAAAGGAGAGAAGGAATGCTAAGCCCAATCATGTCTTACATCTTTGCTTTAATGCAATTCTACTTCGTACTCTGGTCCATCGCCAGCTCCTGTCTGGCAAGGAGACAGCAGGGAGAGGCACGTGCGGGGATTCCAGTGGGCGGGCAAATCTGATTCCTACTCAGACTCTCCCCCACCACCCCTCCCTCTGCCCCCACCTTACTCCAGAGAGCGCTTACCCCTGATGGGAGCTGCTTAAAGGACTGCTGTCTTGTAGTTTCAGTGTATTGATGGACGAGTGTTCACCAATAATGTCAAGCAGCAAGAAACAAATTCTCTTCCTCACTACACATCAGCCTCCTTGAGGCCTGCAGTACCTGTCACATCTCAGAGCAAATAGCCTTTTTCCCACTGTGTCACCTTCTCGTAATCATGGTGGAGGTCCCAGGGGGGCCCCATCCCTACTGACGTGCTCCCCAATTTCACTCACTGCACAACGAAGAAACACATTCTAAACAAGCTGAGAAACGGATATAATGAGACATCTCCATACCGGATCGTTATTCCTCAGAGCACTTGCGAAGAGAGGGGTGACCCATGGCTCTGCTTGGATCAAGAGATTCAGGAGTGGCCTGGTCAGATGAGAGCCCCAGCTTCCATCTCTGGGGGCCGACCCCAGAGAGGCATTTATCAGCAGCATCCGCTTCCCCCCTCCCCACCTTGCAGACAGCGCTCTGACTCCATGTCCGTGGCCCTCTCTCCACCTGTCAGCCAAGAAGCTCATTAGGGCTTGCGAGCTCACGTCAAAGGTGGCTCTCGTCAAAGTTTGTAAGAATCAGATTGCTTTGATTATCCACGTCCTCAGAGGCGGGGTTCTTGGGGCACGGACAATTTTTTCAACTGCAGTTTATCAGGACAGGACTGAATAGCTGTGGAAGGCCTGTGAGATGATTACAGTAATGTAGGTGGTGGGAATCACATTGGGATGGCATTAAAGAAAATTTGGGTTTCTAAGCATTTTTTCGGAGAAGGCAATGGCACCCCACTCCGGTACACTTGCCTGGAAAATCCCTTGGATGGAGGAGCCTGGTAGGCTGCAGTCCATGGGGTCGCTAAGAGTCGGACAAGACTGAGCGACTTCACTTTCACTTTTCACTTTCATGCGTCGGAGAAGGAAATGGCAACCCACTCCAGTGTTCTTGCCTGGAGAATCCCAGGGACGGGGGAGCCTGGTGGGCTGCCGTCTACGGGATCGCACAGAGTTGGACACGACTGAAGCGACTTAGCAGCAGCAAGCATTTTTTAAAAAGTGTTTATTTATTTATTTTTGGCTGCATTGGGTCTTAGTTGTGGCATGCAGGATCTTTGCTAAGGTGTATGGGCTTCTTTCTAGTTGTGGCATGTGGGCTTCAGAGTGTGTGGGCTCTGTAGTTTGTGGCACACAGGCTGTCTAGTTGAGGTAGTGGGTTTAGTTGCCCCACAGCATGTGAGATCTTGGTTCCCCAACCAAGACTGGAACCTGCATCCTCTGCATTGGAAGGCAGATTCTCAACCTCTGGGCCACCAGGGAAGTCCTGTAAGCATTCTTAGCTTGTTAATTATTTAATCCCTCAGATGCACAGACTCCTAGTAGAGGCAACCCAAAGATACACTTGGTAACCACAGAGAGCTGGACTTGGATTAAAATCTTGCAGTTGACCCGTGCGTTAACAGCAGACAGGCCCCTCCTCCTTCCAGGCAGTATGGAGGCTTCACAAGGGCTGAGGCTGGGATAGGTTTTTTCTGTTGACATTTTCCTTTCCGAGAACCCACTGTGGCTGAGTTGGCTCAGCCTCCCCCACGGTGCCTGGAGAAAGGGGGGCACATTGCAGGGGAGCCAAAGCCCCCACCTTATCACTGCCACCGCCCATAATGACTGCTCACAGATGCCCCCTAGAGAACTCGGGCTCTTTGTCCTCAGCAGCCTCCATCAAGTCCCAGCTGCCTGACTCCAGGAAGCATTCCGACTGTCCCTCAAACTTCTGGGTTAGGGTTAGGTATCTCTCCTCTGAGCTTCCTTGCCACTCCAGGCTCACTTTTAATGGCTTCATTTTACAAACACAAAGTACTTGCAAAGCACTTTTAGGAATATTTACTCATTGAATGATTGATGATTTACTCATTGAAGATTGAAGGCAGGAGGAGAAGGGGACGACAGAGGATGAGATGGTTGGATGGCATCACTGTCTCAATGGACATGAGTTTGAGGAAACTCTGGGAGTTGGCGATGGGCAGGGAAGCCTGGCATGCTGCAGTCCATGGGGTCACAAAAAGTTGGACATGACTGAGTGACTGAACTGAACAGAATTCATTGAATGGGGGCATCCCAGGTGGCTCTAGTGGTAAAGAACGAGCCTGCCAATGCAGAAGGCTTAAAGAGGTGTTGGTTCGATCCCTGGGTTGGGAAGATCCCCTGGAGGAGGACATGGCAACCCACTCCAGTATTCTTGCCTGGAGAACCCTTTGGACAGAGGAGCCTGGTGGGCTACAGTCCATAGGGGCGCAGAGTCAGACACAACAGAAATGACTTAGCACGCACAAACTCATTGAATTTTCATAACTACCAAGAATGTAGTTACAAATATGAAGCCTCTTTTATAGATCAGGGAGAAAAAAAAAAGACACAGAAAGACTGAACAATTTGCTGAAGCTCACACAGCATGTAAATGGCAGGGTCAGAGTTCAAATGCAATCTGGTTGCAGAATCTGGGCTCTGAACCACTCTGTTAAACTGTGTGTACCATGCCATCAAATGCCTTGTAGAATAGCCTCTTTACAGATCTTTTCTCCCTCACCAGCCTGTGAGTTCAATTGGAACTGGAATTCACCACCAGATACACAGTAGATGCTCCAAAAACTTTAGGGAATAACATGCCCAGTGTACGAACAGTCCTGCCTTGAGTCAAGCAGGAGTATATATCAGCCAGTAATTTTCTCCTGGTGCCAAGAAGGGGGCTCCAAAAACAGAGACAACGCTTCCTGCCCAAAAGGAATTTTGTTGGTTTTAACAGCTCGTTCCTATCAGCACATTGATTTCCTTTGGGGAAATTACCTGTTTCCTGCTGGGTAACCGATTGGCAGGATTGTAAAAGGAGGTGACCTGTCCTCCTCCAGCCAGGGAGGGCATGGACCCCAAGTTAGGCCAGCTGCACTCTATTTTCCCGGACTTTGAACTTGGAATAGAGAAGCACATGAATGGAAGCACCAGTGGAGTGCAGGCCTGCCTGTTCCCTCTTGCCTTGTCTCAGCCCCATCTGGATGTTTGCACTCTGCGTCTGCCTTCCTCCCCATGCCCAGTCGTCACCTCTGCACCTTGACCTTGGCTTATTTTGCACTTGAGTCTATTTGGTCTGGCTAGGCCTGCCACCTTGGGCTCCAGTGAGCTTGCACTACTATACAACTATCCTATCTATGGACTTCCCTGGTGGCTCAGGGGTAAAGAATCCGCCTGCCAATGCAGCAGACACAGGTTCAATCCCTGGTTTGAGAAGATCCCCTAGAGAAGGAAATGGCAAGCTGCTCTGGTATTCTTGCCTGGGAAATCCCATGAACAGAGAAGCCTGATGGGCTACAGTCCATGGGGTTGCAAGAGAGTCGGACACGACTTAGCTAAACAACAAACAACAGCATCCTATCTGTACATTTGCTGTGGGTCACACTGCCACCTGGCTTGTTCTTGCTCTGGACATGTTCTTACCCAGCATCCTATTCAGGCCCTCCCTGCCCTCTCCTTCAGCCAGAGTTTCTTGCTATGTTCACTGAGCTTCAGGGCACCATCCCAGGGTGGGGATGGTGGGGCAGAGACCAGGGGAGAGGCTGAGTGGGAAATCTACTGGTGCCACTTTGATCTGTCTTATATATTCAAGTTTTACTTATGAGTTCAGTTAAAAGAAAAAACCCTCTACTTATGAAAAAAAAGTTTGCAGACCATTATCTTAGATCTTTCTGAAGCCATCAGCTTATTTCTGCCTTTTGTTCTAGCATTCAAGCTTTCCATTTGCTCAGAACTCAGTTAACCTTTCCTTTATATGTAGTTAGTGCCTACTCTGTGCCAGGGGCTGTGCTGGATGCATGGAAGCCAGCTGAGGAAAGAGTCTCAGTCCTCAAAATGCTGGTGACCTAGAGTACATACATGTTTGTGTGCTGAGTTACTTCAGTCGTGTCTGACTCTTTATGACTCTATGAACTAGAGCCTGCCAGGCTCCTCTGTTCATGGGATTCTCCAGGCAATAATACTGGAGTGGGTTGCCATGCCCGCCTCCAGAAGATCTTCCCAACCCTATGTCTCCTGCATTGGCAGGC
This sequence comes from Bubalus bubalis, assembly GCF_019923935.1. Lineage (NCBI taxonomy): Eukaryota > Metazoa > Chordata > Mammalia > Artiodactyla > Bovidae > Bubalus > Bubalus bubalis. Next base: position 29,365,467 of record NC_059162.1, read on the forward strand.
AAGTTCTCTTCCACTAGCACCACCTGGAAAGCCCCCATGAGCTAGAGTAATGCTCCTCAAGTTTAATATTCACACAAACCACCTGGGGATCTTTTAAAATGCAGATTTTGATTCTGTAGATCTGAGTTAGGGCCTGAAATTCTGCCTTTCTAACCAGTTCTCAGATGATGGAATCAGGAACTCAGTGCTCCTTCTTGCCCTCTGGGATGCTTTTAACATTCTTCTTCTTCTTTTTTTTTTTAATATGTGCACACTGCTTTATTTATTTACTTACTTTCAGCTGGGCTGAGTCTTTGTTGCTGCTGCTGCTGCTGCTAAGTCACGTCAGTTGTGTCCAACTCTGTGCAACCCCATAGACGGCAGCTCACCAGGCTCCCCCGTCCCTGGGATTCTCCAGGCAAGAACACTGGAGTGGGTTGCCATTTCCTTCTCCCATGCATGAAAGTGAAAAGTGAAAGTGAAGTCGCTCAGTCGGGTCTGACTCTTAGCGACCCCATAGACTGCAGCCCACCAGGCTCCTCTGTCCATGGGATTTTCCAGGCAAGAGTACTGGAGTGGGGTGCCATTGCCTTCTCCCGTGTTTGTTGCTACCTGTAGGCTTTCCCTAGTTGCAGAGAGCAAGGGCTACTCTCTAGCTGCAGTGCACGGGCTTCTCACGGCGGTGTCTTCTCTTGTAAAGGGGGACAGGCTCTAGGTGCACAGGCTTCAGTAGTTGTGGCACATGGATTCAATGGGATCTTCCTAAACCAGGGATCAGACCTGTGTCCTCTGCATTGGCAGGAAGACTCTGGAATGCTTTTACAAATCCTAATGTGGGACCTCCATGGTGGGCCAGTGGCTAAGACTGCACTCCCAATGAAGGAGGCCTGGGTTCGATCCCTAGTTGGGGAACTAGATCCCACGTGCCGCAACTAAGACCTGGCACAGCCAAATAAATAAATAATATGTAGGCCGTCATTAAATCAACATCTGTAATTTTTAAATATTCTTAATGATTTTAATGTGTAGCTAAGGGGTTCTTAAACCACTGATCTATAGGGGAAGACAGACTATTGGCTTCCTATATCTGCTGTAATAAACTGCCACAAGCTTAGTTATTTAAAGCAACACAAATTTATTATCTTACAGTTTTGGGAATCAAATTTAAAATGGGTCTCACTAAAATCAAGGTGTTGGTAAGTATTGCTTTCTAGAAACTTTCAGGGAGAACCTGTTTTCTGGCCTGTTCTAGCTTGTGCAGGCTGGCACATTCCTTGGCTTGAGGTTCCTCCAATCAGCTCTGATGGAGTCTCTCTCACCTTGTATCACTCTGACTCTCCTGCCTTTCTCTCTAATTTATAAGGACTCTTGGGATTCTACTCAATATACACAGATAATCCAGGATAATCATCCCGTCTCAAGGCCAGCTATTAGTAATACAGCATAATTTATTAACAAATTCTGGGGATTAGGACATGGACGCCTTTGAGGGAGCCATTATTCGTCTACCACACACACTGAATGAGGTAAAGTAGCACAGTCTGGTTCTGCCTTGAAGGAGATATACACTGGTCAGGTGGTTCTTACTCAATCTTGGCAAAGGGAGAAGAGGAGGAGTCGGAGTCGGTAAGACTTTCTGAAGGAAAGTACTACAGTTGACTCAGGCTGGATCTTGAGAGCTGATTGTCAAATATCTAGAAGTGGTACCCCAAACAAACCTTTGTAGCTTGAGATCAGTCACAGAAGAATATTTACATCATGAAAGTGTTAGCCATTTAGTTGTGTCTGACTCTTCGTGACCCGATGGACTACAGCCTATCAGGCTCCTCTGTGCATGGAATTCTCCAGGCAAGAATACTGGAGTGGGTAGCCATGCTCTTCTCCAGGGGATCTTCCCAAACCAGAGACTGAACTTGGGTCTTCTGCATTGCAGGCAGATTCTTTACCATCTGAGCTACCAGGGAAGCCCCACTGGCAAATACTACAAATTTCTTTTCCAGAGATCCAGTTGTTAAACATTTAACAGCATGCCACTGAGGAGGTGCCCCAGAGTCTTAAAAAAGTAGACATCAACCATCAAGGTAGATAAAGCACTTGCCTTTGAAGTATATCTGCTCTCATCAAATATAGTATAAGCTTCCACTGGACAAATCACAAATTTCCATGCCTCTAGAGTAGGGATTCTCAAACCTTAACATGCACACAAATTACCTGGGGATCTTGTTAGACCTGACTTAGGAGGTCTGGGATGAAGCCTGAGATTCTGCTTTTCTAACAAACTGCTAGGTAATGTCCATAATGCTGGTCCTAAAACATAAGCATACTTTGAGTAGCAAGATTCCTGAAAAGTGGTCTCCAAAAGTGATCACAAAACATTCCATTTGGATCTAGAGAAGATGATTCTAAAATTTCTATTTCTTATATGTTATTTACCAAAGAAGCCATTATTTTGTATACAGTGGGAAGAAAATTGTTAAAGCTATACCAATCAAACCATGACATGCTATCAGTTGTAGGATACATCCTAATTTCCGATATATTAAAATGCAAAAAAAAAATCATCTTTGAATCAATAAAATGCACTGTTTGTATTTTATTGTTAAAAAATAAGATATTACACTTAGCATTATTTAATATTTTAATGACACCAGAGCCCTTACATGGCCTACATGTTGGATGGTTCTGAATCTTGAATGGTCCAGAAAGACTCTGAAGCAAAAGTGGGGGCCCCACACACAGAGGGTCCCCACAGAAGTGGTATCCTCACCTGTCAATGTACTTTTTTGTTTTCCCCATAATATTTAGTTTTTATTGAGTTAGAGATTATGATATCTAGTTTTAGCCAAAAGAGCCCTCATAAAACAGACAAATGGTTTAAAAGGATTCCTGTGGTTAGAAGTTAACACCAATAATAGAAGCCTGAATGAGCAATAAGAAAGCAGAACTGACATTTCTGCTCCTGATACGCATTCTGCATCTGCCACATTCTGCTAAAACAGTGATGATCTAATCAGGTCTGACAAGACATTGCCAAAAACCAAAAGAAGAGAAAAGAAAGAAATGATCAGGAACACTCTGAAATGTGGGTTAACATTCAATTTTATTAGGGATGAATCCCACCCCTGGGAACTTGGAGTGTTTGTTGGTTACGGTGATGCGTGTGCGTAATTCACACTAGGAAGAGCGGGTCTGCTCATTGCAGGAGCCCAAGGACCCTTACTGATGGAGCTGCCACCAGCTCAGAGCTCTGGAGGCTCTCACACCAGCAATTAATTGCCCTGGTATGAAAGTGTTACATGTTTCTTTGGTTTCCAACTCATTGGCCCAAACCACCATGTGAGCCCAAACACAAGGAGAGCTGGAAATGCCATCCTGGCAGATGGGACCACTAACTGCCCTGGCTCCTGATTCCTCATTCTTCTCCCATTGTGCTATCTCCTGTGCGTTTGAGGTCACAATCATTGCAAAATACAGACAAATCTGGATGCTCTCTGCCAGAGAAAGCTCCCCAGACAAACCTGTATATCTCAAAAAAATCCTGCCTGGGCTTCTAAAGGTATTTGAGTATGAAGATGTCTAATGTTTGGAGAAATAGCAAAGTTTCTGAACAGATGATACAGTCAAATCATGAAGACAACCTACAGGGCCTTCAAAACTTGCCTGTCTCCCAAGTCAGCACTGTTCTGTGCCGGAAAATGACTGCATTCCTCTTAGCCTACACCAAAACCTGAGCTACAAAGAGATCTTTCCTTACCCTTCCCTTCCTGGCTCCAGTGGCATGAAGAGTAAATAGACTTGGTCAATATCACACTGAAGAATGGATTTAATCAGTGAAGAGGATTATGTCAAGCAGAACCTGGGGGCAAGGAAAAAAAAAAAAAATCCCAGTGCAGATCATTTGTCCAAAGAGAATCCAGAGTTACAAGGGAAAGTTTTCCACCTACAAAGATTACATATACATTCTGATTTTTAAGAGCACCAGGTGCTATGATAAGCATCGCTGGAGAAAAAACTTCTTGGTGATGCCATTGGAAGGTGTCAGAGCTGAGTCTTATAGGGAGCAAACTTCATTCACATTTAATACTGAATAAATGAGTGGGAAACAAAAGGCAATATTTAATTAGGAGGTAATTATTCATCCACAGTGGGATCTCAGCGCCATTGTGTTCATTAGAGGAACATCATCTCTTCATTAGCGACCGGAGTCGTGTCCCAATTTTACCTGCCTGGGGGCCAGTGATGTTTGGAAGCAGCAGCAGCTGCTCCTCAGGGAGGAGACAGCATGATGGGCAAGGAATAGCAGCTCTTGCAGGGTTTACAGTGATGCTGGGGGCTGGTAACCTCGTGAGCAGATGAATAAGCGAGTCTTTGCTTTGAGGAGCTGTGTTGGGCCAAGAGTATGACCAGTTTGGCCTATTGAATTAGTACCAAAGCTGGGATTTAAAGACATTTATCTATATTTACAAAGCAGAAAGGGACTCACAGACTTAGAGAACGAACTTATGGTTGCCTGGGGGAGGGATGATGGGGAAGGGATAGTTAAGGAGTTTGAGATGGACATGTACACACTGCTATATTTAAAATGGATAATCAGTAAGGATCTACTGTATAACACAAGAAACTCTACTCAGTGTCATGTGGCAGTTTGGATGAGAACGGAGTTTGGGCAAGAATGCATGCCTGCATAGGTATGGCTGAGTCCCTTTGCTATCTACTTGAAACTAACACAACATTGTTAATCGTCTATACCCCAATACAAAATAAAAAGTTAAAAAAGATAAAGACATGTATCTAAATATGAAACTTTTGGAGGACTTAGCAGTCTCTTCTTAAAAGTCCTTCTGATACCCATGACATTTTCACAGAACTAGAACAAGTAACTCTAAAATTTATATAGAACCACGAGAGACCCAGAATTGCCAAAGCAGTCCTGCACAAAAAGAACAAAACAGGAGGCATCTTTCCAAACTTCAGACAAAACCACCAAAGCTACAGTAGTCAAACCAGTGTGGCACTGGCACAAAAGCAGACATACAGATCAATGGAACAGAATAGAGAGCCCAGAAATAAACCCACACACCTACGGACAATTAATCTTTGACAAAAGTGGCAAGAATATACAATGGGGAAAAGACAGCCTCTTCAGCAAGTGATGCTGGGAAACTGGCACAGCCACACATAAATCAATAAAGCTAGAACATACCCTCACACTATACACAAAAATAAACTCAAAATTGCTTGAAGACTTAAATATAAGACATGACACCATAAAACTCCTAGAAGAGAATATGAGCAGAACACTCTCTGACATAAATTGTACCAGTGTTTTCTTAGCTCATCTCCCAGGCAATAGAGATGAAGGCTAAAATAAACAACTGGGGGAGGAGGGTTCAGGATGGGGAGCGTATGTATACCAGTGGCGGATTCGTTTTGATGTTTGGCAAAACTAATACAGTGTTTCAGGTTTAAAAATAAAATAAAATTTTAAAAAAAGATAAAAAAAAATAAAATAAACAACTGGGACCTAATCAGATTTATAAGCTTTTATAAAGCAAAGGAAGCCATAAACAAAACAAAAAGACAATCTATGGATTGGGAGAAAATATTTGCTAATGATGTGACCAACAAGGCTTAATTTCCAAAATATACAAATAGCTCCTATGATTCAATAACAGAAAAATAAACAACCCAATTGAAAAGGCAGAAGACCTAAATAGAAATTTCTCCAAAGAAGACATACAGATGGCCAGTAGTCACATGAAAAGATGCTCAACATCACTATTAGAGAAATGCAAATTGAAACAGCAATGAGGTACCACCTCACAACAGTCAGAATGGCCATGATGAAAAAGTCTGCAAATAGTAAATGCTGAAAAGAGTGTAGAGGAAAGGGAATGTAAGTTGGTGCAGCCACTGTGGAAAACAGTATGGAGGTTCCACAAAACACTAAAAACCAGAGTTGCCATATGATCCTGAAACCCCACTCCAGGGCATATCTCCAGATGATACTATAATTCAAAAGATATGTGCATCCCTATGCTCATAGTAGCACTATTTGCAATAGCCAGGACATGTAAGTGGACTTCTCTGGTGGCTCGGATGCTTAAGAATCTGCCTGTAATGCAGGAGACCAGAGCTTGATCCCTGAGTTTGGAAGATCCCCTGGAGAAGGGAATGGCAACCCACTCCAGCATTCTTGCCTGGAGAATCCATGGACGGAGGAGCCTGATGGACTACAGTCCGTGGAGTCGAAAAGAGTTGGACTGAGCTGCTAACACACACACACACACACACACGTAAACAACCTAAATGTCTATTGATAGATGAATAGATCAAGAATATGTGTTGCTGCTGCTGCTGCTAAGTCGCTTCAGTCGTGTCCGACTCTGTGCAACCCCAGAGATGGCAGCCCACCAGGCTCCCCCGTCCCTGGGATTCTCCAGGCAAGAATACTGGAGTGGGTTGCCATTTCCTTCTCCAATGCATGAAAGTGAAAAGTGAAAGTGAAGTCACTCAGTCGTGTCCTACTCTGAGCGACCCCATAGACTGCAGCCTACCACGCTCCTCCATCCATGGGATTTTCCAGGCAAGAGTACTGGAATGGGGTGCCATTGCCTTCTCCGAAGAAGATATGTTAGATAGATAAAATAGAATATTAGCCATTAAAAAGAATGAAATAATACCATTTGTAGCAACATGGATGGACCTATAAATTATCATATTAAGCAAAGTAAGTCAGAAAGAGAAAAACAAGTACCATACAATATCACTTATACGTGGAATATAAAACAAATGAACATATCAACAAAACAAAAACAGATCCACAGACATAAGAACAGACTTGTGGTTGCCAAGGGGAGGTGGTGGGGGAGGGAGGGATTGGGAGTTTGGGATTAGTAGACGCAAACTGCTGTATACAGGATGGATAAACAAGGTCCTACTGTGCAGCACCGAGAATTACATTCAATGTCTTGTGATAAACCATAGTGGAAAAAAATATATATAAGTGTGTATGTGTGCATGTATAATTGAGTCACTTTGCTACATAGCAGAAATTAAACACAGCATTGTAAATCAACTATACTTCAATTAAAAAAAAATCCTCCTGGAAATACCCAGACAAGGTTATAAGCCTCGTTGCTGTGTGTGCTACATCCTTATACCTATTATAGTGCTGTTGTTATAATAGCATAATTGTGCAAGCATGATTGCTTACTTGTTCTCTGCCCACTGGACTATAAGCTCCCGAGAAGGGAGATTGCATCCTATTCAGTGCTATCCCCTGGGGTGTGACACATGGCACTCAGTTGATGTATTTGATTGAAAGGATGGGTAGATGGGATGACTCATTTCAAGCCCTCAGTTGAAAACTCTTTTGAAATGCCATGGAGGACCTAATGCTGAGCTGTGTGGGCTTTGTTTAGAGCAGGGCTCTTGGTACCCCAAGGGAGGGGGTGTGGTTCCTGCATGGGATTCAGGGTGAAGTAGATAAACTTGATGAAGTTGAATACAATATTTTATGTACATGCTCATTTTTTTTTTTAAGAGAAGGTGCTCTGAGCTTTTCATCAGCTTTTCAAAATGATTCATGACCACAAAAAAAGCCTAAGAAATTCATGTGCTTATGTAATCTTTGGCCTTGACCCTTGTGGAGGAGGAGGGATGGGAATGAGCTCTGGTTTTGCAGGGCAGCACCAGCCATCTGCGGGAGATACTGCGTGGTAGATGGTCACTCTCAGGCCCTTATCCTCTGCAGACCATGGGTCACTCTGCCCGGTGTGTCTTCTTCCTTAACACAATGAGAGCAACACAGGTCTAAGATGGAGTTGCAATCTTGGAGTTTCACCATTTTGGATTTTAGAAGGCCATGGGCAGCAGAAGAGACCTTAGAAAATGGCAAAGAGGAGTAATCAGAAATGCCAGACCCAAGGGCGATGGAAAAGTTGCCTTGTGATCCATGAAGAACTGCTGTGTGGGGAAGGCTCTGGAGGATAAAACTGGGATCCAGAGGTGAATGTGGCAGAAAGTTCATTTCTGTCTTTACAGAAGAACCTTCTCCTAGTTAAAACTGCTTAAAAACAGAATGGTCTATCTTCTCAGGTAGTGAGTTCCTTGTCAGAGAAATTCAAGCAGAGGCTGAATGATCAAATACCAGGAATAGAGTGGGAAGGGGTTTTAATTCTAAGGCGCTGAGTTTTCCCTTCAGTCTGCTTCTCAAGTAATTCTATTCATTTTGAAAAGCATTTCATTTTTCTTAATTTGGTCTGTGTAAGAGATTCTCTTTCACCAGCCTCACCCGCAGTTTCTAAGCTTTTGTCTTCAAGTTGAAGTCAAGGGCTTGTGCAGGCAAGCTGACTCCAAATAAACTGATAAGATTCTGAGCAAAAAATCTCTCTGGAAAATGTACTGAAATATATTTTTCTAAACTATGAAACAGATAAGCAAAACAGCTTTTATTTCGATGTGCTGTTTTCCTGAACACCCTAAAAGCACCGACTTTTGAAGAGTGAGCTGTCAAAGCCAGTCTCTGAAATTAATAGAATGCAATTTTCCACCATTTGTGAAAAATTTTTGGCTTTTCTATGCATATGAAAGTCATAGGGATGAGCAGAAGCAAAACTACTAGCCAGGAGGTTATTTTGACAAGCTTCCTCCAGCCATCCCTCTATTGCCTTTTCATGATCACAGCTTTTTGTTTTGCACTGAATACTAATAAAATAAAAAATGAGAACACGTGAGAGAGAAGACCAATGACACAATGTTCAGCCACCAATGCAAAGAGAATAAAAATGTTCTTCAATTTTAGACAAAGGGAGAAGAATTTGGTTAAGGGCAAAAAAAAAAAAAAAAATGTGGAACTTTATAAAAAGCAGGGATAGGGAATACTGTAACTTTTCAGAGCCACACAGAAATTCATCTAGAATGTAATATATCCTGAAGCATTGTGGGCATACAACTCCAGCTCAGATCCTTGCTTCTTGGGGGCTCTGTTTGGCTAAGTTCCTCTTTCAGACTTAGAGCCTAGCCCCTTAATTCTGAAGGATCCTGATCTTTTCTGATCTTGCTTCAAGCATACCATGCTTTTGAACTTGTCTTTGCATTTGCTTTTTCCTCTTCCTGGGACATCTGATCCCTACGGCCAATTCACTGAGACCACTCTAACTAGAAGCCAGCTCCCTCAGCTCCCAAGGGCCAGACACCATCAATAACAACACCCTTTTCATTTACATCAAAACACTTCTCATTTTCTTACATTATCTTGTATATTTATTTATGTACTTGTGTATTATCTGTCTTCCCCAGTTGAAATTTAATCTCCATAAAAATCCGTGCCTGTCCAGTTCACAGCACGTGCCCAACACCAGGAGCACAACACCATGTGCCCTCCCTTGACCCAGACCTCGGGTCAGTGCCCTCACTCCTTTTGCCACTTTCAGATGGTTTTCCCTCTTTCCTTCTCAGAATTCTCAGCTGCTTTGCAGCACAGGTCGTCAGACGATACTACTCAGTAGCCTCCCTTGCAACTGTCACTGTCCCTGCTGGGCCTCCCAGGTAGCTCAGTGGGTAAAGGATCCACCTGCAATGCAGGAGACACAGGTTCGATCCCTGGGTCAGAAAGATCCCCTGGAGGAGGGAATGGCAGTCCACTCCAGTATTCTTGCCTGGAGAATCTCGTGGACAGAGGAGTCTGGTGGGCTACACTCCATGGGGTGGCAGAGTTGGACATGACTGAAGCGTCTAAGCACGAATGCACAGTCCCTCCTAAAGACCTCTCCTGTTCACTGACTACGTTATCACCTGGCTTACTTGCCCTCTCTACCTGTCATGATTCCTGGGGACTCCCACAGCCATATCAAAGTCTCTGGCCTTTCAGCTCATCGGCTTGTTTACTGCCCCAGTCCCGTCTTCCTGCTTAACCACCTGCTCCCATTCGTCTTTACCTATAATGTGACTCTATCACTCCTCACTCTCCATTCCCCAGCTTGTGCCTACCTCGTGCCTTACCCGGCTTAGATTCTCAGGTCCATCCATGGAAGTGTCACCTTGCATCCTTGTAATAAACTCTCTTGCCCCTATCTCTTTCTTAGTATTTGGCTGGCAAAAGTCCAATCCTGATTAAATCCAACTCTGCCTACTCCTCCCTGCAATCATGGCTAAACCTCCCCCGCCCCGCCCCCACAACCCGTATTGATTTGTCTCATTTTAAATTCATGACCATAAACCTCAAGTGAGCCCTCAGTGCCTCTGGGAAGTGCTCCTACATTCACCTAGTTTGCTTATATGCTTCAGGAGGACTTTTTCATACTTTCTCCACCTCCTCAAACCCCGCTTTTCCCATGACCTCATCCTCACTCTCAGTTAATCACTTGGCATCATTAAAGAATAGAAATTCCCATGGCTATGCCCATCTACCAGCCTTCACAGTGAATGCATGGAGTCCATCTCCCTCCTATCTCCTTCCTGTTACCAGGTATGGAGTGGCCATGCTGCCATCAAAGGCCAAGCCCTCTCCCTCAGCACTGGATCTCTTCCACTCCTGCTCAAGGTCATCATTCCTGCACAGACTCCTCTTTCTGCTGCATCATCACTTTCCCCTCCCTCCTGGCTCATCCTTATCAGCATACAAACATGCTGGAATATCTCTCATCTTAAAATAAAGGTATCCCTTGATACCACAATCTTCTCCAGCAGCTGCCTCCTTTCTCTGTGCCCCTCTATAGCAAAACTCCTTGAAAAACGTGACCATACTCGTAATTTCCACAACCCCACAACTACTCACTCTTATATGGCCCCAAGCATGTTTTCTTCCAACCACTCCACCCATGGAGTCATTGTCAAGCTCCCCACTTGTCTCAGCTCAGGCTGCTACTTTAAAAAATGCCAGAGGCTGGGCGACTTAAAAGAAAACATTCATTTCTCAAAGGTCTAGAAGCTACAATGTCCACGATTGAGGTGCTGGGTGACTCAGTTCCTGGTAAAGTCTTTATTCCTGGCTTATAGGCAGTGGCTTTCCTGCTGTATCCTCATATTGTAGAGGGAGAGCAAGCATGCTCTGGTGCTTTCTTCTTCTTATAAGGGCACTAATCCCATCTCAGGGGCCCCACTCCCATGACCTCATCTTAACCTAATCACTTACATCCAGAAGTCTGTGGGAGATAACATCACTGGCAACAAGTACTTGTATAATGTGGAAGATCCTGTGGGAAGTGATGGGCCCTCCACTGCAATCATTGAGTGCAGTGTAGGTGAGAGATTCTGCACAGATTAACATGGAGAGCAAAAAGAGATGCAAGAGAAGCTTTCCTAAAGAAGAGTGTGTGAGGGGCAGGACATGGTTGGAAGGTTTTAGGCAGGGTCCCTAAGCCAGGACCTTGAGCAAGGACACTGAGGCCACAGGCTGGACTGGAAGTCTTCCTCTCTCTTCACATGTGAGACCTCCCTGAACTGAGGATCCATAGCTGCTCCTGGCCCATGCTAAGATAAACTTCCCAACGTCAGTCTCCAGGGTCCACTCTAATGAAGCTCTGACCTGTTTACGATAGCATTTTACAAACTGCCTGTTATTTCTTTAATGTTGCATTCTGTTCTCTACATCCTCAACACTTCCCTATTGCATTTAGCCTAAAATCACTCAGGATTAGGAGCAGGTAGCCCTTCAGGACTTGGATTTAAGCTGTTTTCTCTAATTCAGTTTATTGTTCTTGTTCAGTCACTAAGTCGTGTTCGACTCTTTGCAGCCCCATAGACGGCAGCATACCAGGCTTCCCTATCCTTCACTATCTCCTGGAGTTTGCTCAAACTCATGTCCACTGAGTTGATGATGCCATTCAGCCATCTCATCCTCTGTTACCTCTTCTCCTGCCCTCAATCTTTCCCAACATCAGGGTCTTTTCCAATGAGATGGCTCTTCACATCAGGTGGTCAAAGTATTGGAGTTTAAGCTTCAGCATCAGTCCTTCCAATGAATATTCAGGGTTGATTTCCTTTAGGATCAACAGGTTTGATCTCCTTGCAGTCCAGAGGACTCTCAAGAGTTTTCTCTAGCACTGCAATTCAAAATCATTGATTCTTCGGTGCTCAGCCTTCTTTTTTGAGAACCCCAATTCAGCTTCACCTGTAATAAAGTAGATATTTGATCTCTTTCTGATTTCCAAGTCTGTTTCTGATTTAAAATCTGGAGATTTGACTTATTGATCCTCTTGGAAACTTCAAAACCTCCAGAATCAGTTCACAGTGTGGCCCTTCTGGAAATCTTCTGACTCTCAGCAGACACAGTGGCTCCCTCTGCTCTTTGCACACACTTGCCAAAGGGCCAAAGACATTTCTTGTGGTGAGCTCCTGTAGCACCCAGTCTGTGTCTGTTCCTTGTCTCTTCCCTCAGCTCTCAGCTCAGAACACATGCCCATAACCATCCCTTAAATCCATGAATGGATGACACAGATGCAACTTGTGAGACAGGAGCAGCACAAAGGCTCTGACAAAGCCCCCAGCCCAGTTTGCAGTAATCATATGATACTTACCCGAGAAGATGGCTATTAAACTGATACTATGTCAAATGAGTATCTCTGTTCCCAAGGCTCCAGGGCACACTCCCCAACAGCCCAAGCATAAAACAATTTTCTGGGGCTCAAGACTTGTCTTTGAAAAATGCAAATTTTCCCCCATGTCTCCAGCCCTACCCTATATTAATGACTACCGGACTTTTCTCTAGGTCATTCTATCAGATCACCAACTTTAAACAGAGAAAGTCATTGAAAACCAACCACTTTGGATCCTAATTGAAACAAGGCAACTATAAAAAGACATTATTTTTCAGACCACAGGGTAATTTGAATATGGCCTGAGTAATACTAAAAATTATTATTTTGTTAGTTTCATTATGTATGCTTAATATATATGGTTTTATTAGAAGCACATGCAGAAGAATTGGTTAACAGGTGAAATGACATAATATCTGTAATTTGCTTCAAAATGCTTTAGGAAAGTAAAGAGTTGGGGGAAGAGATGAAACAAGATTGGGAGGATGATGATAATCTTTGAGGCTAGGGGAAAGGTGCATGGAATTTCGTTTTACTGTCACATATATCTGAACTTCTCTAGTTAAAAAAAAATTCAACATATTAGTTCTTTCCTCTCAAAGCTGCAAACTAACAGAATCCCCCTCAGGTCCCAGAGGGCCATGGAGTGCCCTGTGAATTTTTTGTCTGAAGGTGCTTGTTTCTATGCAGCAATTTAAGAACCCACAGATCTATTAGTATCTCAGCTTCATTAATAACCTTCAGGTTCAACTTTTTAAAAATGAACTGGCAATGATATCAAGCTTAAAAGAATGATAAGCTGATTCTGCAAAGGTCAAGGGATTAGGAGAGCCCAAAGGGGGCCAGCTACTGACCTAGGGCATGACCTTCATCACAGTGAGAGAACTTTCCTCCCACAGAAATAACTGCACAAACCAGAGTGGATGAAAGCAGAAGCTCTATGCTCTGGGCTTTGCTGACTGTGAGCAAAATTTGCCCCCCGTGGACGTAGCACTGGAGCCTGGACCACCCAGCAGAGGGAGTAATTAAGCTGGGAAAGGTCACCGATTCATAATTCATGTCAAATGGCTTGATTTAACCAGTAGCCCCCTCCTCCACTAGTGCCTATCTCAATGTTGAGGGAAAGGGACCATCTGAAGATTTCCAGGCCTGCAAAGACATCTGCCTGCATTACCTGGGGGCAGAGTACTCCTGCTGGATCTGAGGACAATCTGGGGCCAGGGCAGGAGTGTGCATGACTGTTCCTCATGGTTAATGCATCCAGTTGGGCATCTGGAATAGGGCACTTTATCAAGGCCATCCCCTTGTATTTGAGCTCACTCAGTAATCACTTACCGAGTCTGAATAATCTTCACAGAGCTACCATTTAATAACCGCTTACTGTATGCTAAGTCTTTCCCAGGTATTAACCACATTCAGCAGGTGGCCATATTATCCCCTCTTACAGAAGAGGAAAAGGAGGTTAAATGGGGGGTGAGGTGGTTTATGTACATTGAATTAACCAGATCCCCAGAATTTATAACCATCTCTGACTAACTCCAAGGCCCTGCTCTTAACTTCTGCTGGGTCTTGCCCAATGACAACGGTCTTGGGCTGAAACAGAGGTCATCCAATTCTCTGGGTCACAGTTTGTTGTTGTTTAGTCACTAATAGACTTCTGGGCTCCTCTGTCCATGGAATTCTCCAGGTGAGAGCACTGGAGTGGGTTGCCATTTCCTTCTCCTGGGGATCTTCCTGACCCAAGAAGTGAACCCATGTCTCCTGCATCTCCTGTGTTGCTGGTGGATTCTTTACCACTGAGCCACTTGGGAAGCAGGTGAAAGTTTACTGTGGTCCTATTTATTTAATGTTTTGATTAGAGAGCTCAGTGTAGCCTGATCAGTTCAACCAAAGATGGGCAGTGGCTGGAAGGAAAGGAAGCTTTCTGCTCAGCCCTAAACTCTCATTTTGCTTAAACCACTCAACCACATAGCTCAACACCCCCTCCCTGTAAAGGCGAGTTTGAACATTCGCAAGTGTCTGTGGCACTTGCCTGGGGCCCTGCTATGTGTTGACCCTACGCCTGTTGGCCTCTGGCATTCTGGGTCTACAGTGGGGGCATTGGCTCCTGCTCTGGTCCTGGTGGCCTTTAGCTTTGGACTCTCTGGTTGGTTACTGCACAAGCAACCCATGAACTGCCACTGCAGAGCCTACAGTGAATGTCAGGAATGATTCACTGTATGGGAAGGACTCATTCCTGCCATTTTGCTGATGACCCCTGAGACCCCAGGCCTACTGGTCCAACCCCACAAGCCCAGGACCTCTGTGAGTGCCAATGACATGCACATGCTCTTTCTGGCTTAAGTGTGGTAACTCTGATCAGAGGCTCTGCTTTGGGAATCTAACTACACAAAACTTTTTATATCATCTAAAATTCCTTCCTTTAGTTGTTCTGGAGGCTCTTTTTCAAACTGCTGGACTGTCATTGCACCTTGAGAATACTTAAGAAATAAAATTCTGTCTTCATTTGGGTAGGACCATTAAGGGATGGAGACACTCCTCTTAGAAGCACAACATAGAGTGGCAGTAGGAAACAGCAACAGCTCCCAGGAGAAACTGAGCAGAAGAGATGAGGCTCCTGGTCCAAGAATAGTATTTCCAGAATGTGGAGCCAGGGTTCCCTGGTAGCTCAGATGGTAAAGAATCTGCCTGCAGTGTGGGAGACCTGGGTTCAATCCTTGGGTTGGGAAGATCCCCTGGAGGAAGCATGGCAACCCACTCTAGTGATCTTGCCTGGAGAATACCCATGGACCAAGGAGCCTGGCAGGCTACAGTCCATGGGGTTGCAAAGATATCAGATATGACTGAGTAAGGGCTGAGTGTGGAGCCAGTCAGGCAGTACCTGCCCTGAGTTACATCTCTGGAGGCACCTAGCATCAGAACCAGTGAAATCAGGGGAGGGAGGCAAACTCCTCCTAGGAGGATTGCCCCTGGTTCTGGTCTAAGAGCTTCTGAGAAAAGCTCAAAGCTTTAGTTGTTAGATCTTCAAAGCAGTTGCTCTCACTGTGCAGCCTCTTTTAGGAATTTCAGGTTGTGGACACACCCTTCTCCCATCCTGTGATCCACAAACTTATCGTTTGCCTTTAGACACTTCATGGCTATTCCTTCCTCTCCTGGAAAGGAGGAATTGATCAAATTAAAATCAACTCCCCTATCACCACCACCAATTTTGAAACTCTTATGTCAGTTAATCCACCTGATTAAAATTGATTAAACACCTACTATGCAACAGATACTAAGCAAGGTCTGGGAAAACAGAAGTGAACAAAACAGATGCATGCCTTGCCTTCACATCACAGATGGTCTGGTCCCTCTCTGGTCTAGGAGATGGATCATTAAGTAAATCATTCCTGTGAAGTCTGAAGGCAGTTAAGGCAGCAGAAATATAGGGTCTATAAAGGGCCCTCAGGAGTCTAACCAAGACAGGAAGATGGGACCCTTCTCCTAATGCAGAAACTCAAAATGAGGAAAGACTCAAGGGCCTTGTGGGGAGGGTCGGGGAGAGAGGGGCATGGGGGTAGCCAGAGGGAACTGAGGAAAGCGGAACCCGCATTCTGGCCACAAACCCCAAGGCAGCCTCCAGGACGATCAGGATGGCTTTCAGGGAGAGGAACTGACTTCCCTTTATTAGGCCATTTGGCTGCTCTAACAATTAGTCCAGTGAATAACCGAAAGCCCCCTGCCTCCCACCCACCCCCTCTCAGCCACCTTCCACCCCAGGCGACCACAGCTGTGAGGAAAGCAATTGGTATTTGGCAATTTTCACGTGCAAGAATCATAGAGAATTGAAAGCGATGAGATAAGCCAGGCTGCGCACCCCTCCTGCCGGGGCCCCAGGCACTCTCTCAGTCTGTGCTTTCCCCCTGGGGTTGCAGAACTGTGGCCCCGCTGCCACCCCCATGTCTTCTCCATCTGGAAGTTTCCTCTGCATCCAGGCCGCACTTCAGCAACCTCCTGTTCCTGGTTCCTCCTTCTTAAGCCCTAGGCTTAACATTTCCTCCTCCTGCCTTGTCTCTCCCCAGGGCTCCAGTGTTGAGCTCCATCAGCCACTGTTGGTTTCTGCTCACTGGGGTGGGTCAGCGGGTGGTTCTCCACCTCCCCCCAAACCCCCATGAAGAAGCCCACTCAGGAACCAAAACTTCAGTAGGCTCTGGGCCACTCCTCCATGATTTTCTCAGCACTTTGAAAACTTCCCACTTCATCCATTCTACAAAACCCGCTGGGGTTTCCTAAAAGCTCAAAGCCTTCCAGAGGGAGAGCAAGTCAGAGAAACTGTCAGGGCTTTCAGGACCAGGGCTGAAAAATCCCCCTGAGTACATGTGTCTGAATGTGGCCTCTGTGTGTATGTCTGTGTGGTAGACTGCGTGTGTGCATGTGTGTGAAAGAATTACTCAGAATGAAACAAAACATGTTCCTAGCAAGCTTAGCTGATGTTCCTACCAGCAGCCTAGACAATGCATCACCTGGTTTCAGCACTAGGCCATCTCCACACTGCTGGGGCGAACCCCTTTAGTACCAGGGCTCTGGCACAACAGGTTCCTTGGGTGGGGGTGGCAAATAGTCATTACATACCCTGAGGGGCAAGTTGCCCTCACAGGCTATGGCCAGTCCCTTATGAACTTTGCAGATGTTCTCCCTGAGGCCAACCTCTACCACCCTCCCCATCCTCCGCCCTTTGTTCTCTGCCCCCTTCCCAGCTCTGGTGCACTTTTCTAATTTGGGAGGCCTGAGAGCCCCATCCTTGGCCCTCTCTTCTCCCACAGCCAGCTCAGCGGTTGGAGGGAGAGATGGAAAGAGAATACGTGTGCAGGAGTGAGAAAGAGCGTACGAAGTAGAAAGGGAGGGAGGCCACAGGAGGTGTGTGAGTAGTAGGGGAGTGGATTCCACAGTCCCCATTCAGTTCAGTTCAGTTCAATTCAGTTGCTCAGCCATGTCTGACTCTTTGCGACCCCATGGACTGCAGCACAGCAGGCCTCCCTGTCCATCACCAACTCCTGGAGTTCACTCAAACTCATGCCCATTGAGTCGGTGATGCCATCCAACCATCTGTCTGTCCTCCCCTTCTCCTCCCACCTTCAATCATTCCCAGTGTCAGGGTCTTTTCCAATGAGTCAGTTCTTCACATCAGGTGGCCAAAGTTTCAGCTTCAGTGTCAGTCCTTCCAATCAACATTCAGGACTGATTTCCTTTAGGCTGGACTAGGTGGATCTCCTTGCAGTCCAAGGGACTCTCAAGAGTCTTCTCCAACACCACAGTTCAGAAGCATCAATTCTTCAGCACTCAGCTTTCTTTACAGTCCAACTCTCACATCCATACCTGATCACTGGAAAAACCATAGCCTTGACTAGATGGACCTTTGTTGACAAAGTAATGTCTCTGCTTTTGAATATACTATCTACGTTGGTCATAGCTTTTCTTTTGAGGAGCAAGGGTCTTTTAATTTCATGGCTGCAGTCACCATCTACAGTGATTTTGGAGTCCCCCCAAAATAAAATCAGCCACTGTTCCCATTGTTTCCTCATCTATTTTCCCATAAAGTGATGGGACCAGATGCCATGATCTTAGTTTTCTGAATGTTGAGTTTTAAGCCAACTTTTTCACTCTCCTCTTTCACTTTCATCAAGAGGCTCTTTGGTTCTTCTTCTCTTTCTGCCATAAGGGTGGTGCCATCTTCATATCTGAGGTTATTGATATTTCTCCCAGCAATCTTGATTCCAGCTTGTGCTTCTTCCAGACCAGCGTTTCTCATGATGTACTCTGCATAGAAGTTAAATAAGCAGGGTGACAATATACAGCCTTGACGTACTCCTTTTCCTATTTGGAACCAGTCTGTTGTTCCATGTCCAGTTCTAACTGTTGCTTCCTGACCTGCATACAGATTTCTCAAGAGGCAGGTCAGGTGGTCTGGTATTCCCATCTCTTGAAGAATTTTCCAGAGTTTGTTGTGATCCACACAGTCAAAGGCTTTGGCATAGTCAATAAAGCAGAAGTAGATGTTTTTCTGGGACTCTCTTGCTTTTTCGATGATCCAGCGGATGTTGGCAATTTGATCTCTCATTCCTCTGTCTTTTCTAAATCCAGCTTGAACATCTGGAAGCTCATGGTTTACATACTGTTGAAGCCTCGCTTGGAGAATTTTGAGGATTACTTTACTAGCGTGTGAGATGAGTGCAATTGTGCGGTAGTTTGAGCATTCTTTGGCTTTGCCTTTCTTTGGGATTGGAATGAAAACTGACCTTTTCCAGTCCTGTGGCCACTGCTAAGTTTTCCAAATTTCCTGGCATATTGAGTGCAGCATTCTAACAGCATCATCTTTTAGGATTTGAAATACCTCAACTGGAATTCCTCACCTCCACTAGCTTTGTTAGTAGTGATGCTTCCTAAGACCCACTTGACTTCTCATTCTCCATTAGCAGTCCGCATTAGCAGCAGTCCCCATTAGCAGCACTAATTGGACAGTAATTGGTGTTATCATAAAAAAACAAAAAAAAACTGGAAAACAGTTAACTTCCCCAGCACACACACTTGCTTTCCAGTGATGCCTTGATACTTGGAAAAATGAGCAATTTCCTCTCACAAAAAAACTTTTCAGGACCTAGACTATGGTGTGTTCACAGAGGGGCTTGGATCTTGTCCTCCCCAACTTCCTGTAGTTTCATCATACTCCTTCTGAGGGCCAGGTTCTGGTCTTCCTTGGCTGGCCTCCTGACTGGCCAGAACAACCTGGGCTCTTGGTAAACATCCAGGCAAGTGAGACTGAGCTTCCAGCCATGAATGTGGGGATGCATGAGGGCTGATGGTCCTCTCTCCCACCTGTCCTCAACTATGCTCCAGCTGAGGAAAGCTGCTTACTCCCTCTTCACTTGGAGAGCTTATTTTTGCCTGAAAGCCTTGTCCCAGGGTGTGCCTGGAAGGCGTTCCCATTCCCCTATTCCTTCCAGTCTCACCTGCCTAAAAAACTAAAAACTCTCCTCCTCCAGGAAGCCTTCCCTGATTTTGCTAGTTTAATTCTACTCTGGAATTCCTTCAGCACTCACATCCTTGCTTTACACTGTATTATATATATATATATCTGTCTTCAGAGCAGTAGTCACTCACTGAGTGTGAATTAGGTTTAAGGTACTGAGGAGATGAAGATAAATGAGACAGAGATCCCAGCTCAATGAGCTCACAACCTACTGACAAGTCAATGATGTACTGTTGCTAAACTCTGTGAAAAAAAAGTGAGCATCGGGCTAATGAGAAAGGGAACATCTGAGATAGTTTTGGAACTCAGGGGAGGGGCTGTTTTGAGTGCTTCATATATTTCAATTCATTTAAACCTCTTGGTACATTGTTATACTGAAAAGAGAGTGTACTCTGATACTACTATTATCATCTCCATTTTAAGGACAGGAAAGCTGAAGCACAGAGAGGTTTAGTAACTTGCTCAAGGTCACACAGCTACTACATGGCAGATCTAAGATTCAAACCCACACAGCCTGACTCCCAAACCCACAGTCTTAACCTCCATGCCCCACTATGTCCTCTAGGAACCAGCTGAATGATAAGGAAAAGAGGAAAGTTGTTTAGGGCAGAGGGACAAGCAGTTGCAAAGTTCCAGAATCTAAAGAGGGCTGTGGTAGAGAAGAGAGGATCTGCAGGAACCATCAGCAAAAGCACGAAGGTTGGGTGGGATGTGAGGATGAGAAACAGGGATTATCACTCTGTGACCCTTGCACAAGCAGCCTGTAGAGGTAGAAGGGGTCTCTGGGAGAGGAGGCTAAGTAAGTGGACCGAGGCCGGGTCTGGAAGGGACTTGAGTGCTGTACTAGAGAGTGTCAGCCTCATCCTGAAGGCCCTGGGAAGTCAGTAAAGAGTTTTAAGTGAGAGGGTGACATAATTAGAATATCCCATAAGGTGACTTCCATGATCCAGAAGAGGGATGTTGAGTGTCTGTGCTGGGGCAGTGACAGTGGTGAGGAGGACAGGGGCTCATCATTTTAAAGATTAAAACAAGATGATTTGGTGAGAGACTGAATGTGGGTGGATATGAAAGAGGCAAGAGTCAAGGAGGGCCCTGAGATTTAGGGTCTAATTTGGTTTAGTTATGTCCTTCTTTAAAGAAGCAGAGAAGGTTTGTGAAGAAAAATATGAATTCTATCTTGAACAGGTTTGATTCAGGAGGCCTCGGGTAAAAGTGTTCACAAGAAGAATTTAGGAATGCAAGCCTAGAACCAAGGAGAAAGTGAGGAGCCAGATTCAGAACTGGGAGTCCCTACACGGCTGCGACCGGCGCACTAAGTGCGGGTGAGAGGAGCTACCCCACGTCCGAGGTCAGGGGCACAAGCCGGGAGGACCCCATGGCCGAAGGGTGGCGGCCAAGAGGAGTTACTGCAAGAGGTCAGGGGCAGCGGCCTAGAGTGCCAGGCTGCAACCGTGCAGGAACGGCCAAGAGGAGCTACCCCACATCTGAGGTCAGGGGCGGCAGCCGAGAAGAGCTACCCCGCGTCCGAGGTCAGGGGCGGCGGCCGGGAGGTGCTACCCCACGTCCAAGAAGCGGTGGCTGCGCGGGCACAGGAGGGCCTAGAGGAGCTATCCCACGTTAAAGATCAGGAAGGGCGGCGGTGAGGAGATACCGCTCGTCCAAGGTAAGGAGCAGAGGCTGCGCTTTGCTGGAGCAGCCGTGAAGAGATACCCTACGCCCAAGGTAAGAGAAACCTAAGTAAGACGGTAGGTGTTGCAAGAGGGCATCAGACAGCAGACACACTGAAACCATACTCACAGAAAACTAGTCAATCTAATCACACTAGGACCACAGCCTTGTCTAACTCAATGATACTAAGCCATGCCCATGGGGCAACCCAAGACGGGCGGGTCATGGTGGAGAGGTCTGACAGAAGGTGGTCCACTGGAGAAGGGAATGGCAAACCACTTCAGTATTCTTGTCTTGAGAACCCCATGAACAGTACGAAAAGGCAAAATGATAGGATACTGAAAGAGGAAGTCCCCAGGTCAGTAGGTGCCCAATATGCTACTGGAGATCAGTGGAGAAATAACTCCAGAAAGAATGAAGGGATGGAGCCAAAGCAAAAACAACACCCAGTTGTGGATGTGACTGGTGATGGAAGCAAGGTCCGATGCTGTAAAGAGCAATATTGCATAGGAACCTGGAATGTCAGGTCCATGAATCAAGGCAAATTTGGAAGTGGTCAAACAGGAGATGGCAAGAGTGAACGTCGACATTCTAGGAATCAGCAAACTAAAATGGACTGGAATGGGTGAATTTAACTCAGATGACCATTATATCTACTACTGCCGGCAGGAATCCCTCAGAAGAAATGGAGTAGCCAGCATGGTCAACAAAAGAGTCCTAAATGCAGTACTTAGATGCAATCTCAAAAATGACAGAATGATCTCTGTTTGTTTCCAAGGCAAACCATTCAATATCACAGTAATCCAAGTCTATGCCCCAACCAGTAACGCTGAAGAAGCTGAAGTTGAACGATTCTATGAAGACCTACAAGACCTTTTAGAACTAACACCCAAAAGAGATGTCCTTTTCCTTACAGGGGACTGGAATGCAAAAGTAGGCAGTCAAGAAACACCTGGAGTAACAGGCAAATTTGGCCTTGGAATATGGAATGAAGCAGGGCAAAGACTAATAGAGTTTTGCCAAGAAAACGCACTGGTCATAGCAAACACCCTCTTCCAACAACACAAGAGAAGACTCTACACATGGACATCACCAGATGGTCAACACTGAAATCAGATTGATTATATTCTTTGCAGCCAAAGATGGAGAAGCTGTATACAGTCAACAAAAACAAGACCAGAAGCTGACTGTGGCTCAGACCATGAACTCCTTATTACCAAATTCAGACTTAAATTGAAGAAAATAGGGAAAACCACTAGACCATTCAGGTATGACCTAAATCAAATCCCTTATGATTATACAGTGGAAGTGAGAAATAGATTTAAGGGCCTAGATCTGATAGATAGAGTACCTGATGAACTATGGAATGAGATTCGTGACATTGTACAGAAGACAGGAATCAAGACCATCCCCATGGAAAAGAAATGCAAAAAAGCAAAATGGCTGTCTGCGGAGGGCTTACAAATAGCTGAGAAAAGAAGAGAAGCGAAAAGCAAAGGAGAAAAGGAAAGATATAAGCATCTGAATGCAGAGTTCCAAAGAATAGCAAGAAGAGATAAGAAAGCCTTCCTCAGTGATCAATGAAAAGAAATAGAGGAAAACAACAGAATGGGAAAGACTATAGATCTCTTCAAGAAAATTAGAGCTACCAAGGGAATATTTCATGCAAAGATGGGCTTGATAAAGGACAGAAATGGTATGGACCTAACAGAGGCAGAAGATATTAAGAAGAGGCGGCAAGAATACACAGAAGAACTGTATAAAAAAGATCTTCACGACCCAGATAATCACGATGGTGTGATCACTGACCTAGAGCCAGACATCCTGGAATGAGAAGTCAAGTGGGCCTTAGAAAGCATCACTACGAACAAAGCTAGTGGAGGTGATGGAATTCCAGTGGAGCTATTTCAAATCCTGGAAGATGATGCTGTGAAAGTGCTGCACTCAATATGTCAGCAAATTTGGAAAGCTCAGCAGTGGCCACAGGACTGGAAAAGGTCAGTTTTCATTCCAATCCCAAAGAAAGGCAATGCCAAAGAATGCTCAAACTACCGCACAATTGTACTCATCTCACATGCTAGTAAAGTAATGCTCAAAATTCTCTAAGCCAGGCTTCAGCAATACGTGAACCGTGACTTCCTGATGTTCAAGCTGGTTTTTAGAAAAGGCAGAGGAACCAGAGATCAAATTGCCAACATCCGCTGGATCAGCAAAAAAGCAAGAGAGTTCTAGAAAAACATCTATTTCTGCTTTCTTGACTATGCCAAAGCCTTTGACTGTGTGGATCACAATAAACTGTGGAAAATTCTTCAAGAGATGGGAATACCAGACCACCTGACCTGCCTCTTGAGAAATCTGTATGCAGGTCAGGAAGCAACAGTTAGAACTGGACATGGAACAACAGACTGGTTCCAAATAGGAAAAGGAATACGCCAAGCCTGTATATTGTCAGCCTGCTCATTTAACTTATACGCAGAGTACATCATGAGAAACGCTGGTCTGGAAGAAGCACAAGCTGGAATCAAGATTGCTGGGAGAAATATCAATAACCACAGATATGCAGATGACACCACACTTATGGCAGAAAGTGAAGAGGAACTAAGAAGCCTCTTGATGAAGTGAAAGTGGAAAGTGAAAAAGTTGGCTTAAAGCTCAACATTCAGAAAATGAAGATCATGGCATCTGGTCCCATCACTTCATGGGAAATAGATGGGGAAACAGTGGAAACAGTGTCAGACTTTATTTTGGGGGGCTCCAAAATCACTGCAGATGGTGACTGCAGCCATGAAATTAAAAGACGCTTACTCCTTGGAAGGAAAGTTATGACCAACCTAGATAGCATATTCAAAAGCAGAGACATTACTTTGTCAACAAAGGTTCGTCTAGTCAAGGCTATGGTTTTTCTAGTGGTCATGTATGGATGTGAGAGTTGGACTGGGAAGAAGGCTGAGTGCCGAAGAATTGATGCTTTTGAACTGCGGTGTTGGAGAAGACTCTTGAGAGTCCCTTGGACTGCAAGGAGATGCAACCAGTCCATTCTGAAGGAGATCAGCCCTGGGATTTCTTTGGAAGGAATGATGCTAAAGCTGAAACTCCAGTACTTTGGCCACCTCATGCGAAGAGTTGACTCATTGGAAAAGACTCTGATTCTGGGAGGGATTGGGGGCAGGAGGAGAAGGGGACGACGGAGGATGAGATGGCTGGATGGCATCACTGACTCGATGGACGTGAGTATGAGTGAACTCCGGGAGTTTGTGATGGACAGGGAGGCCTGGCGTCCTGCGATTCATGGGGTTGCAAAGAGTCGGACGTGACTGAGCGACTGAACTGAACTGAACTGAGCAGTATGGGCTCTGGAGTGAGACTTCCTGGGTTCAAATTCTGGCTCTATCACTTGATACCTATAAACTGCAGGTAATAATAGGGTTGTTGTAAGAATTAAATGACGCAATCCATATTAAGCAACTTCCCTGGTGGCTCAGATGGTAAAGAATCTACCTGCAATGCGGGAGACCTGGGTTCAATCTCTGGGTTGGTAAGATCCCCTGGAGGAGCAAGGCAGCCCAGTCCAGTATTCTTGCCTGGAAAATCCCCATGGACAGAGGAGCCTGGCGGACTACAGTCCATGGGGTCGCAAAGAGTTGGATACAACTGAGCGACTAAGCACAGCACAGCACATATTAAGCAAGCAACATAGATTTTGAAACACAATAAATCTTAAGTGTTTGATACTGTTAGTATTATTTAGTATTTAAAGCCCTCAGAGTAGATGAGATCTCTCAAGAGAATATGCAGGGACAGAAGAAGGGATGAGAGTTGAATCCTGGAGAAAAAAGAAGGGTTGGGAGGAGGCAGACAAGAGAGAGTGAGAGAATCAAGAGAGGAAGGCGATCCAGAGGGAATTATGCCACCGAAGAGAATTTCACAGTCGATGTGGGCCTGGGCACCTCTGCAGCAAAGAGGTCAAAGAACTCATTTTAAACCAATTTCACGTGTGGCCTCTCTCCACAAGTGATTATGGGCATTCTCCCAGGACAGAGCCCGTCATGGGCTGAGGGCTCTGCACGCTGTGTGTGGTTGGAGGCCAGTGCTTATGGGAAACAACATAGGACTGTATCTCACGAGCCTGGTACAGAACTGGATCTTAGTAGGATCTCAATAAATGCTGAATCAATGAATGATGTGAAAACACAGGCTCAAGTTCTGGCTCTGCCACTTGCTAGTGTGATCTCGAGACAGTTATTTTTAGCCTCTCTTGAGACCTCACCTTGTAAAAGAAAGATAATAATATCCACTTTTTAGGGCTGTTGCAGGTATGAAGTGAGACATCATTTAAGAACATGTTGTGTAAACTGTACCACTTTACAAATGTACAGGAGTAGGCATGAAGGTGGGGGCTGAGTCAGTAAAGTCATTCATGGCACTTCTAGCAAACAGAGACACATAGATGAGGCTTGGGAGCAGGGATAAAAAAGGATTTTTATTTTACTGAATGGATGGAGGCTACAATTTAGGAAACAGATTTGTTCTCTCCCGGGGGTACAACCCTTCAATTGCACAGGGAGTGGAAGGCCCCTGACCCAAAACTCACTCTGTTGAGTCCTCCTGTTTGGGTTCTGTTGAAATCAAGGATTTAAGACTTTCTAGTTTTGACAGGACCTTTTGTGGATTTGTCATTTTAATTAGTTTTGGCATTTTATCTGGTTTCTTTTCATTAGTGGAACAGCCAGAGTCCTGAGATTACAAACCCCCTCCAGGCTCCTGGGGGATAATTCCAGTCTTTGGGGTCCTGGTTTTCCCAGAACCTTGACTTGGCCCTTCCTGGAAGCCAGCTGCAGCAGAGACTCCCTAAGCTGCCCTCGGAGGAGTCTCGTCTCTGTCAAGAGCGGAGCAGCAAGCATGTCCCGAGCCATGAAGCTGTCTGGCCCCAGCCCTGTGTTTCATCAATGATACTGTTTTCTCTAGACCAGCAACCGGGTCCAAGGGGTAATTGGATGACTAAGGTCAGAGGGCCAAGACCTTTGCAAAGATACAGGAGTGACTCTTTCACTGCTCTGTAATTTCTTTCCAAGTACTTTTTCTTTATTATGAAGTCAATTTAAAAATATTATAACCTTTTTTGTAAAACAAAAAAATTATTCATACCCTCACCAGGGATCAGAAGGCCCAGATTCCAGTTATCTGCTACTTTTTAGCTTGGGTGACCAGGGACCAGTTACTTAATTTCCTCACTCACCAAATGGACTACTAGCACCCTTACATTCTAGCCTTAGGGTTGTTATAAAATTAAATGAGAGAGGGGACTTCCCTGGTGGTTCAGTGGTTAAGAGTCTGTGTTCCCAATGCAGAGGGCCTGGGTTCAATCCCTGGTCGGGGAAAAGATCCTGCACACCACAGTGAAGATCCGGCACAGCGCCCCCCCCCCCAAAATTAAATGAGAGAAATTTTCTCTTGGCAATCTTCAGTTTATGGGTTAATCTTTAGCCAATGCG
Organism: Bubalus bubalis; assembly: GCF_019923935.1. NCBI lineage: Eukaryota > Metazoa > Chordata > Mammalia > Artiodactyla > Bovidae > Bubalus > Bubalus bubalis. The sequence goes on from NC_059162.1 coordinate 29,392,151, forward strand.
CCTGCTGGCTTTCCCTGTATGGTCTGACAGAAAGAAGAAGGGGTAGGAACTGTTGTTTGTTTGAACACCTGCCATGAATCAGCCATAAAAAAATAAGCATTTAACTCCAGGCATTTAATCCTTGTATACTATAAAGCAGACCTCATATGTCCCAATCTACAGATGAAAAAGTTGAGGTTCAGAGAGCTAAGATACAGTGCCTCAAGTGATACAGTTGGTAAGTGACAGAGCCAAAAGCTGAACACAGGTCTGTCTGGCTCTAAAACCCATGCTCTTTCTTCTACACAAAGTCAGTGTGAAGAGGAGCACACTTGGCTTCTTTCCTAGCTCTTCCCCTCCAACATCATTCTCACTTCTCAGGTAATGCAGAGAGTGCCCTAGGCTCACGATGGTTAGGTCCAGCTCTAAAACTGCTTTCAGTTCAGTTCAGTCACTCAGTTGTGTCTGACTCTTTGCGACCCCATGAACTGCAGCACGCCAGGTCTCCCTGTCCATCACCAACTGCCTGAGCCTACCCAAACTCATGTCCATTAAGTCAGTGATGTCATCCAACCATCTCATCCTCTGTCGTCCCCTTCTCCTCCTGCCCTCAATCATTCCCAGCATCAAGGTCTTTTCAAATGAGTCAGCTCTTCGCATCAGGTGGCCAAAGTATTGGAGTTTCTGCTTCAACATCAGTCCTTCCAATAAACACCCAGGACCAACCTCCTTTAGGATGGACTGGGTGGATCTCCTTACAGTCCAAGGGACTCTCAAGAGTCTTCTCCAACACCACAGTTCAAAAGCATCAATTCTTCTGTGCTCAGCTTTCTTTGTAGTCCAACTCTCACATCCATACATGACTACTGGAAAAACTATAGTCTTGACTAAATGGACCTTTGTTGGCAAAGTAATGTCTCTGCTTTTTAATATGCTTTCTTTCCAAGGAGCAAGCGTCTTTAAATTTCATGGCTGCAATCACCATCTCCAGTGATTCTGGAGCCCCCCAAAATAAAGTCAGCCACTGTTTCCACTGTTTCTCCATCTATTTCCCATGAAGTGATGGGACCAGATGCCATGATCTTCGTTTTCTGAATGTTGAGCTTTAAGCCAACTTTTTCACTCTCCTTTTTTACTTTCATCAAGAGGCTCTTTAGTTCTTCTTCACTTTCTGCCATAAGGGTGGTGTCATCTGCATATCTGAGGTTATTGATATTTCTCCCAGCAATCTTGATTCCAGCTTGTGGTTCTTCCAGTCCAGCGTTTCTCATGATGTATTCTGCATATAAGTTAAATAAGCAGGGTGACAACATACAGGCTTGACGTACTCCTTTTCCTACTTGGAACCAGTCTGTTGTTCCATGTCCAGTTCTAACTGTTGCTTCCTGACCTGCATACAGATTTCTCAAGAGGCAGGTCAGGTGGTTTGGATTACAGATGATGATTTCTGACCTTGAACCTGTATCTGCTTTCCTGGTTCCCAGACTGCTTTGGCCTACAAGCATTAGTTGCTCAGTCATGTCTGACTCTGTGCGACCCTATGGACTATATAGCCTGCCAGGTTCCTCTGTCCATGGGATTCTCCAGGCAAGAATACTGGAGTGGGTTGCCATACCCTTCTTTAGGGGATCTTCCCAGGGATTGAACTCATGTCTCTGTCTCCTGCATTGGCAGGCAGGTTCTTTACCATTAGCGCCACCTAGGAAGGGCAAATATACCCTTGGCTTAGGTAGTTTGAGGTGGCTTCCCTCATAGCTCAGTTGGAAATGAATCTGCCTGCAATGCAGGAGACCCTGGTTCAATTCCTGGGTTGGGAAGAGCTACTGGAGAAGGGATAGGCTACCCACTCCAGTATGCTTGGGTTTCCCTTGTGGCTCAGCTAGTAAAGAATCCACCTGCAATGCGGGAGACCTGGGTTTGATCTCTGGGTTGGGAAGATCCCCTGGAGAAGGGAAAGGCCACCCACTCCAGTGTTCTGGCCTGGAGAATTCCGTGGACTGTATAGTCCATGGAGTCACAAAAAGTCGGACACAACTGAGTGACTTTCACTTTCACTTTAGATAGCTTGAATTTTTGAGGACCTTTCTTAAAATAAAAGCAAGATTGGACTCTCAAAAACACCTGGGCATTGACTTAGAGCTCTACAATGTCTTCTCTATCTTTCAGGGAAGGGGGAATTCCTGGAAACTCTTATAATGGCATGGAAGGGTAAGATTTGCAAAAGTCATGGAGCTTTGCCTAGAGTTGCTATGTTGGTGTGGGGGTGAGGGGTACAGGGTGACATCTGCTGGAAATACTGATAAAGCTGTTTTGGCAGAAACCCCATTGGGATTCCATGGAAGAGTGTGTTCCAAATAACGGTATAAAGTTACTCCCACTCCCCAATTCAGGACATCAACTTAATTCTTCACCACCAGAACAGGTTGAGCTGATGTCTGTTGTCTTAGAGAAAATTGAAAACCTTCACAAAAGTGGCCAGATGCTTCAGTAAGCAGGAGATTGGAGAGGTGGAGAGAGGAGATCAGTGGTCCTCAAGGTTGGGTCAGAGTCCTCTCGGCTCCAATCTGCTTAGCAAAGTGGTGGGTCTGCTTGTGTCTATTTCTCTGTATCTATGAATGTCACACTGCTCCCTTTACATCTCTGCTGGGGGTATGGAGGGGAGGAGGGAATGGGGAAAGGGTTCCCTATTTAGAAATTGCATTGAGATGGAAAGACAATATGACACATCGGCTCATGTCAAAGGAGCTCATTCTTCCCGCCTACAGCATTAGCAATTTCCTACTGAGGTTTAATTTTTCAGAAATTATTATTTTGTTTTAATTTATTTTATTTGTAGCATAACTCAACAGGACATTGCAGCTCAGAGCAGGGTGGGAAGTTTCCAAGGGCAGTCAGGCCACTGCCTAAGAGACTTGGGGTGGGGGGCAGGGGAAGTGTACTTCAGTTATTTCTGATCAGAGGAGAGCATAGGAGTGGGAGGCCGCTGGCTTTTGCCTCAAACCTCCTCTCACCTTGCCTCTTGCCTCACCTCCACCCCCTTCTCCTGCTTCTGAGCAGTCTGGCCTGGGGAGTGGGGGGAATCTGGTTTACAAAGCTCCAGCCAGGACTGTACAGGAATGACAGTAACAAGGGAGGAGAAGCCCAAAGAGAGTCTGGACATTTTAAACTCACCCTCTTCTTCAGAGCCAGAAAAACCTCACTCCCTGCTTCTTTTCCCTGCTCAGCTTTCTCCTTTCCTCTCCTGTAAAATCCTAGAGTGTGGTTGCTGGAAGAAGCCTCCAAGAGCTTCTCATCCCACTTAGTTATCTTGTCAATAAAGAAACCAAGACTGCCCCGGGGCTGGTTTGGTGTACCAGCCCTGGGACCCAGCCCCCCTGGGGCACAGCTCTGTGCCCTCGTTTGCCTATGCCTTGCTGGCTCTGTGCCTCCTTCACTTTCCCATCTTTAACCCAAAAACTTAGAATGTTTTCCTGGGACTTCCCTGGCAGTCCAGTGGTTAAGACTCTTAACTTCCACTGCAGGGTGTGTGGGTTGGATCCCTGGTCAGGGAAAGAAGATCCTGCAAGCCAAAGAGAGGACAAAGAAGAATCTTCTTCTGAGAGATAAGAGTTGAGGGGTAACAATTTCACTTCTTTCTCTCCTCCCCTACCCGGGTCTGAATAGGACTCTGGAGTCTGAATTTAGTCTTTTCATATGGAAAGAAACCTAGATGTGTTTTGGGAGTGGGCTTGCAGTCTAAAGGGATTCTAAAGAGGAAAGAGTCCCATCTTTACATGAGGATTTTTTCTTTCTGCTTTGTGGCTGGTTATGTGACCAAATGTATCAGCAATTAACTGTGGGGAGAGGGCAGGAAGATGACAACTAGGGCAGAGCTTTTCTCTTAATGTAAGAATTATTAAATAACTACGTTTCTCTTTTATCTCTCTTTGTGAATCAGTGTTTCTTTATGGGCCCCTTTATAAATATGCCAGTTCTGTGTCTCTCTGTTCTCAGCATCTCTGTCTTATATTTGTCTCGCTACATGTCCCTCTCATCCTCTGCCTCTCCATGTGTCTCTCTTTCTCTTATCTCTGTCTCTGTCATCACCCTCATACGCACACACGATCACTTACACAGTCCAAATTCAATAGTTATTGACTGAACGGGGAGCCTGAGCCCCTTGCCCACAGCCCTGTCAGAGCGAACCTTTTTCTCCCCTTGTGGTTGAGAAATGCCAGGTCCGGAGCTGCTGCCGGGGCGCCAGAGACGCTGCAGAGTTGCCTGCCGAGTGTGGAGGCAGAATCCGGGAACAATGAGAAATTATCTGTTAATTCTCGGTTCCTGCCACCTGCTCTGCTCCGAACAGGCTCCTTTGCCTTCAGTTTAGATGCAAATTCCCTCACTCGTTGTAAAGCAAAATATTGATTTCCCTGCATCACAGGCCTGGGCCCTTGGAACGGACCAGTGTTTTTTTCATTCTCTGCAAAGGCAAAACAAGGCGCTTTGTTCTGCAAATTTCCCCAGGAACTGGAGCAGGGGAGGGAGAACTTGCTGCTGCTGAGTAACAGAGCTGCCTTAAACAGGGGCAAAGAGCAGTTAGTCTCCATTTGTTATTTTATATAAACACAAATCTACCCCCTCAGAAATTGCTAATGAGTGTGTGACAAGGGGCCTCTGAGCTCCAGTCTCTCCAGGTGGTGGAGGGAAAACTGATGGGACCTCTGGGCTCCTCAGGTGGGTTCTTTTTTTTTTTTTTTTTCCTACTTTGTTTGTATCTGGACCCAGGAACCACATCCCAGATACTCCTTTCCTATCAGGTGGGTTCTTAAAGCCTCATTCGTTCTTGGCAGTGCAACTGAGCACCTCTCACAGGAAGGTGGCCTGGATTGCATTGTGTGGCTGGGATCATGTCTTCTCAATCACTCCTGCCTGAGTTCCAAGTCCTCCCCTATCGCAAGCTCCTGAAGTCAGAGTGGAAGCTTTGAACCCGCCGCAATTGCCCGGCCTACCTCCCTCTTCTAATGGGGTGCCCATGCCACCAGTTGCATCAACGGAGCCTTCAGCACCATGGACAGAGCTAGGAAGCGCAGGCGGTTTGCCAGGGTCCTCTTAAGCGTCGTCTTGACCCTCCGTACCCGGGGCACTAGCTGCCCAGGGCTGTCAAGGGCCGGCTAGCGCAGATGGCACACGATGGAGACCGCCAGGAGCTGGGGCTCCGAATCTCCTCTCTCCGGGAAGTGAGTCACCGCCGGAGCCACTTCCAATTAGCGTGTTAATTAGGAGGAAAGACCCTCCTCCTCCACCCGCCACCCAGATACACACCAGCCCCCTGGCTTTCAGAGACCGCAGCTAAAGTTTCCTTCTCAGCTCCGGGAAGGCAAAGGGACTTGAACCTGGAGTTTCGGCTGAACCCCACAGAGGAAGAGGCCCACCCGCCGACCAGCCGAGAACGCAAGATTTTTGTGACAGGCCCCGCAGGGGCCTGGCGGCTGTCCACAGACCTCCAGGTTGAAAGGGGCACCTAAAAGCCCCCTCAGTCAACCTGCTTCTGGACCTTACGCCACAGTTCCGAGAGGGGAGTTCTGCCCAGTCTAGCCTCAATCCTTCCGTTTAAATTTCGGTCCTTTTGGCTCTTGTTATGCTTATCAGCAAGCGTAACGTCGGTAGTGTTACACCGATGCGGGGACATGGGTCTGGCGGGAACCGAGGGCCCTCTTGAAACGCCCCCCGTTCTTATTCGCCAGAAACTTTCCCCTCCGGTTGCCATGGAGAGAGACGGCCGCTGCCTCCCGTCGCCATAGCAACGTGCGGGTACCGCGGACAGCAGTAATGAGGGGCTCAGAAAGTCTTTTTGCAGTTCGCATCGCCCCACAGTCTTGGGGTCTTCTGCCTTCGAAGCTGGCACAGGGGAGCAAGTCTGACTAACTTCCCCGATTAGGAACCTTGGCCAAGGTCCTCCCACTCCTAGCAGGGACATCCATCTTTCTAGAATAGGTTTCTCCATTTCGTTGCCACTTGTGTGGCACGTGGCAATTTACCCAGTGTTTTCACAACCGCTGTCTTTACATCTCCCCGCAGCCCGTGAAGCACACGTTTTCATTTGTACCCTTTTCACAGGGAGGAAAAATTGAGGTTCAGGGAGGCCCAAGGTCACACCAGGCCGTGAATGCGGAGCCGGATCCTAGGCTCTTTCCCAGGTCTTGAACCCTCCAGGATGCGGGACAACTCGGTCCCTCCGCCTCGAACCGCCCGGACTCAGACCGGTCGCTGAGTGTAGAGGCGGCGGCCGTGAGGCGCCAGACTTGCCAGCTGCCGCGGGATGCCACGTGAGGGGCGGAGACCCTGCGGGGAAGTGATTAAAAGCCGAACGGAGCCGGAGGGGGCCGCTGCGGGGAGGGTCTTCTTGGAGCCGCCTTGCCCCGCCCCAGTCCGGCCGCGGCGCGGGTTCCGGCGGCTGCTTGGAGGGCTGCGGTGTCCGGGGCATGAGTGGGGTGCGGGGGACCGGGGAGCCTCGGTGCCAGGCGGCGCTCGCGGTCCTGGCCTCTCTGTGCCGGGCCCGGCCGCCCCCTCTCGGGCTGGACGTGGAGACTTGTCGGAGCTTCGAGCTAGAGCCCCCAGAGCGGAGTCCGAGCGCTGCCGACTCAGGTAACAGGAAAGCAGAGGCCCCTTCCCTTCCTGGAGTCTCGCCCTGGCTGTCCCTGCTCTCCAAAGCCCCAGCCTCGGGAACCCCGGAGCCTATGTGGAGAACTCTAGCTCAGGATTCTGGATTCGGATCCAGCCCCGGCTAGTGCACTGGCCATCGCTCGCAGGACAAGCATAGAGACGCGAAGGGGATCCGGGAGGGAGAGAATACCCTGCTTAAACCTGTGTGACTCTGCGGGGCCCCTGCGGAAAGCCGGGCTGCAAGGACGCGGCTCCCCTCGGGGCCTCAGTTTCCCTCTTGCTCTCTCTGCTTGCCCCGCGGGCGATCTTCCCGCGGAGGGGGTCCGTGGAGCAAGCAGGAGACCAGGGACATCCCGGCTGAGGAAGTAACTCGTCTTTTCGGAGGGTGTCAAGGTCCCTGGGTGCGTCTGTCGGTCTGTCCCGTCAGTTTATCTGATCTCTCGGGGAAGGCGGCCCCAGCCCCCTGGGTCTCTCAGGGAGAAACTTGGGTCTGCGCCTGGCACGAGGTCTTTGTGTCCGGGTGTCTCCGACTGCGAGTGGCTTTCTGCGTCTCCGCTGGGGGGCGGGGGGCGGGGTGGGGGAGGGTGTCTCGGCATCCTCCCCACCGCACCCCCTACTCCCCACCCCTATAACTCGCTCCCTCGGTCTCTCTGTGACTCACTCGGACTCGGGGCCGATGAGCGACGGAGCCGGTGTCTCTTGCCGACTTCGCCAAGCGGGCGACTCCTGCCCGAACGGCGCGGACCCTGCGCCGGACGCAGTCCCAGGCGGCTGCCGAGCCCAGGAGGGAGACCGAGCCGGGTCGAGCTCGCCGGAGCCGGTGAGTCGGGAGCGCGAGCCCCGCGGGGCCCGGGCCTGGCGCGCGACTGCGGCGTCTCCCGGGAGTCGCGACAGCGGGAATGGCGTGTCGCGCCCTGGCGGCGGGAACCGCGGGAGGGTGGGCGGCGTGGCGGCCGGCCCGCCGCGGGTATTTACCTGCCTCACCCGCGCCGCGCGGCCGCGCTCACCCCCGGCAGCCGGGCTTCTTTGTCCGGATCCCGATGTCTGGAGGGTCCTGGGCGGGAGGGAGTAACGCGCGATGGGGAGAGGCTGGGGGCAGTGTGAAGCCTCGAAAGAGAATACGGAGTGGGGGTGGGGAGGTCCTGCAGGGACCCGGGCTCCGGGGTTCCTTTGGCTCCACAGACTCCACCCCTCCTTGTACCCCAACCCTGACCCCCGCGGCGCTGGGCCTAGAGATACGCTGGGGTCGCCCCGCGGCGGCGCATCATCCGCGCGGGAGAGGGAGGAGGGGGCCCCGAGAGGCGGGAATTTTATCTCCACGCGCTTCTCCTGGGACCAGAAGAGGGGACTGGAGCTGCGGTTCTGGAAGGAGATACAGGTGGAGTAAGCTCTCCAGAGGCCGTAGGTTCCAGGGCCCTGTTTTCACTTGAGGTTAAAGGTCGGAGATGTAGCTAGGTCCTAGGTTAGGAAGAGGGCCGCTGGGGAATAGGGGAGAGGGAGGAGGGTAGTGGCCCCGGGGAGGCTTGTGTGCGTGAGGGGGCTGTGTCCAACCGTGGAGCGGGTGGAGCCCACCTCGGCTCTGTGTGGGTTGTAGGGGGCGCTGCTCCCCCCAACTCTGGTCCTGGCAGTGTTTAATCAATGAGCTGATTACTGCAGCAGAAAGGACTGAGGTTAGATATGCAGAAGAACTTTTAGAGGGTTGTACGGTGGTGGAGGTCGATTCTTCTTGAAGAATCTCTGAACAAATTAGGCCCAGTAAGTATTATCAGATTTTGGTTCTCAGGTGCCATCACCTCCTGCACTACCCAACTCCGTATGCCTGTCAGACACACAATTTTCCCCAAGTCAGGGAGTCTCTTCCTGCCTGCCTCCCCAGCTCCCTTCCCTTCTTTGCTCCAATGATCCTTCTCCAGTGGGTCTCTTAATGCTTGCTCTGACCCCCTCAGACCCTAAATTCAAGCTGAGAACACACCTGTCGAGTTCTGGATGGAGACTGTTCCTCCTGTCTGTTTAGAGCAGAAATGCTAAGGGTGGGGGGCAGCTGGCATTCATATGTACACATCCTGATACAGGGAGGCATTGTTGTTCTGACTTCAGAGGGACACCGCATAGTCTGCAATGACAGGTACCTGGATGGCCAGGCTGGGGATGAGGGAAGGCTGAGGAGTAAGAGCCAGCAGGCCCAGATGAATCAGTATGCCTTCCCTGCAGGCTGCTTCAGAGAGCAAGGTTGAATTGTCAGCCCTGGGGAACTTTAACTTTGGCTGCTGAGTCACAAGCCCTGGGGCCAAGCTGTGGGGGGAGGGGTCTGAAAAGGATGGGAGAGGCAGAAGACCCTTGTTCAGAGCAGGAAAAAGAAAAATGGTTAAGTGTGGCTTTGGGATCTTGGAGGCTTAGGTGTGCATGGAGTCTGGGGTGATGCTGTGGAATTTGGGATCAGGCCCTGAGGTATCCCACACCCAGGCATCCCAGAACAACTGCATTCCAGAACAACTGTCTGGGTCCAGATTCTCCATTCAGAGAAATGCTGCATCTTTTCATTTGCAGTTTCATGAAAAATGCAAGTGATGAGAGTATTCCCAGATCCCTTTGCCATTGAATGTTTTCCTCTGCCTTTCTACTCCTGTAAGTCTCTAGCTCATGTAATTTTAAGTAACACCCTGAGATTCAACAACTGAGATTCTGACTCTACTATCATTTTCGGGGACCCTCTTACATGCCAAGGTCTGTGATACGAATTGCACAAGAAATCTCAATCAGACCCTGAATTGGAAACATCTGTACACAGCTATCTGAACTAAAAGCAAGTCCTATCTTTTCTTTAAAAACTCTAAAGGTAAAGGGTCTGCTTTCCTTCTTACTATCCACCTGCGCTCACGCCCCACCCCCACCCCCACCCCAGGGATACTAGCAGGCAGTTCTTCACCTTTCTTTGTGTCCTTTGCCTTATGGAGGTGAATAAACTTTTTTTTCATAAGCCAAGTTGCAGAGTGTTAGGTGTGGGTAGCTTGGGTTCTGATAGCATTCTCAAGGTAGTAAGAAGTACAGAGTTGTTCCAGAAAATGCAAGGATCTGTTGAGAGAGCCTGAGCGGCCCTGCCCCTCCCAGGCTGGCAGGCAGGAATGATTATTCTCTGGTGCACTTATGGCCATGAGATATATGTGATGTTTGTTCACTTTTCTAATGACTCTGGACATGTTCTGTGATTCAGCCACCTGGCTTTGAAGTTGGCCTTTTGCAGCACAGATAGTATTTCTCCTGCTTGTAATGCCAAATTAAATGCACAGCATTTCATCCAAGCACACACAAAAAAAGTTCTGTTTCTGTAACTGAGTCAGTCCCTCACTCCTTGATGGAAGGAAGGAATTCTGCAGGTTTTGCCCTCTCTGGGGAAAAGTGCAATACAGAATCCTTTAGAACCCATGGTGATGATATTCAGACTATGGTGTGTCTTGGGCTTTAAGATTCCAGAACCAGGATCAAGGATCTAGGAGTTGTAGAGCCCTTGGATTTACAGTTCTAGAAGTTACCTTCTCTCTGTGTGGGAACTTCAAGAGTGGGGATGGTAGATACAGAATGTTCTATCCTCCCAAGCTCTGCACAAAAGATATGTTCTTTTCTAATTGTTCTAGCATGACTGTGTCCTCCCTGTCCACAGAGTTGGAGTATGATGTGTGACTGAAAATAATGAGGACTAGGATTGAAGCATGTGGATCAGGCCAGGTTATTTTTAGATCTGTATAAGGCTTCCCTTGGAGAAGGTGATGGCACCCCACTCCAGTACTCTTGCCTGGAAAATCCCATGGACGGAGGAGCCTGGTAGGCTGGAGTCCACGGGGTCACGAAGAGTCGGACACGACTGAGCGACTTCACTTTCACTTTTCACTTTCCTGCAGTGGAGAAGGAAATGGCAACCCACTCCAGTGTTCTTGCCTGGAGAATCCCAGGGACGGGGGAGCCTGTTGGGCTGCCATCTATGGGGTCGCCCAGAGTCGGACACGACTGAAGCGACTTAGCAGCAGCAGCAGCAGCAGCAGCAGCAGGGCTTCCCTGGTGACTCAGATGGTAAAGAATCTGCCAGCAATGCAGGAGACCCAGGTTCAACCCCTGGGTCAGGAAGATCCCCTGGAGAGGGAAATGGCAAGCCACTCCAGTATTCTTGCCCGGAGAATTCCAAGGACAGTGGAGCCTGGTGGGCTACAGTCCATGGGGTTGCAAAGAGTCAAATATGACTGAGTAACACTTTCACTTTCCCACAGAACTGTCTGGAGTGGGGTGGGGGGTAGGGGGAACATAGGGTAAGAGAAAAGTCCTGACGCAGCTAAGTGGCACCCCTGCTAGTCCAACTTAGGAAAAGATGCCTAAAAACAGAAGGTGGAGAAAAAAGGGGGAAATTTTTAAAAATAAAAACAGAAGGACACAGCCACAGTTAGGAATTGAAAGCAGAGGGACTGAAAAGTGGAAGTGAGCAGTACATCCAGCTCTGGATTCTCCAGGTATATGATACTACCTTATCCCTCCCTTCTCTCTATGCAGGGACTGAACTGTTTTTCTTGCTCCATGAGGTCCAGGCAAACCTCTTTTCTCACTGGTTGCAGGTATAAACAGGGAGATGCAGGTGGAGGAAAAAGAATCCAACTTTCTGTCTGCCCCTCTCCCCATCATCCCAGCCTTGACTGCTCCATTCAGAAGGGCCACATATCCTGACCACCAGGCAGAAAGGTACAGTTACCATCCACCAAAATAATAATACTAAAATAATCCCTAAATTAATGCCAATGCTCTGTTAGCTATGACACTCCATATTAGTCTCTGATTTATCCCTGAATCCTCTAATGGTGGTGGAAACAGGCACCCAGTCATAAAGCTTGGTGCGGCTGTAATTAGTCCAGCATTGTCTCTCCTCATCACAGCTTTTCCAAGAGCATTAATTCCTTCTCTGTTTGGACTCCACTAATTATCCCCATCAGTAGTTCAGCCTGGATCTCTGAAAGAAGGAAAGGAAACAAAGGCTTCCTGCTTCCCCTCCCCCTAACCCTGAATTTTAATTATACCAGGTTCTCCTAATAAATTTATAAGCAGTGCTTATTATTAATGGAAGATGTATGTGAGCCTCAGAACAAAATAGCCTTCATTGTCCCAACACACACACACTCTCTCTCTCTCAGGGATTTCTCAGGTACATTTCCAGATGGGACTTTTCCAGGGGCCATTGATTATTTGCCTGATGGCTATAGTTTCTGCATCTTCAGGGAAGGAGAAAGAGATGGGGGGTGAGGAGGCTGGCCCCCAGAATTCTGTCCAGGTTCAGAGGGTCAGGCTAAAAACCTGAAGATGCTCCCCACCCTCTCCTAATTATAATGAAGAAATGCCTCCCCAGCTTCTTTGCCCAGACTTTGCCTCTGGAACACTTCAGCTCTGCCTCCAGACCCCTCAGGGAACTGCTCAAGACCCTGGGCTTCAACATCAGAAAGTCCCCAGTTCAGATCTCAACTCTTCCGCTTAGGTACACTTTGTACAAGTTACTACCTTAACATCTCTCACATAGTTACTTTATCTTTGAGAAAGTGAAAGTGAAAGTGAAGTCGCTCAGTTGTGTCCGACTCTTTGGGACCCCGTGGACTATAGCCCACCAGGCTCCTCTGTCCATGGGATTCTCCAGGCAAGAATCCTGGAGTGGGTTGCCATTTCCTTCTCCAGAGGATCTTCCCAACCCAGGGATCGAATCTGGGTCTCCCGCATTGCAGGCAGACGCTTTACCCTCTGAGCCACCAGGGAAGCCCTTCTTTGAGAGATGAATACTAATTTCTTAGGGAGGATGTAAAGATTAAGAGATCTTGTAAGGGGCACAACACTTACTATATAGAAATAAATAACAAATACTGTTACTAGGGCTTCCTTGGTGGCTCAGATAGTTAAGAACCTGCCCACAATGCAGGAAATGTAAGAGACATGGGTTTGACCCTGGGTTGGGAAGATGCCCTGGAGAAGAGCATGGCAACCCACTCCAGTATTCTTGCCTAGAGAATCCCATGGACAGAGAAGCCTAGTGGGCTACAGTAGTCCATGGGGTCAGAAAGAGTCGGACGCGTCTGAGCAACTAACACTTTCATTACTAGTCTTCGTATTAATGGTTCTGACCAGAGTCTTTTCCCTTCCTAGATTAGACACTGCACCTTCCAGGGTTTGGGGCCTCTGAGTTTCTTGCTGGCTGCTCCCTGAGTTGTGCAGGTCTGTGCCTCCAGCTGCGTCTGCCCGGGAGCTCCTTCACTGAGGCAGCTTTCGCTCTGCAGAGCCTGACATTGCCCATTTCTAAGGGTCCATCAGCGACCCCAGACCCTGCAGCCAGCTTTCTCCAGCTTTGAGGGGAGCAGAGGAAATGGTCCTTTCTTTTCACTTCCTCTCTCCAGTTTATCTTTTCAATTAGTCTGTTAGCAAGAATGTCTTCCTGACACGGAAGCCCATTAGAAAAATGGGAACAATAGCAAGCGATGAGAAAGGCTGATAAATCCTAACACTATGGGTGGAGAGAAGAGGAGGGAGCACTGGAGTATCAGGGCTCTGTCTCTGGAGAAAAAAGTGTCAGTGGGGAGATAAGAAATGCCTGGGTTGCTAATTAATAGCCTACCATTTTCCAGAGAGAGAGGGAGGCCATGAGCCATCCCCGCTGTCAGACAATCTCACTTAAGGTGACAGGCAGGTCCTGCCCTGATGGCCTTCAGGGAATCATCAGGAAAGAAGGGGCCTTATCATCATCACCAGAAAAGAAGGGTCTTAAAGTCTCTCACATGTTTGCCCCCTGGTCCCATGTCCCACTTCCCTGCCTCAATGGCCAAGCTTTGGGTTCATTCTGTACCCAGTGAACTATTACCCACCACAAAAACAAAAACCAGAAAGAAATAACAGCAACTTACCTTTGGGAACTTTCACCATATATTGGGCTTCCCCGATGGCTCAGTGGGTAAAGAATCCACCTGGCAATGCAGGAGACACAGGAGGCACGGTTCAATCCCTGAGTTGGGAAGATCCCCTGGAGGAGGAAATGCAACCCACTCCAGCATTCTTGCCTGAAAAATCCTGTGGACAGAGGAGCCTGGTGGGAGTCTACAGTCCAAAGGATTGCAAATAGTCGGACACGACTGAGCGACTAAGCACATACACCATGTATCCAGCATTGTGCTCAAGGCCTTACTTCATCTAATATTTACAGTGATTCTTTGAAGTAAAAGAGACCAATGTTTGGAGGAGTTAAGTAACTTGTTCAAGGTCACACAGTTGATGAGCGTGCTCTGTGGTCATTCTGGCACTGGTGCTCAGTGGAGATGTCCGCCTCATGTCTCTGAGCACTTCCCCAGTCCAGGCTAGAACCCACGTGCCCTGCACAGCACCAGATCACCGAGTGTGTTTCCGAAGCCAAGTCCCATCGCCGTCTGCTCTCCCAAAGGCTGCTGGGTAATTGGTCAGTATGGTTCCCCAAACCAGGTGCCCATAAAATACTGGTCTCCTCTGATACCTAATACTGAGTAATGGACTTCTTTTCCCCAGTTTCCAAGCAAACTTTGCAAAAGCATAGTACGTTCTGCATTGTACATTTTTCTTCCATGAATTTCTTCTTATTCCTTTGGAGCTTGTTCACCAGCTGGTTGCTGACAGTAATGGCAAAACAACTGAACAGTGAATACTGACAGAAAAACTTGGAGATGTGAGATCTTTCACATAGTATGTATTACATCTTGAGATACAGGGAGATCTAGCTATAATATATATGTATTATAATACATATTATATAGAGACATAATAGAATAATTGTATTATATTAATATGTATATTATATAATAGAATAATTGTATTATTTTTACTGGCAAGATTGTTCCTAGTTTGTAATGATAAAGTTAAAGCTATCTCTCTTATTAGTGTTCATGGTTTGCATGTGTTCTGCCCACTAAACAAATTTTAAAATTGAAAGATGTTCAAAATCAGACTGGGCAGAACTAGACAATTCTAATAAAAATAGCAAATATTTATTATATGGCTTACTACATTCTAGGCACTGTCCTTTGCACTTTTGATACACTTGACCTCATTTAAATCTCACAATGACCCTATCAGGCAGATATATTACTCTACCCATTTTACAGATGATGAAACAGAGTCTGAGAGAGATTAAGAGTCACAGTTGATAACCAGTAGAGATGGACATTGAATGAGCCCAGTCTGACTCCAAGACAATGCTTCTTTCTCTCCAGGCTGAAGGGGAAATAAAGAAGGAAAAGGAGAGGAAGGAAGAATAGAAATACAAACACTTAGGAAGTTCGTCCTCTTTTTCAATGTGTAGGACTTTCTCCCTTACCAGAGGCTTGCCTCTCTTTCTTTTATTGGAGGATAATTGCTTTACAATGCTGTGGTGGTCTCTGCCATACGTCAGCACGACTCGGTCATAATTATATATATACATCCCCTCCTTCTTTAGCCTCCCTCCACAACCCCTTGCCGCCTCCCCAGGTAGTCACAGAGCGCCAGGCCGGGCTCTCTGTGTTGCACCGCAGCTTCCTGCTAGTTATCTCTATTACGCATGATAGTGTGTATATGTCAATGCTGCTGCTGCTGCTGCTGCTGCTGCTGCTAAGTCACCCCAGTCATGTCCGACTCTGTGTGACCCCATAGACGGCAGCCCACCAGGCTCCCCCATCCCTGGGATTCTCCAGGCAAGAACACTGGAGTGGGTTGCCATTTCCTTCTCCAATGCATGAAAGTGAAAAGTGAAAGTGAAGTCTCTCAGTCGTGTCCGACTCTTCATGACCCCATAGACTCCAGCCTACCAGGCTCCTCCGTCCATGGGATTTTCCAGGCAAGAGTGCTGGAGTGGAGTGCCACTGCCTTCTCCTATGTCAGTGCTACTTTCTCAATTTGTCCTACCCTCTCCTTCCCCCACGGTGTCCTTCTTCTCTCTTACCATGAAGCTAGTGTATGTATAATATGAAGAGCACTGGGTCAGAACTCAAAAGGTGGCTAAACTGCCCATCAAAATGCTATCTGCCTCAGAGGGTTGAGGTTCAAACAAGACTTGAGTGGGGAAAAGGCTGTGAAGGCTGTGTTTGCACCTGCAGTTTACTAGAGGCAATGCCTCCTGGTGGGTTGGTCCCAGCAGGCCCGGGGTAGGAAGGCAAGTGTCTTAGGTCACCTGGGCCTTTGGACAGCCCTTTGTGACACATTTTCAGCCAGGCTCTGAGGGTAGGCTGAATTCCAGGTCACACGCAGTGATTTTAAAGGAGCTAAATCCTCTGCAATCATACACACCATGGCCTAATTCTGGTCTTACCAGCCTTGCTCACCACCTCGTTCCCCTGTGGTGTGAACTCACTCAGCATCGGGACCTAATTCTCTTTGCATGGCCCGCCTGTGAGGTATCCTGGAAGAAGAGTCTCCAGGCAGAGGAAGGGCCTCCTGGCCTTACATAACCAGTATTGAGCACCGGGTGCCAATTCCCAATAATCTCACAGCGCTGAGGGAACAACAGCCAGGGGTCATGTGGAGACACATTCCAAATAGCAACCATGCTGAGGAAAAATTGATTCCTCCACCTCTCTTTTCATTTATGAATTCAGTTTTTTGTTTTTTTTTTTTTTGTCAGACTGAACATTTAAATGCACTCTCTGCTCTCTGGATTCCCCCCATTTCTCCCCCTTTCTCATTAAAATTCTAATTATTACCAGAAGAAGAAAGATGTATGATCAAAGGAAAGCAAAACCCTAGAAATACCTTTTGTTTTAAGGTGACTCATATTGCAGAGAATGCACCCGGAACTGCTGTAACAAAGAACAGATGTGGAGGGCTCAGAGATGGCCAGATACTTTTAAATACACACACACACACACATATATATATATATCTGTGGTATATACTTAGCTATATCTGTGGTAGCATTCCTGTGAACCCCAAGGGTATCAGGGCTTAAGGAAACAGTCTTCAGACTATTTAGATCATGAAATCGTAACAGCAAAATTTATTTTTATTTAATACTTCCAATATGTGTTTATTTGCTCCCATGTTCTATATACATGTACAAAAGGGGTATTGTAAAGCTGACTCTCCAAACACTTAGCAGTTGTGTGACCCTGGGCAATCTATTTAACCTTCTGTGCCTTAGTTTCCTCATCTGCAAAATAAGGATAATAATCTTCACCTATTTCACTGGAGAGTCTTAAATGAGTGAATACATAAAAAGCACTTTGCGCCTTGGACATTGTAATGTTCATAACTTGACTAAATTCAATAACAAAATTCATTACTATCAATTTGTATATTATAATTCTGATTTTTTTATTTTTCAGATAATGAATAAATATTCAAGAAATCTAATATTTTTTTCTCTTACACTCCCAGGATGCATGCACACTGTAATTGGAGACCTTTAGTCTAGAAGTTCACTTAGAATCAGTTTGTCTGGTCCCTAGCAGTCTCTGGTGGACTAACCTCAGCTCCTATGCTGGGGAAAGGCTCCCAGGTCTCTGTGCAGGGGCCTGGGGGCTGGAGAAGGTGGCAAAAGGCATGAGGGTTCTATGTTCTTATTCCTTGGTCCTGAAGGCGGTAGCTGATCAAGGCCAATACCCTGCAGCCAGGGAGTCAGGAGGCAGTGCTCGCTCCCCAGAGAGGATGACTGATGTTTTGGCCTCTTCCTCAGGTCCCTCTGGAAGGAGGAGAGCTTTCCCTGGGGCCTGTGCTATGAGAGTTCTCTTGATCCCCCAAAGAGGGACCAAGCATCTCCCAGCCTAGTTTAGTACCAGGAAAAAGGCAAGTGCTCAGTAAATATTGGTTGAGCGATAATGACAGCTGTTTTATTTGATATTGATCGACTGATTCATTCATTCATTCTCATATGTCAATTTCTATGCTGAGTCCTGAGTCAGACAAATAAAAAATAACACAGGGTTGTAGTAACCTACGGTTTAATCCAGGACAAACAGTCTGGGACAGTGGAATGAGCCCCAGGCTGGGTGGGCAGTGGACATCTGGACCCTGGTCTAAGCTCTGTGATCTCTGACCACAGGCAAGTCCCTCATCTGGAACACTGCTCCCACCTGCAAAAGCACAGCCTGACCTCAGTACTTGTAGGCTCATTCCTCACCTTAAATCCCAAGATTCTTAAGGCTTGGGACAGGATAATTCAGAGGCTGCAAGCTCATAGGCCTGCAGTGGTAGGCAAGTAACAGGGACAGGAGCTAGTGAGCATACAGCCTTCTGAAGGGCATCACCAGTTCTCAGTATGTGGGAGCACAGGTCCAGTTACCAAGACCTCAGGCCATTTCCAGAGAAGCCAGGAATCTGGTGTGATGATGACGATGGTGATGATGTAACTGCTTGATTTTTCAGTCATACGCAAGCCAAACAAGCCTCCTCTTCTGGCTTGTCTACAAGTGACCTTTGTGCAAACCCATTGGTTCAAGGCTTCCTGATGTCTCAGAGTAAGAAGAGGCCTTGAGCTCAAAGGTTCATTCCTAAAGGTGGGGTGGGGGTGAGGGTCATGCTTAGTAGCTTCTCCCAGAGAAAGGCATCCTTCACAATTCTCCTAGGGTAATGGACATCCTACTTGGGGCACAGGGTGGGACAGTGAGTGCCTGCCTCTGAATCAATCATGACTTTCAAAAATACCAGTGTTACAGCAGAACCACAGGAATGGGGGCAAAGGACAGCTATCGGAATTATTTGTATTTAGCTCTGAAGTAAACTGTGTGGATCAGATTCCAACTTGGTGTGGTGTGTGCGGGCTCAGTCATGTCCATCTCTGTGCAACCCTATGGACTTTTGCCCTTCAGGCTCCTCTATCCATGGGATTTTCCAAGCAAGAATACTGGAAAGGGTTGGCATTTCCTTCTCCAGGGAGATTCCAACTTCATACAAGTATTTGTTGAGCCTACTATGTGCACACTTCTGGGAATACGGGAGAAGCATTAGACCTAATCCCCACCCTCAAGGAGATTATGCCTGATCTCGTTCTCTTCAAGTCAACCTACTCACTATATATTAGCTCCTGCTGTGGGCTTGGCGGGCTTGGAGTGAGCGAAGAGAATGAAGTTTCTCAGCCTGGGGCCCCCCGATGCCTCACAACCTGTGGAGGAAGAGAGCTGTCTGCAAAAAATTACTCTGCTTGAAGTCTGGCCATAGTAACAGTTCTAATAGAAATTCAAACAGCATCCAAATGTGAACGCTTCACGAATTTGCACATTTGCTTAGGCTGCTATTTAAATTACTTTCCCTTCCCTGGGCACATGCCAATAGGGAGTCGGGGAGGCAGCCCAGGTGCTCCCCAAGCTGGCGGTGGGGGGAGGGGCGAAGCTGGAGAAATCAGCCTGAGGTGAACACGAGGCTGCAGATATTTCACAAGTTGGATGTGGAGCACTGACCCTACAACCATCCCTCCTCTGCCTGGGCAGCCTTCTCATGACCACTCTTTTCTCTTCTTCCGTCTCTGTCCCTTGTGTGTGGCCCCTCTTTGAAAACCCTTCCCGGCTTCTCCCCACCTCTGTCTGTCTCTGTGCCTCCCTGCCTGGCTGAGGGCAGGCACCTCTGTCAGCCTCCTCGCAGTGGTAGTTATTGTGTGTGGCGTGGCCCTGGTGGCAGTTTTTCTCTTTCTCTTTTGGAAGCTGTGCTGGATGCCCTGGAGGAACAAGGAGGCCTCCAGCCCCTCCTCTGCTAACCCCTCCCCGGAGGCCCTCCAGAGCCCCAGCTCCAGAGGCAACATGGCAGACAAGCTCAAGGATCCCCACACCCTGGGCTTCCTAGAGGCGGCTGTGAAGATCAGCCACACGTCCCCAGATATCCCAGCCGAGGTGCAGATGTCCGTCAAAGAGCACATCAAGCGTCACACACGGCTGCAGCGACAGACCACAGAGCCAGCATCATCCACCAGGTGAGGGGTGGACCCCTCCCTTCCTTAACTCCACATTCCTGAATCCAATACATGAATGAGATTCCAGCCTGTGAGGATCAGAGACCGGAAATAATCATATGCGTATTCTGGTTGGAGAATATGTCAGATGATGTCTTCCATGGTGGGTGACTGGCTCGGAGGTGGGCACCAGAAGTGACTTCAGGAGAGGGGAACCTTGGAGGTGGGGTGCTGTGCAGGTGGTCAACTCTGAGATGTGCGAGGGTGGGAGGTGTTGGCTTGTCCAGAGGGAAAGGAATATGCAAAGGTGCAGAGGCATAAAAGTTAATGACGTTTCTATGTCCGCACCGCCTCTGAGATGGAGTCTGCAGTGTGTGGGAGAGAAGCAAGAGATTCCTAACATTTTGAAAAGGAGAATAGCCTTTGCCAGAGTTCCCTGCCTTACAGAAATTGGATACATGACATTCTTTATCTGAACAAACAAAATGACAAAAAAAACAACCACCATGTAATGACAAAAGCCTACTCTAAATTCAGAAACTTTATTTATTTTTTAAATTCAGAAACTTTTAAAAGATGTGGAACGTGCATCCATAAGGCATTGTATT
The DNA here is from genome assembly GCF_019923935.1 of Bubalus bubalis. Classification (NCBI taxonomy): domain Eukaryota; kingdom Metazoa; phylum Chordata; class Mammalia; order Artiodactyla; family Bovidae; genus Bubalus; species Bubalus bubalis. The sequence continues at coordinate 29,412,266 of NC_059162.1, forward strand.
TATTAAAAATTTGGGGCTCTTATGGATTCCTGGGTCCAGGATCCCAGCAGACCGGCCAAAGGGAAGCAGGCCTGGTCTTCAGATTGAAAGCCAGAAATGGTACAAGTGCTGGGTCACGGTTACGGAGTTTGTTTTTTGACATCAGGCAAATTGCTCATTTTCCTAACCCTCAGTTTTCCCAACTGTAAAATAGGGCTAATGACGCTCATAAGGTTGCTGTGAGGAGCCAATGTAAGAATCCATGCGATAATAAGAGCTCTGTTCTAAGCACATTGTGTGTATTCATTTCACCCCACAGCAATCCTATGCAATTGCTACTTTTATTTTTTCATATCTTATAGTACAGAGATTAAATAATGTGTCCCAGGTCATGTAGCTACAAAGTGGCAGAGGGAAAGGGGGTGATGATCCTGGTGGTGATGAAGGACTGCTGTATGGAGGGTGGGAAAGGATGGTCCTTCTAAATAGGGGAGCTTTTTAAATAGGTGAACCAGAGTCAACGTCTACCAGGAAAGAAACCTAGAAAGCCAGAAGCAGAAAAGCAGGGGAAAAGATAATGATCACAATGGCTAACCTTTACTAAAGCTTGTTATGTACCAGGCCCCATTCCAACTACTTTACCTGGATTAAGACATGCGCACAAAGTGAGGCAGAGGTAAAGGGGGTAAACTAGCAGGAAGTAAAGGGGGCCTCACACCGGGTAGGATGAGCCGGGGCCTTGAGCCGTTTAGGCCTGCACCCCACTCTCCCGTCCCCCGACCTCACTCTCTCACCCCTCCCCCCTCCTCCAGGCACACGTCCTTCAAGCGCCACCTGCCGCGGCAGATGCACGTGTCCAGCGTGGACTACGGCAACGAGCTGCCCCCAGCGGCGGAGCAGCCCACCAGCATCGGCCGCATCAAGCCCGAACTCTATAAGCAGAAGTCGGTGGATGGGGACGATGCCAAATCCGAGGCCAAGAGTTGCGGGAAGATCAACTTCAGCCTGCGCTACGACTACGAGAACGAAACCCTGATTGTGCGCATCCTGAAGGCCTTTGACCTCCCAGCCAAGGACTTTTGCGGTAGCTCCGACCCTTACGTCAAGATCTACCTCCTGCCCGATCGCAAGTGCAAGCTGCAGACCCGGGTGCACCGCAAAACCCTGAACCCCACCTTCGACGAGAACTTCCACTTCCCGGTGCCCTACGAGGAGCTGGCCGACCGCAAGCTGCATCTCAGCGTCTTCGACTTTGATCGCTTCTCCCGCCACGACATGATCGGGGAGGTGATCCTGGACAACCTCTTTGAGGCCTCCGACCTGTCCCGGGAAACCTCCATCTGGAAGGACATCCAGTACGCCACCAGTGTGAGTACCGCCTGCCCCGGGGGCCTCTTCAGGGTTTATAGTTCTGGATTTGAGTGAATGTGTTCCTGAACCCCCGAACCCCTAGAGACAAATGGGCCTCTGCCCTTCAGGATGTGAAAGGGGACCCCGCTTCATAGCCCAGCCCACCCCGGGGGAAATCCTTGCACTGGACCCCAGGTGGGCAGGGAGGGACGGGGACAGCGGAGCTCCCAAGTGGTTGGGAACGGAAGGAAAGGGCATTTGTATCTATTGTTTCTGATGTATCTTCTGTAGTGGTTGCCTCTACCTGCTAGGCCTCAGGACTACCACCTATAATGTATGTCTTTAATCATGGGTGAGGATGGGGCCAGGCCTATAGACTGACTCAGACAGCAACATGTGCCAAGGGCTTTGATGTGTACTAGAAGCCTGGCACAGGCGATCAAGGACAGGCTATATTAATCAGGATAAACCAGGTTATGCCACAGCAACGAATAATCCTAGGATTTGGTAGCTTAAAGCAGCCAAGATTTAGTTCTCGTTCATGTTATGTGTGCTTTTCAGCTTGACCAGGGTTCCATTCTACCTTGTCACCAAGTTTACAGAGGCTCCGTTTTGACCCTGTGCTCCTAGTTACCACCTCAGGAAGGAGGGGATGTGGCAAATCGTACACTATTTCTTAAAGCTTCCATGCTGAAATGACACATGTCACGTCCACTCACGTTTCATTAGCCAAAGCAAGACACATGTGACTCCTAATATTAAGGGGACAGGGGAAAGCAATCCTACCACATGTCCAGAAGGGGGACTGGAAGTACTTAACAACCAGAACAACCAGAGCCCCCTGCTCTCAGGCCCTGCCTGCCTGCGCCATCTGGAAGGTGGTAGGGGAGGAGGCCAGCCTGGAAGGAGACCTGGCTAATTCACACACTACAGAGCCAGATGCTGGGCTCTTCATGATCAATTAGAATTAACCAGGAAGGTTTCAAGGCGCACAAGGAAAGGGTTATGTATTGGCGTACGAGGAAAGGATTATTAAAGAAGCAATAGGAGTTGGATACGGTTAACCCAGGAAGACTTCTTGGAGGAGAAAGTCAAGCACTATTTTGAAAATGAGTAGGGCTTGAGTTGGCTTTTTAAGAGGTGGGCAGGTTTGGCACGGAGAATTAAGAGGGCATCTCCAAAACCCTTGGGTCCAGTGTAGACAGTGTTCTCCAGGGCCCTGGGTGGCTGTTGAAGAAGCTGTGTAATTGCATCCCGCAGATGGAGGTGTGGGATGTACCTTTCTCTAAGTCCAGCTAGGCAGCTGAGAGCCCTGAAAGGGTGTTGCCACCAAATGCCAATGGCCTTGTGTCTGGTGTCTTGAACGCCAAGTGGTTGAGTGTCCCCTGGGATATTTCTTTCACTGTTTCTCTGGGTGCAGACTCTCCCTGTGGACAATCAATACTCAATATCTATATATTGAATTTGTAAGGAGAGAGGCTGGGAAAATCAACCCCACTCTGGTGGGAAAAGGAATTGATTTGTTCAAGGAGAGAAAGCTTGGTGGGCTCTGTTTCTGCTCCAGGAAGGTCTCTGAGATAGCCCATTCTCCTAGCTGGTGCTAACTTTGGTCCAGTTTGGTGTCCCAGCGCCTCCCCTACTTTTGCTTTCCTGAAATGTCATCCCCAAGAACAGAAAACAGCACAGGCAGAGGGGCTTGCAGACGGGGTGGGCAGACGGGGCCGGCTGGAACAGCAGCTGTGCACCCGCCCCAAGCTCAGGAGCTCTGCTCTATCAATCACTGTGAAGTTTACATCTGGTACAGCTCTTCCCTGTGGTCTCGAATGGCAGCAGCTTCATTATGGTGACTGTACAGGTAGCGAAGAGCGGCTTAGTCCTCCCCATACTGAGGCTGAGGCCCAGGGGCTCAGAGAGAGAGGGGGGTGGGGGCCAGGGGCTGTGAGGAGCAGGACTCAACTCAGCCCTCTGAGGAGCTTCCCTTCTCCTCCCCAGAGACCTCCCTTTCCTGTGACTTTAGCTCCAGGCACGATGGACGCCCTCATCGTGGAGCAGGCAGTCTGCGCTCAGGGACGCCCCTCACCTGAATGCTAACTTCCTAGAATTCCGTGGCTGTCCCTACCATGTCCCACACCTCTTCCCCAGCCCAGCTTGAGAAAAAGGACAGACCCTCACCATCCTCATCACCCTCAGTCAGTACCATTATAGTCCTCCTCTATCTTCGCTTAAGCAGGACCCTGTGCAAAGCACTGGGGAGCAAGGAGGGTCTCAGATAGAAGACAGCCTCTTTGACCCAATGCAGAACTTGAATTATAGAGACAAGAAATGTTCATGCAGTAGCTAGTGATGCAAAGTAGCAAATAATGTGTGAGGTTGTAAGATCTGAGAATTAGGACAGTCAGGGACGGTGTCTTGGGTGAAAGAGAATTTAGCTGTGTGGGAGGGCTTGGTATACATAACTTGATATGCAAAGAGGAAGGGGAAGCATTCTAGCCAAGGACAGGAGGAGTCTGAGACCAGTAGTTTCCGAAGCTGAAGGTGGGGTGACTTGCTCATACACCCATCTTGCTCACAGTCTGTGGGATGAATGTTCTGTCTGGTGAGGCCACCAGGGCCCTCCTCTCTGCAGCTTCTCAGCAGGCTGGCTCTCAGGGGCGGTCTCTTTATCCTGGGGGGATGAGGATTCAGGCAAAGGAAGGGAAAAGGAAATAAAGGGCTGGTGCTTTTGCTTGAGCTGACTCTAAAATTGTAATTACGTTGAGGCCACAGAGGCCCAAGTCGCAATGACGGAGAATGATTGAGCACTCCATGTATGTGAAATCCTGCAGCCAGCGCCATGGGGGCCGGTGTGGATGAGCCCAGTCGGCTCCCATCTCTCCTGCGTGCCAGATTCCTGCCGGATTCTGATCCTAGAGTTGCATTTTGGCCTCCAGCTCCTCAAACCTGCAGGCTGGTCCCTGAACACGTCTGGCATTTCTGCCTCTTGCCTTTACTCCCAAGGTTCCCTCTGGCAGCCAGGCCTTTCCCCCACCTCTCTGACCCAAACCAACCCACCTTTGAAAGCTTCCCCCAAAGTCCTTCCACTCTCAGAGAAGTCACTCCTGGATTTATTCTCTGGGTCCCTCAGTTATACACCAAATCATATTCTGTCTTGCAAAGTCCTCCCAGTGGCTTAGGAATGGTTTGTGTCTCACATTTGACTTTTTTATTTTCCCTCAGGGCTGAGTGTGTCATTTTAGGCAAACATAAGAACTCAGCACCTTCTTGCTGAATGACCGATGGCTTAGTTAATTCAAATAAAACTACGTATTGGTGCACAGGGAAAGGATTATTAAAGAAGCAGAGAGTTAACCTGGGAAGCCTTCCTGGAGGAGAAAGTCAAGTGTATTTTGAAAATGAGCTGAGCTAGGCTTGGCTCTGCATTCCTTCAGAGTGATGGTTCGGATAGATGGCTGATGTCTGGAGTAGCAAAGAAATGAAACAGTCGGATCAGGTGGTCTGGACTGAAGTGGAGGGTCAGTGACTCACAGTCTGGTAGAAGGAGAGGCCCTGTGAGAAGCGGGCTGGGGAGGCTGCTCTGAGGTCACACCAGTCTATGAATGCTATCTGCTTGTTGCTCCTCGCACGCGGACGGGAGGATCAGGTGCAGCCCTGGCAGGTGGAACCAGACAGCTTCCTTATTTTGGTCCCTGCCCCGGTGCTTAAGGTGGTTTAGAGTAGCAAAGCCTGGAGCATTTGTGTTGTTTCCTTACGAGCACGAGCACTGAACGTGGAGCTTCAAAGCCAGTGAAGGGAAGGTATGCATCCAATTAGGCGAGCTTTTTTAATCGCAAACCCTTAAGGCCCAAGGAACACCGGCCTCAGAATCCCCAGGTTGTTCTGGGCGAAGCTTAGGCTGTAACAGAGCTACTCCTCCCCCTCAACTGGAGGGTGAGAAGCAGGCACAGCAGACGTGTTGGGGCCATCGGAGCCCTCTATTGTTCCCCAGAATCCAGACGCTCATGCTGCCACGGAGGCTTCCCCCTCTCGCTGGCTTGACTCAGGTCCCCTGGAGGTCTCCTGGGAGTTCCCTGTGGTTTGCCATTTTTCTCTCCACCCAGAACATCCATTGGCTGAGATCATTCTGCTCTTCCCTTCCCCCACTTCAGCCCCCAGTCTCATTATTTCTATATAAAGCTGTAGATTTATCATTATAATAGAGCTGCCGTCACCAAGGTTTGCTAACGTCTCTGTAATCTTGTAGTTATTGCTACAGAGGCCTCAGACCCCAGCGCACACAACTGTTCTGTCCCCATTCCTGCTCCTTCATGGAGGCTGTAATTGGGGCCATAAATATGTGCCATGCTTGGTGGCGTTAATGGACTTGGCCATCTTTCTGCCTTACCAGGTTCCCCATGGGTCAGAGTGAGTGTGTGTGGTCATGTGCGTGTGTGTGAGTGCATGTGTGTGTGTGTTTTGGTGGCAATGCAGTCAGTACTCCACAGACTATCAGGGAGCCTGGACTCAGTCTGCAGGGGGGAAGGGAGGTCTTGTATGGTGGAACAATCTATTCTCTAGCCTGGGAATGAGCAGAGCTGGGTACGAAGAGCTCAGGCTTTGGTACCAGGCAAACTTGTGTTGAATTCTAGCTTTTGCACTTTCTAGCTTTGAGACCCTAGGGACATTGTCTAAACCGTGCCTCAGTTTCTTCATCAGGAAAGTGGGAGGTAATAATGGTACCTAGCTTGTATTATATGTAGTCACTTAAATAAAATGCAAAGATGCCTAGGGCAGCATGGTCACAGGGCAGCCTGCTGAGCTCCATGCTTACAGTGCCTCTCTTCTAACTCAGCCTCCAGGGCACTATTTATACCACCCCGGGGTCTGAGCCCCAATTTTGGTCTGGACCATCTATTCCAACAGGTGGTTGGCTATTATTCATTCCTATTTTATTTATTTCTCTCTTTTATGTATAGTCCTGCCCTGTGTTCTCTGTGTGACCTTGGAAAAGTGACTTGCCATCTCTGCGCTGCACGTGCCTCAGAAACCAGTTTCAAGATACTGAGATTCTCAGCTTCTCCTGTAAAAAAGCAATTTCATAGCAGAAAAACCCAGTGTGCGGGAGTGTGGTCTCCCTAGTAGAGGCCTAAAGCCTGGGTTGATAGGCCACTGGGCAGAATTCCCTCCCCTCAGTGTCCTCTCTTCAAGCCCCTGGGAAATGTCCTCCAGGGAGTTGCTGCCACAAGCAAGGCCCCGTCAGCAAACGGCCTTCCTCCTTTTCCTCCGAGACACAGCCCTGCACCTGGGCTCAGCGCCCTCCCCGCCTCTCACGCCCCCCGTCTACCAGTTATTAATATGGAGGTTATTACTTGAGTTCCTACCAGGAGCCAAGAGCACAAGCAACTTTACCCCATTTCATCCTCACCGGAAGCCTTAATACTGTGCCCTATATGTAAGTAAATAAATGAAGGTTGCAAGCTCAGTGATACCCACTGCCACCCAGACAGGTAGTGGTAGAGAGCCTTCAGCAAGTCCAGGCCTTCAGCAGAGCCCATGTCCTGGCACGGCTAGAGGGCAGTAAGTGTGATTATGTTGCTCCTTGGGCAGAAGACAGACCCTGAAATGGTGCAGCTCATCAGGAAATCCAGAGGAGCGTTTGGTTTGGATTTTTCTTCGTGACCTGGTTCATTCCTCTTGTTCCAGGGGACCTTTGTGCTGACACTTGGATTCCGTTGCCATCTCTGCAGTGTTCTTCCTGTGGGCACTGAGTGTGACATTCATTCCTCTTTCAGTCAACAGACACGTACTGAGTGTCAACCGTGTGCAGTCAGTTTGATCACTGAGCACATGCTGTGGACAGAAGCCTGGCTGGGCTGTGGAAAGGATGACAAAGAAAGAGCCTGGCTCCTACAGCTTAGGCTAATGGGAATTGTGTCCAGTGACTCCCCCGCCAACCTCCCAACCCTCTCACGCAGAGGGCACACCCCTAGGGGCAGACCAATTCAGATGTTCACAAACAAAATTACCCAAGCTGCTGTACTGCAGCCGTAGGCAGAGATGTTGAGGAGAGATGGAGAAAAGAAATCAGAGGCAGATGAGATTGGTTTGGGAAGTTTCTAGAAAAAGAAAATGTTAGGCTAGGCTTTGATGGCAGTGAAGGAAGAGAGTATTGAGAGAGAGTCAGAGGGAAGGGAGTGTGTTTCTCTATTTTCTTTGGATTGGGGGAAAGATCTAGAAAGAACCTCTCTCGCATATGGTGGGTTCTTCTCTTTGTGCATACCTACTTGTGGCGTAATTACCGTGTACCAGACAGCAGGCTAGCCCGGGGGATACTAAAACTTCAACTCTGTCCAGTCCTCACAGCTTCACAATCTGATGGGGGAGGTAGGAAGGCAGTTCTCTTGTCCCGGGGGACATGCAGGTCCCAGTGTGTTGGTGGAAAACTGGCCTCCTGGAATGAAATTGCTTTCCTTGCCAGAAAAGAGTTAGTTGCATCCTTTTCTCACACCCATGTGCTCCAGTGCAACAGGATCCAAAGGCTTACAAAAGGCCTTTTCAATTGGAGTCAAAGAATCTGCAAAATCGAGTCACTGTGACTCATTCAATCACCCTGGGACAAAGCCTCCCAGATACTCATTGACCGGCAGTTTGATGCAATACCTTCAAAGTGCCCACCTTGGATCTCAGGCTCCCAGTTCTACCCTGGCCAGGAGGGAGGGCAGGAGCAAGAGGGAAGCATAATGAAATTTCACCCACATGTCTTCAGTAACCTCTTATTTGGGTCCAAGAACGCTGGGTATTGAAGGACAAACATAGTCCTTATTTTCAAGGAGCTGACAGTTGGGTGGAGGTTTCAGAGCAAGTAAAAATGTAACCAAAAGAACACTATTTAACTAGGCGTGAAAAGGGAATGGGGGAAGACAGAGGTGATAAGCTGGAAGAGTGAGGGAGTGGAATGGGGGATGCAGATGGCGAAAGAGAATTCAAGAATAAGATTTGAGTTTGGGGAACAGTCACAGTCAAGAAGAAAGAGGAGAGGGGCCAGCAAAGGATACCAAGCAGGGGGAGAGCACAGCGAAAAGAGAACTGAGGACAGCCAAGGAGGGATGGTTCAGGAATTGTTCATCCAGCGGTGATTTCTCCAGGCATCTGCAGGGTTCAAGCACAGTCCTGGACATTGCGGATGGTTGTTGCTATTCAGTCGCTAAGTCGTGTCTGACTCTTTGAGACCCCATGGACTTCAGTGCACCAGGCTTCCATGTCTCTCACTATCTCCTGGAGTTTGTCCAAGTTCATGTCCTTTGAGTCAGTGATGCCATCCAAACATCTCATCCTCTGTTGTCCCCTTCTCCTCCTGCCCTCAATCTTTTCCAGCATCAGGGTCTTTGCCAATGAGTCAGCTGTTCACATCAGGTGGCCAAAGTATTGGAGCTTCAGCTGGCAAACCACTCGGGTATTCTTGCCTGCAAGAATCCCATGAACAGTAAAAACAAAACAAAACAAAACAAAACACTGTGGATGCATGGTAAATGAAGCCCCTGCTCTCAGGGAGCCTACACCCTGGTGTGGGGAGACAAATGAGTAAGTGAGATAGATAGTATGTTTGAGAGTGATGAGTGGCCTGGAGAAAATAAAGCCTGGAAGTATGGTGGGGTGTGTTGAGTTGGGAGGATGGCTGGAGGAGAGGTCCTGCACTTGCGTGCTCAGCTGCTCAATCGTGTCCAACTCTTTGTGACCCCAGGGACTGTAATCCACCAGGCTCCTCTGTCCATGGAATTCTCCAGGCAAGAATACTGGAGTGGGTTGCCATTTCCTCCTCAGAGGCTCTTCCCAACCCAGAGATCAAATCCATGTCTCTTGTGTCTTCTGCATTGCCAGGTGGGTTCTTTACAACTGGCACCACCTGGGAAGCCCAGTCACAGGGTAAAACAGGTTAGTCAGGGGAGATAGCCCCAAGAGGAGGCCAGCTGAGTAGGCCGAGAGATAAGAGGGAGAGAGCCATGCAGAGGTCCAGCAGAGAAAATGCCAAATGCAGAGATCCTGAGGTGGGAGAACACCCGGCTTGTTCAAAGAAGTAAGGGTTCAATGTGGCTGAAGCAGAAATGGGGCTGGAGAGGAGAGAAAATAAAAGATGAAGTGAGAGGGGGGAAGGGGCAGGAAAGGTTCATGGAGTTCCACAGTCAAAAGTTTAAAAGCATCACTAGGGCTGACAGGTTGGAAATAGACTATACAACCAGGGCAAAGACAGGGATATCCATCGGGAAGCTGTTGCCGTGAAAGAGACAGTGCTGGCTTGAACAGGGATGGGAGTAGAGATGTAAGCTCTTCTTGATTCTTGATGTATTTCAAAAGCAGAATTAGCAGTATTTGCTGACAGATTGGGTGCAGGGTCTAAGGTGTAGAGAAAGAGAAGAATCAAGATTGTCAGCCTGAGTAACTCAGGAGGGAATCTCAATCAACTGAGTTGGGGAATTCTGGAGGGAGAACCCATATGAGGAGGAAGATCAAGAACTCAGATTTGAACATGTGGTAGCTGAGATACTTTGGGGATATTCAAGTGGAGGTGTTGGATAGTAACTTGGATAAAGAATGCACCAGAAGAGAAGCCTTGGCTGAACAACTCAGTATAGGGGATATCAGCATGTAGATGGTGTTAAAATCCATGAGGTTAGTTGAGATCCCAAATTTAGAGAAGAGGAAAGACCCAAGACTGAACCATGGGACACTCTACTGTTTAGACCGTGAGGACCATGAGGAAAAGTCAGCAAAGGAGGCTGATAACCAGTAACCAGTTAATTAGGAGGAAAAAACCAGGAAAGTACAGTTTCCTGGGAAACCAAGACTGTGTGTCCAGAATGAGAGAGGGGAGGATCAACATCATCAGACCCTGCAATGGATCAAGTTAGATGCAGACTGAGATGTGACCATTTTGCTCAGCATCAGCCTTGCCAAGAGCAGTTGGAGCCCCATTGGAGATGAGGTCATTGGTGGAAGATTGGGACATGGTTGTATGTATCATTTTAGGGGAACTCTTGTTTTTCATTTATGTGTCATTTAGGGAAGTGAGCTCTCAGTGACTTGACAGGCTGGTTTTGCAGTGTGCATGTATGTATCTGCCACACTTGGGGAGAAGTGGGATGGAGCTGGGGGGAGTGGGTGAGCGGCCCCAGTCCACTCAGAGCAAATCAGGCCAAGACAGCACATTGCATCAGGAATTTGCAGCAAGGCTAGGTATTCCTGGAATTCTGCCTTGAATTCTGGACTCGACTCTTGCAAGCAGGACCAAGCCTGGAGAGAAGCCGAGAGAGAGAACCTTCCAAGAGAGGTGCACAGGGGAGATCAGGGTCACATGGAGGCTCCAGGAGGTGTGAAAGGAGCAAGGCTGGGCCTGGGCCCGGGCTGCCCGCCCAAACCCATGAAGACTGCTCCCCAGGCCCTCCAGTCAGAGCTGCTCTGAATAATGTATGAAGCCAGGCAGCCCTGCCCACTGTTTCGGTGGCCCGGCCCCTGTGAACCCTGGTTGTGCCCTCATGGCAGCCTGATGCCAGCCTGAGTCAGAAGCCCCCACGTGGCTCGGGGCTGCAGGCCTCACTTGTTTACTTGCTGCTCAGCTGGAGCTGCTTGTCTCTGCTAATGTTCACTTACCCCCACACTCCCTGGGGCCTGGCCTCGTTATCCTCATTATTCTCAGGAATGCTGAGCTCTCCTGCACCTCCACCCTCAGGCCATAGTTTGTTGTTGTTCAGTGTCCGTGTTCTACTCTTTGTGACCCCATGGACTGTAGCACGCCAGGCCTTCCTGTCTCTCATCATCTCCCAGAGTTTGCCCAAGATCATGTCCATCGAATCAGTGATGCCATCCATCCATCTCATCCTCTGTCACCCTCTTCTTCTGCCTTCAATCTTTCCCAGCATCAGGGTCTTTTCCAATGAGCCAGCTCTTTGCGTCAGGTGGCCAAAGTATTGGCGCTTCAGCATCAGTCCTTTCCATGAATATTTAGGGTTGATTTCCTTTAGGATTGACTGGTTTGATCTCCTTACTGTCCAAGAGACTCTCAAGAGTCTTCTCCAGCACCACAGTTCAAAAGCATCAATTCTTCGGCTGGGATAAGGGCAAAAATGTCCAGACCAGACCCCACACAGCTGATTCCTTCAGCCCCTTCTGCCAATGCAGAATGCAGCCGGCCAGCATTTCTCCTCTGAGAGGGGAGGAGAGGAAGGGCCTGGTTGCTTGCCTTCCTCAAGGATGCCAAGTGATGATGGGGATGTCAAAGCTGGGAGTGCTTTCCCTGCTCCAGAAATAAGACCTGCAGCCCTGCCTTCCGAGCTCTTGTTCTACTTTGGGAGGAAGTAGGAAGGGGGTGCACCAGGGGTCCCACCACGCTCAAAGCTCAGTTCCTGAGAATATGACTCTCCCACCAGGCCCCAGGTTCCGCAGCCAATGTGACCTTGACTCTTCTGGGAACTACTCAAAGGCCCAAGGCTCCTCTACCCAAGGGTTGCTGAAAATCCATCAAGAGCCCAGCAAGAGGGAGAGGCAGGGTGTGGGTCTGAGTTCCAGCCCACAGACAACAAGTCTTTTCAGGGGAGAGAGGGAGGGGACAGAATCCCGGAATTGCCGCAGGGTTCCCACAGCAAGCAAGAGCTCCAGACCAGCGAGTTGTCTCTTCAGCAGAGGTGATGGCTGCACCGGCCTTCCACAACCTCTCACTTGCGCCACCTGGGACCAATAGCCTTTCCTGGGTACAGGGGGTCAAAGGTTTCCCAGCGGGATGGAAACAAAGCTAATTGGTCCAGACAGGCCTCTGACCTGGCTATAAGCAGCGTTGCTCAGTAACCGCTCCATTGGCCTTGGGTGTTCTCTTTCAAGTCATTTCTAAACTCAGCCTTTCACAATAGGTCCATCGCTGCAGCTTCAGACGAAATGGCCTTAAGACGCTGCCAGAGGCTCAGAACCATGGGGACAGTTCCCTCCTCACCCTTGATAAATTCCTAGCATCCAGACAGCCCCACTGCCCACCCTAGTCAGCTGCCCGCAGAACCCAGCTTCCACGGGCAACCAGACCACAGCCCTGTTCTGCCTCCCTCCTCTGCTGGCACCTTGCGATAGCTCCATGCTGGCTGGGCCAGCCGACCCTGCCCTGCCCTGGCCCCATGTGCTGCTCATTAGTATGCTGTGCATTTCAATGGTATAAATATCTAATCTTCCCCTTACAAGAGAATGAATGGGAAATCATTAGGCAACAAGCTCATGCATCAACCAAAATTTATTCCTCCAACTCTGGTGCATTTGATATGCTTCCCCCGACCTCGCTGTGCAGAGCACACATTTGTCTTGTGACTTCTACCACCTGATAACCCACGGTGACATTTTCTCCTGGAGAGATATTATTTGGTCACCAGCTTCCCAGGTGGCACAGTGGTGAAGAATCCACCTCCTAGGGCAGGAGATGCAAGAGACTCGGGTTTGGTCCCTGGATTGGGGAGATCCTCTGGAGAAGAAAATAGCAACCTGCTCCAGTGTTCTTGCCTGGAAAATCCCATGGACAGAGGAGCCTAGTGGGCTACAACCCATGGGGTCACAAAGAGTCAGACACAACCAAGCAACTGAGCACAGACATGCAGGGAAGCAACAGGCAAACATCCCCTCTGGACACTGTCAAGGACATTCAGACCACAGGATTCATTCCAGAGGAAGGGATTACAGCGAGTCCCCTACAATCCAAAAGACTCAGATCACTGGGTGTAGCCATGACTGGAATGGCAACCAACTGGGAAGAATTGGGGCCGTCCCCAAGGGGTGTCTAATTTCTTTGGTCCCTGGTGTTATGACTCCATTTTCT